>NC_069683.1:3813015-4128411 GCF_023699985.2 Odocoileus virginianus
AACTCTGAGAGTTGGTGATGGACAGGGAAGCCTGGAGCGCTGCGACTCATGGGGTCACAAACAGTTGGACACGACTGAGCGACTGAACCGAACTGAAACTGATTATAGAACATGTAAATATTAGTGCCCATCACACTGGCTTCCTGACAGGTAGAATATAGCAGTGAGTGTGTTTTTGCTGGCGAGTGCAACAATGAGCACCACACCACAAGCATCTGCCCTAAGGAGGCGTCAGCCACAGCCCCTTTACGGTTGCTGCCACCTCAAATTTCCGTCAAACTATGAAACAGACATTTTTAACTTGGGAAACAAAAACAAAAGGGAACTTATTCTCAAGGGGATATGTGTTAATTAAAAATCCAAAAATAAATTTAAAGCTAAAATATTAGAAATAGGAAATGAATTTTACCAGGTTGATGGCTATAATGTCAGCATACAAAAATAGTTATTTTGCTATATGCTAGCATAAAACAGGCTAAAGCAAAATTTTCAACAATTCATTACACCAGAAAAAGTCTGTAAAATACTCAGGGAAAACTAATGAATGATTTGAGTGAGTTCATTGCTAGGAACTACAAATACATTACTAAATAGTAAAGGAAACATAAAAGCAGTAATGTGCCATGTTTAATGGCTGAAAGAACTAAATATGATGAAATCAGTTCTCCCTAAATTTTCCTATATACTTAAAGCAAGAGCAATCAAAATTCCATTTTTAAGACTTAAGTTGACATCAGAATTTATATAGAAATGCACAAGATCTAGAGTAGTCAGAAGAGTATGTTATGTGAACAAAGAATCCAGAGGAGTGCCAATATGACACATATCAATGCCTTTTTTATTTTTTTAAGTGTCATTTTATTTTATTTATTTTATTTTATTTTTTTCCATTTATTTTTATTAGTTGGAGACTAATTACTTTACAATATTGTAGTGTTTTTTTGCCATACATTGACATGAATCAGCCATGGATTAACATGTGTTCCCCATCCCAATCCCCACTCCCACCTCCCTCCCCATCCCATCCCTCTGGGTCTTCCCAGTGCACCAGCCCTGAGCACTTGTCTCATGCATCCAACCTGGGCTGGTGATCTGTTTCACCCTTGATAGTATACTTGTTTCAGTGCTATTCTCTCAGAACATCCCACCCTTGCCTTCTCCCACAGAGTCCAAAAGTCTGTTCTGTACCTCTGTGTCTCTTTTTCTGTTTTGCATATAGGGTTATTGTTACCATCTTTTTAAATTCCATATATATGTGATAGCATACTGGTCTTTATCTTTCTGGCTTACTTCACTCTGTATAATGGGCTCCAGTTTCATCCATCTCATTAGAACTGATTCAAATGAATTCTTTGTAATAGCTGAGTAATATTCCATGGTGTATATGTACCACAGCTTCCTCATCCATTCATCTGCTGATGGGCATCTAGGTTTCTTCCATGTCCTGGCTATTATAAACAGTGCTGCGATGGACATTGGGGTGCACGTGTCTCTTTCAGATCTGGTTTACTCAGTGTGTATGCCCAGAAGTGGGATTGCTGGGTCATATGGCAGTTCTCTTTCCAGTTCTTTAAGGAATCTCCACACTGTTCTCCATAGTGGCTGTACTAGTTTGCATTCCCACCAACAGTGTAAGAGGGTTCCCTTTTCTCCACACCCTCTCCAGCATTTATTGCTTGTAGACTTTTGGATAGCAGCCATTCTGATTGGTGTGTAATGGTACCTCATTGAGGTTTTGATTTGCATTTCTCTGGTAATGAGTGATGTTGAGCATCTTTTCATGTGTTTGTTAGCCACCTATATGTCTTCTTTGGAGAAATGTCTGTTGAGTTCTTTGGCCCATTTTTTGACTGGGTCATTTATTTTTATGAAATTGAGCTGCAGGAGTTGCTTGCATTCAATGCATTCAATGCCTTTTTAAAAGCCAGATTATTTTTAAAGAGTATGCATTCAATGAAACTTTGAACAGAAAGACCAATAAACTAAATGAAAATAGAGTCAAAAAATAAACTCACATGTATAATTTCACCTGATTTTAAGCAAAAGGAAAGAATATATTTAGGGAAAGAATATATTTTTAGTAAATTAACTTAGTACAATTAGGCTTCCTATGTAAACCGTGGACATTTAAGTCATTTACTTGCTTAGTAAAAAAAATAATAGAAATGTTATAATCACAAAGTTTCTTGACAAAAAATAGAGATACATTCATGATTTGTGATAAACAAAGACTACTTAAGCAAGGGGCAAAAAGTAATAACTCTAAATGACAGAAAAATAACACTCTGTACAAAATTATGAAAATACACCATAGGAGAGTGAAAAGGAAATCTTGAGAGAACATTTGAAACAAGTACACCCTTCAAAGTACTGGTGTCAATAATTTGTAAAAAATAAATAAATAAATAAAAATAGAACAGATATCCTGATTCCTAAAATCAGTATGAGCTAGACAGACTATTGGGGAAAAGAGAGCAAGATATCTGAAGAACTGCTTCATAAAAGAGTACATCAAAATATCAAAAAACATATAAATGTGTTCAGAAACATCACTGATCATTAGCTAAATGGAAGTTAAGTCTATACAGCCATACACTACATATCCAGCAAGATGGCCAAAACTCAAGTTTCTTTGAACAGTTAGAGATTTTGATGAAAATGTGAAGAAACTAAACCCCTTTTAGTTGCCTGAGTAAGTGTATGTTGCTATAAAGACTGGGAAAATAAGCAAACACTAAATTTTAGAATGTGTATTCTCTATGATGCAGCAGTTCCTTTCCTAAGTAACAGTGGGTACTAGAAGGTAAGCAATAGCATGTCTTGAGCAAATATAGTCATTATAGGTGTTAAATAAAAACAATCCGATGCTATGGGTCATTATATAAGGGCACTTTCTATGCTGTTAATGCAATATATTATACACAGCAATGCAAGAAGAATGGGAAAGGGAAGGGAAGGGAGGGGAAGGGAAGGGAACAAGTGAGGAGAAAAATAAATGGGTATAAAAAACATTAAATGAAACATGAATGGATATAACATTAAGTGACAGACTCTCCAAAAATTATACCAATAGATACAAACATAAAAGACACTGATCTGTACTTATAAGATACTAACACTTTGTATATTAAAATTTATTCAGAAAGTGAAAACACCAAAAATAGCAAAGATAATCTTAAAGAAAGAAAGTAGCAGAAGGTACATTATCAAACATTGAGGCCTGTTATAAAGCTTTAGAAATTTAGAAAACATTTTGCTGAGCACAGACTAATCAATGAAATAAGACTGATGAATGAAACAGATCCAGTCATCTACTCTTATCTGGCTTAGGGAAATCACTGGTTTCTAAAGGAGAAAGAAATGTGTTTTCAATAAATGCTATTGAGTCATTTGCATATTTATTTTAGGGAAAAAACAGGTTTCAGATACCTACACATATGCTGCTGCTGCTGCTAGGTCACTTTAGTCTTGTCCGACTCTGTGCGACCCCATAGACAGCAGCCCACCAGTCTCCTCGGTCCATGGGATTTCCCTGGCAAGAGTACTGGAGTGGGTTGCCATTTCCTTCACCAGCACATATGCTATGCAGAATCAATTCTACCTTGATTAAAGATCCAAATGTGAAAATGCAAACAATAAACACTTTAGAGAAAAGCATAGTAGGAAATCTTTGCGATATTTAAATAGGTACAGATTGTTAAGCAGAACACACAAAGAAGTAACTACATAAGATTTAAAAAGATTAACTGGACTATTTAAAGAAATTCTGTACATCAAAATTGACGGTATGAACAAGAAACTCTCATAGTGTGAACGAATATTTACATCATACATACATAATCAGACATGTATTATTTACATTGAGTGCATCTGAGAGAGGATTCAATGTAAAATACAAAAATAACTCCTACAAATCAATAAATAATTGACATGAATTACAATACAAAGTTAACAAAGGACATGAAAAAGCACTTTTTGGAAAAAAAAAAAACCTAAGTAACATTTCAACACATGAAAATGTTTCCAATTTCATTCAGTATTAGAATAAACTAAAATTAATGATACCTGTATGCATCATCCAGAATGACTAGAAAGAAAATAATGGAAAATATTGAGTCTTTACTAAGATACTGAGCAATCATAACTATTTGCTAGTGAGAATTCATATTGATTATAACCACTCTGGAAATTCATTTTGCAGTATTTAATAAAACTGAATATGACTCTCCTATGACTCAGCAATTTCAGTATAAGGAATGTACCCAAATAGAAATGCATTCAAGATTAAGCCATTCTAGATTGAATAATAGTAGGGACAAAAGGAGTGTGGGAGTAACTTTTTAATTAGCATTATCAAAAAACTTTTGCATGACATTAGTACATCATTTTTATAAATTACAAATGATTATCTTTAATAAATATAGGGCAAAAATCCAATTTTCATTATTTTATAAAGACTCAGACATTTGGAAAAAAGTTTTATTTTTATTGAAACATGAATGAGATAGAATGTTCACAGTATCACTAATTCAGTTCAGTTCAGTTCACTTGAGATGCTCAATTGTGTCCGACTCTCTGCGACCCCATGGACTGCAGCATGCCAGGCCTCCTTGTCTATTACCAACTCCTGGAGTTTACCCAAACTCATATCCACTGAGCCGGTGATGCCATCCAATCATCTCATCCTCTGTCATCCCCTTCTCCTGCCTTCAGTCTTTCCCAATATCATGCATGGTTTTTTCCAGTGAGTCACTAATTATAAACCTCCTTATAAGCAATCCTTATATTTAACAATGCAATGAAGTTTAACTAATTTGTGATTTATTCACAAAATGGAATTGTACACAAAATAAACATTGAGCAATCTAGAACTGTATATTATTATTCATTAAAAAAGCCAGACACATACACATAAAAGAGCAACATATACAGAATTTATTTTATGTAAAATAACAAAAATAGGTGAAAATAATCTATGCTGTTAAAAGTCAGAGCAGTGGTTATATGAATGTGTGTGTGTGTGTGTGTGTGTGTGTGTTAGTGGAAAAGTTCATGGTAGAAAGAAAAATAAATGGTTCTTTTGGAGTCCTGGTAATGTTTTAGCTTAGGGTTTCTTATTGCTGTTTAATTTGGATTCTGATCATACAGATGTGTTAAGTTTTAAGTGTATGTTGTATGCATGTGCTAATATGTATGAAAGTGTAAGTCACTCAGTTGTGTCCAAATCTTTTCAGCTCCATGGACTGCAACACCAGTTACTGTGTCCATGGACTTCTCCATTCAAGAACAATGGAGTGGTTTGCCATTTCCTTCTCTAGGGGATCTTCATGACCCAGGGATTGAACCCGGGTCTCTCACATTTCAAGCAGTTTCTTTATCATCTGAGACATCAGGCCGTGCCCCATTAGTATGTATATTATACTCCAATAATAAAACACCACAAATAAGGAGAAAGTTGATAACATAAATATTATTTTCCCTTGTGAATTTTTAAAGCAGTGCAATAAGCATTGTTCAAACCTTTGTCCATTATGTCCTCAGCCATGAAGTCATGAAAAGCTGCTGTATTAAGAGGAGAAAATTAAGGGTTGCAAGAAAATCTAAAATGCCTGCCCAATTAATACAATTGATTTTGGACCTCTGGGTTGCAGTAGAGCAAACTTAACCAGGGAAAACTGTGGAAAGTTATCTAACATACCTTTATTTGTATAGGAATATAAAGATGTCCTGCATAATCCTCAGACATCCCATTGGCTTTGCTTGAAGCTTTAAAATGCTTTGCATCTAATTATCAAACTGTATCATTTCTCCTCAGGGAGAGTCTCAAAGGAGCAAAGAAACCCATAAATTCTTCTCACTGGGTTGTTAGGAACACACTGGGAACAGAAGGCTCCTCATTAGAGGTGAGTAGATTATATCTGTTTTTGATTCTATGAGTCCAGTAACTCATGGCCTCATCAATGACTTGAAGTTTATTTCGTAATACCCTACCTTGGTCATTCAGCCATAGCTTTAACAATCTGTTTTGATAACTGAAGTTTCTGGTCTAATACCCTGTTGATTTCGGTATTGACCATTTGTTGATGTCCATATGCAAAGTCGTCTCTTGTGTGGTTGACAAAGGGTATTCGCCATGACCAGTGCATTCTCTTGGCAGAATTCAGTTAGTCTTTGCCATGCTTCATTTTATTCTTCGAAGCCAAATTTGCCTGTTACTCCAGGTTCTTTTGAGTAGAACATTTTTTTTTTTCTGGTGTTAGAATTGATTACATTCTTCATAGCCAAAGATGGAGAAGCTGTTTACAGTTAGCAAAAATGAGACCTGGAACCAACCGTGACTCAGCTCATCAGCTTCTCATAGCAAAATATAGGCTTAAACTAAAGAAACTGGGGAAAACCATTTGGCCAGCCAGGTATCAGTTCAGTTCAGTCCCTAAGTCATGTCCGACTCTTTGCGACCCCATGGACTGCAGCACATCATCATCAATTCCTGGAGTTTGCTCAAGCTCATGTCCATTGAGTTGGTGATGCGATCCAACCATCTCATCCTCTGCCATTCCCTTCTCCTCCTGCCTTCAGTCTTTCCAGCATCAGAATCTTTTCAAATGAGTCAGTTATTTGCATCAGGTGGCCAAAGTATTGGAGTTTCAGCTTCAACATAAGTCCTTCCAATGAATATTCAGGACTGATTTCCTTTAGGATGGACTGGTTGGATCTCCTTGCAATCCAAGGGACTCTCAAGAGTCTTCTCCAACACTACAGTTCAAAAGCATCAATTCTTTGGTGTTCAGGTTTCTTTATAGACCAACTCTTATATCCATACATGACTACTGGAAAAACCATAGCTTTGACTAGATGGACCTTTGTTGGTAAAGTGATGTCCCTGCTTTTTAACATGCTGTCTAGGTTTGTCATAACTTTTCTTCCAAGGAGCAAGTGTCTTTTAATTTCATGGCCACAGTCACCATCTGCAGTGATTTTGGAGACCCCCAAAATGAAGTCTCTCACTGTTTCCATTGTTTCCTTATCTATTTGCCATGAAGTGATGGGACAGGATGCCATGATCTTAGTTTTCTGAATGTTCATTTTTGGGTATGACTTAAATCAAATCCTCTGTGAATATGCAGTGGAGATAATGAATAGATTCAAGGCATTAGATCTAGCAAACAATGTGCCTGAAGAACTATGCACAGAGGTCCATAATATTGTACATGGCAAATAGAAGGGGAAAAGGTGGACGTAGTGAAAGATTTCCTCTTCTTGGGCTCTAAGATCACTGTGGATGGTGACTGAAGCCATGAAACCAGAAGATGGTTGCATCTTGGCAGGAAAGCTATGAGAAACCTAGACAGTGTGTTGAAAAGCAGAGACTTAACTCTGCCAACAAAGGTCCATATAGTCAAGGCTATGGTCTTGCCAGTGGTCACGTATGGTTGTAAGAGCTGGACTGTAAAGAAGACAGAACACTAAAGAATTGATGCCTTAGAACTGTGGTGCTGGAGAAGACTCCTGAGAATCCCTTGGACAGCAAGGAGATCAAACCACTCAATCTTAAGGGAAATCAACTGAATACTCATTGTAAGGACTGATGCTGAAGCTGAAGCTCCAGTATTTCAGTCTTCTGATGCATACATGACTCAATGTAAAAGTCCCAGGTGCTGGAAAAGATTGAGGGCAGAAGGAGAAGAGGGCATCGGAAGATGAGATGGCTGGAAGGCATCACTGATGCAATGGACATGATCTTGAGCAAACTTTGGGAGATGGTAAAGGGACAGGGAGGCCTGGTGTGCTGCAGTCCATGGGGTTGCAAAGAGTCAGACACGGTGAGTGATAGAGCAACAGCAAACATCTTTATTATGTTTTTTGATGAATGCTACACTTTTAGTTTGATGTAGTAGGCTTGTCCTCTTTGAATAGTGAAAAAACAATGTAACCCTTGGAAAGGGAGTTAATATTATTAAGAAACTCCAGCTTTTAAGATTTTCATGATTACACTTGGGCCCTTAATGAAGATGTGAAATGTGATATTTGATATCATATGATATAAAATGATATATAAATATGATATAGATTTTATATAAATTGAATTTACTTCAAAATTTTAACACCAAATAATGACAGATTCCCACAGTGTTTTCCAACTATGTCTGAATTAAAGGCATTATATCTATGTGTTTATAGTACTTGTAATTTATCTGCTTCTAATATAACATGAGTTTCCCAGATGTATCCATATCATTGTAAGGATCAATGCCATTTGAAAGTCATCACTTTTTATTTTTTGCTAGAGGTGAGGTCAAAATAAAATATCAAAGCATCCATTTCACTACATTGTGGCTCCATCACACCATAATATCTAATTAGTTAGAGGACTCTCACTCCCTTCCACCTACAAATCTTTGAGGCTGTCAAATCGTCCCTTAAATGACTAACTGGACATCTAATGGAGACTGGAATGAAAAAGAAAACTTGTACAAATACAAATTTACACACAGGACAGTCCTTTCAAAATTATGAAGTGGGAATGTATCTTTTGCTTAAAATTTAGATTAGTTTCTTTATTTATTTAGTAGCTCTTACCAAAACTCACTTTATTGTCTCTCAAAAAATTGCTTTGATGTTTAAATATATACATTTAAATATATATTTTTGATCTCTCTTTGTAGATTACATTTACTGTCATGCATTTATTGTTGAAAGGTATAATTGGTGGCACCAGCAGAGGGGGTGGGGGAGAAGGATTGGGAAAGATTTAGCTTCTCTAACCTCTGAACTTGGTGTAGTTTTACAGTGAAGGTCCAGTGTTCAGTCTTGTCCATTGTATTTTGTATATATTTTCAGGTGATTATTGGTCATTTGTATATCTCCTGTGAGAAATTTCTATTCACATCCTTTGTTTTTAATTTGGGTGTTTTTCTGTTGTTGAATTATAAAAATGTTTATACAAAGCATTATTCAATAATTTATATAAAACATTATTCAATACATTAAACACATGGACATATGATTCCCAACTTTTTCCATTGTTAGGGTCACACTTTTAATACTTTGAGAATGTCCTTTGACAGGCAAAACTTTGTTTTAATTTTCATTTAGAGTAAAGTCAATTTGTTTATTTTTGTTTATTTTATTTTATTTTTTTACTGTTTATGTGTCATATCTAAGACAGCTGTCAGGAGCTAAGTGACTTGGGAGAGAGAGAACTGAGCTGCCAATTAAATTAACAAACCATAAGCATAAGATTTAAGATTTTAGCCACTTATTACAATGATAATCTCATCTTAGCTCATGAAGGTTAATAATTATTTTTATATTTATTCCCAGTTTATGTTTCCCGAATGGCCTGGCTGGACAAACACAATCTGACACTGCTGAAGGAATTCATCCTCGCAGGAATCACTGATCTCCCTGAGCTACAGGAGCCTTTGTTTGGACTCTTTCTCATTGTTTACTTGGGCTCAGTGGGGGGTAACCTGGGCTTGGTTATTCTCACTATGATAGACTCTAGGCTACAAACACCCATGTACTTTTTCCTCAGACACCTGGCTTTCACTGATCTTGGTTATTCAACTGCTGTAGGGCCCAAAATGCTAGTAAATTTTGCCGTAGATCAGCGTACAATCTCTTATCATTGGTGTGCTACCCAACTCACTTTGTTCAGTATGTTTATCATCAGTGAAATTTTCATTCTGTCTGCCATGGCCTACGACCGCTATGTGGCCATCTGTAACCCTCTGCTCTACACAAGCATCATGTCACAAAGGTTATGTCACAGACTAGTGGCCATTCCCTATCTATACAGCCTCTTTTTGTCTCTGCTGACTGTCATAAAAATTTTTATTTCATCATTTTGTGGTCATAATATCATTAAGCATTTCTATTGTGATAGTCTGCCCTTGATATCTTTGCTTTGTTCAGACACACGTGAGATTAAATGGATAATTCTGATCTTTTCAATTTTTAATTTGGTTTCATCTCTTCTAATAGTTCTTGTGTCCTATATCTTGATCCTTGTTGCCATCTTCAGGATGAAGTCAGGAGAAAGCAGACACAAGGCTTTCTCCACCTGTGCATCTCATTTGTCAGTGATAATCATATTCTACGGCACTCTCTTCTTTATGTACGTGCAGCCCAAATCCAGTCATTCCTTTGATACTGATAAAATGGCATCTTTATTTTATACTTTAGTAATACCCATGCTGAATCCGATGATCTACAGTTTGAGGAACAAAGAGGTGAAAAATGCCCTGTCTAGAAACTGGAAAATACGTGCAAATATACTATTTAAAATTCACTCTAGGATATGCTAACAATGGACGATGTGTTAGTGAATGTATACTATTATTAGTGTTGTTTAAGCCTTTTAAATTTACCTCTATTGGATGAACAAGAATTGATGTATGAGAAGCATAGAAATAAAGAAAACAGTTCATTACTTTGAAACAAAATATATCATTAACAGATGACTAATCCCTGCTCAGATATTCACCCATACCTAGTTTCAGGCCCTCATCTAACTGCCATTCCCACATGTACTCACGTGTGACCTATTAACGTGTCTCTTTCTTAAAGCACTTATTTTTATAAACCAGAAAATGTATAGCACATTCACAGTTTTTCTGTAGTACGAGCAGAGTAAAAGGTACAAAAAGAATGGCTGATAAATATTACATAAGTGATTCATTCAGGAAAATAAACATGCATTGCTATTTTAACAACCAAGACTCTTTCTTCATGAGGCTTAGAGAAAATACAGGAAATTTGAAGACTGAAAAGTGAGCTCTGTAGTATGGTTGATGTTGTTGAGCAAAATATGAAAGTGAAAAAGAGGAAGTAGCCAGGATGGAACTTAAATTTTGATTAAAGTTGTCAGGTAGCCCTCTGTAAGAATATTGGTTAAATAAACACTTGAGAAGTTGAGTGAATGGAATATGTGTATATTTAGGGGAAGGCTGCTCCTGGTCAAAAAATGAGCAGAAGGTCTAAATAGACATTTCTCCAAAAAGACATACAAATGGCCAATAGGCATATAAAAAGATGCACAACTTTGAGAATTATTAGAGAAATGCAAATCAAAACTACAGTAAGTTATCACTTCCCACTGTTCGGAATGACTATCATTTTAAAAGTCGACAAATAGTATAAGAAGAGGGAATCCTCCTACACTGTTGGTGGAAAAATATAATTTGGTGCTGCCACGATGGGCACAACTTAGCGACTGAACCACCATCACCACTATGGAAAACAGCACAAACTAGAGCTGCCGTATGATCCAGCAACCCCGCTTCTGAGCACATATATGGAGAAGAGCAATTCAAAAAGATACATGAGCCTCAAGGTTCATAGAAGCATAGTAACAAAAGCCAAGACATGGGAGACACCTGTCCACTGAGGGATGAACAGACAAAGATGTGGTATAAGTACATGATGAAATACTGTTCAGTCATAAAAATAGAAGGAAATAATGCCACTTGTATCAATACTGATAAATTTAGAGCGTACCATACTAAGTCAGAAAGAGAAAGACAAATATCGCATGATATCACTTACATGTGCAATCTAAAAGCAATGCTACAAACTAACTTAGCAACAGGACAGAAATAAACTAGAGGCATGGAAAAAAAACTTATGGTTAAAGTGGAAAGTGGGGGTAGGGATCAATTTGGAAATAGCAGATAAAGACTATATATATCTCCTTTATGGTTTATTCAGTTCAGTTCAGTTCATGGTTTATTACAGGATATTAAATATAACTCCGGGTCCTTTATATATAGTTGTATACATATATAAAATCTACATGATACATTGTTACTTTCAGTTTATTTAATTACTTACATAATGTCTAGAGACACTTTTTCCTTTAAAGGACCTCAGTATTTGCTTTGGAAGACCTTTAACTGGTTAGATGAAGCCCACCTACATTTTGAGGAGCAATTGGCTGTACTGAAAGTCTATTCATTTAAATGTTAATAAAAATTTAAAAAAGAATAATTTTCACGTGACACTAGACTGATATTTAACTAAACAATTGGGCACCACAGCCTAGTCAAATGGGAACAGAAATTAACCATCAAAGCAGGAAAAAAGAGAACATTAATAAAGGGTAAAAAAATAGGAAACCAATATATGTAACTTATTTACAGGTACATACAAACTGCTCTGGATTATTAATAACTACACCTCATTACTTGCATTGTTATATTTTAATGCTTCAGGGACTGTCAAAAAATTGCTTGGCAACTCCTCAAGGAGAATCACAGAGGGAGAGAAAAATGCATAAATTGTTCTATTTGTGTTGCAAAGCACATGAGAACATCAGAGGTTTCATTACAGGTAAATAGCATATTTCATGTGTTGCCTTATTTTAACAATAGATGGATAGCTTTGGTGACATTTGCAAGACAGCAGTTTTATTCTATGACAAATCACAGCAAAACGTGAGGATATTTGGTAATTTTCCATGTACAACTTTCTATTGATAATGTATGGCCAGAATAGAACTGCATCCCTTTTCCTGCCGATAACCATTCAAATATTTTCACAAACACTAAGGAGCATCTTTGAAATGTCAAGGTCATATTATTTAATATTTGCAGCCTGGCGTGCTGCAGCCCATGGGGCCACAAAGAGTCTGACATGACTTAGGAACTGAGTAATGGCAACAGATGTTTTCTGCAAATGCTTAATTGTATGAATAAGAAAGGACACAACTGTGGGACAAGAAAACCTGAAGATTCAGGAATTTAAAAAAAGTTTTAAGTCAGAATTACAAAGCTGCTGGTGGTCACTTTCTTGTTTGGTATTCTTCAAAATTCTTAGTCATTTAGTGACTCTGGGATCTTATTGCCTCCCCAAAATATTGTGTTTTTAATGAATAATTAAATCAAGGTATTCATGGGAATATTTCTGAGCTCTTGATGAGCAAAAGCAGGGTTTTCCATCTTGCATTGTGATGTGAAGAGAAAATTTTGGAGGCTAGGAGTTTTGAGTACCCAGTGTTTCAGTAAATCTGCAATCCAGCAAGTTCAGTTTCCAGTGGAATTGGACAGAAAACACATAACTTTTTTAGAGTATAGTTCTAAAAATAATAATCAGGAGATCAGCACAAGTAATAAACTATGGGAAAGTAATTTCATACATTTCATACAATTCTAAAGCTGGTGAAACAAACAAAAAATTCTCTTCAATACCCCCCCCCACCTTATCTTACAGGAAAAATCAGCATTTACCTGAGTAGTTTTTTTTTCTTTCTTTCTGTAGCCTTTCATAAGCAAACTAAACAAAGATTTATGTTACTTCATGTTTTCCTATTTGTAGTGCCATATTTCTGATATAAGAAAGCATTTATATGGGGATAGGTTAGGATATCAGAGGTTCAAAATCTTATAAGCAACGTACTTGATGAGATAAATGTGGATTTCCAATCAACACATACATAATTTAATTTTATGAATATTAGATCTTTATTTACTTTCCTAGAGTTCACAGAGAATCCTGACACTTATTTTTCTTGTAATAGTATTAATTCTATTTCCTATTTTTTTTTAGTAAAGCATTAGTATATTTTTAAAAAAATCTTTTTTTTTTTTTGCTATTGCTTTTCTTTTAATTGTTGACACTCCATCGTGTCTGACTCATTGTGACCCCATGGACTGCAGCATACCAAGTCTCCCTGTCCTTCGCCATCTATTTGAGCCTGCTCAAACTTATGTCCATTGAGTCGGTGATGCCATCCAACCATCTCCTCCTCTGTCATTGCCTTCTCCTCCTGCCAATTTTTCCCAGCTTCAGGGTCTTCTGTAATGAATCAGCTCTTCACATGAGGTGGCCAAAGTATTGGAGCTTCAGCTTCAGCATCAGTCCTTCCAATGAATATTCAAGATTGATTTCCTTTAAGACTGACTTGTTGGATCTCCTTGCAGTCCAAGGGCCTCTCAAGAGTCTTCTCCAACATCACAGTTCAAAAGCATCGATTCTTCAGTGCTCAGCCTTTTTTAAGGTCCAAATCTCACATATATGCATCACTACTGGAAAACCATAGCTTTGACTACACAGTCCTTTGTTGGCAAAGGACATCCTGTTTCATGTCTGGTTCCAGCTGTTACTTCTTGACCTGCATACTGGTTTCTCAGGAGGCAGGTTAGGTGGTCTAGTATTACTATCTCTTTAAGAATTTTCCACAGTTTGTTGTGATCCACAGTCAAAGGCTTTGGCACAGTCAATGAAGCAGAAGTAGTTGTTTTCCTGTAATTCTCTTGATTTTTCTATGATTCAATGAATGTTGGCAATTTGATCTCTGATTCCTCTGCTCTTTCTAAATTCAGTTTGAACATCTGGAAGTTCTCAGTTCATGTAATGTTGAATCGTAGCTCGTAGAATTTCGAGCATTTCCTTGCTTGCATGTGAGATGAGTGCAATCGTGCAGTAGTTTGAACATACTTTGTCACTGCCTTTCTTTGGTACTGGAATCAAAACTGACCTTTTCCATTGCTGTGGCCACTGCTGAGTTCTGCAAATTTGCTGGCATATTGAGTGATCACATCATTTTGGTTATCTGGGTCATTAATGGTTTTTTTTTTTTTTTTTTGGTTCTTCTGTGTATTCTTGCTAGCTCTTCTTAATATTATCCGCTTCTGTTTGGTACATACCATTTCTGTCCTTTATTGTGCCCATATTTGCATGAAATGTTCCCTTGGTATCTGTAATTTTCTTGAATCGATATCTAGTCTTTCCCATTCTATTGTTTTCCCCTATTTCTTTGCATTGATCACTTAGGAAGGCTCTCTTATCTGTCCTTATTATTCTCTGGAACTCTGCATTCAGGTGCTGTATCTTTCCTTTTCTCCTCTGTCTTTAGCTTCTGTCTATTCTCAGATATTTGTAAGGCCTCTTCAGACAACCATTTTGCCTTTTTGCATTTCTTTTTCTTGAGGATGGTTTTGATTGCCACCTACTGTACAGTGTTGCAAACCTCAGTGAATTCCTTTACATTAAAAAAATCTACATTGTACTCTGTTATCATTCTGTTTTCTTAGTAATATTCATGATAAGAATGATGTTTTCTTAGGAATATTCATATATGTCTTTAATTCACTGTACTTATACCTCTGCATTTAATGTTGTATGGAGGATATTTGCAGCCTTAATGTGAAATCAGACAAAACAGCATTCTGGAAGTACATGATACATATAAATATATATAGATAGATAGAGATGTATGCTTGTATATCCTTTTAAAAATTTTTTTTCAGTATGATATTGTGTAATATATAATAATTTTAAAACTTTTCTTTTTCTATAGAGAATCCTTTTATCCAAAGGAAGTATTTATGAAGCTTTTTCTTAGTGGAAAAAGCATGCTACCTGAATTGGATTCTCCTTACACATGCACGTATAAATTCTTTTGTGCAACTTCTCTAAGTATTTATGTAACTAAAACCAATTTTAGTTGCATCACAGTCTCCTGAGTGGCTCAATTTCCTCATTGTGACCTTGGTTTCTCCCTGGCTAAATATACCGTCCGTGTTACAAACAATTCAGTATATGTCAGTTTTAATGAAAATGCAGTTGGGGAGGAGGAAAAATGTTACATTTTAAGAAAATATATATTACATATTTTAAGCTATGTAGAGGTTAAAAACTTGAGCAAGAGCTCACGGATGGTCCCAGTTGCAGCCATGGGGGCTGTGGGGACACTGAGGCCTGTTTCCTGGGTAACACAGCACTCAGTCTGTTCACCATCATACGGCCAAGAAGGAAGTCGCACAGAAGAATTTATAAGTGCATGTGTAAGGAGAATCCAATTCAGGTAGCATGCTTTCTCCACTGAGAAATTAAAAGCAAATGCACACAAAAATTCTATGTATTAGATATTTAAGGGTATTTTCGATTAAATGTTTAAATCTCACATATCTTCCCAACAACCTGGCAAGAAAGAGATTGAAATAACCTACCATATTTGCCAGGGTACTCATTTGCATATACAAAAAGTATAGCCATAGCAGAGATTATATCAACCCATGTATGCTGTACGGAATGTTTCCCTGTTAAAAATAATAATAATAAATAAATAAAAAACAGTGTGATATCACATGTTAGGATTCCCTTATGTTTACACCTCTGTTCAATAGTGGTCAAATATATTAATTTTATCATCTTGCACCCCCTGTAGACATAAGGGCTTTCAGATAAACTTATTTTAATGTAAGGGCTTCTAATGTTTCCACGCATATTGCAATTTGGGTTTGATTTTTTATGAGGTGAAGTTTAGCATGTGTAGTATATAATATTATGTGACTAACTTTGTGAAAGCAATGGTGTGATGGTCATTACACAAAAGATGTCAGAAAAGCTTGCCTTCACCTATAAAACAGTACCTAAAATTTATAAATTTTTTTTAGATACATTTCCCTCATCTATATTTATATCAATCCATATCTATATCCATACATATACCACTGCTGGTCACTCTTGGCCCTTTGGCATTTTGGTTTGTATAATTCCTTATTGCTACATCCAACATTTTGTGATCCCACAGATTGTATCCACTGAATTTTCTTGGCAAGAATACTAGAATGGATTGCCATTTTCTCCTCCAGGGTATCTTACAACCCAGGGATTGACCGCTTGTCTCCTGAGTCTCCTGCATTGCAAGCAGATTCTTTACTCACTAAGCCATTGGAGAAGCCCCCTTGTTGTTTTGGGGGCAGCCCTAATATATTAGGATAAATACCAGTCTCACTGGTTTCTAACTACCTCCAATGCTGACAACCAAATGACCTCAAAGTATTGTTACATGTTCTTTGGGGGGTTAATCTTCACCAGTGAAAAACTACAGGTCTCTCTTTCTCCAGATGTATATTTATCTCTCTTTTTTACTTATATTTATATTTTTATGTTTTATTTAAAGGACACAGAAGATTTTCTTTGTGTTTAAAGTATAATTTACATTTCTTTATGTCATGTATGTAAATTAAAAGAAATCACTATATTTTATTAATTATATCATTGACTATACAATGTCTCTATTAAAGTAGGTTTTCTGATAAAATGGAAACACAGAATGGAACCGTGCTGAGTGAATTCACCCTCACAGGAATCACTGACCGCCCCGAGCTGCAGGCTCCACTGTTTGGGCTCTTTCTCATCATCTACGTGACCTCCGTGGTGGGCAACTTGGGCATGGTCATCCTCACTAAGGTGGACTCCAGGCTGCAGACACCCATGTACTTCTTTCTCAGGCACCTGGCTCTTACTGATCTGGGTTATTCCACAGCTGTAGGACCCAAAATGTTGATGAATTTTGTTGTGGATCAAAATACAATCTCCTATTATTTGTGTGCCACGCAGCTGGCTTTCTTCATCATGTTCATTATTAGTGAACTTTTTATTCTGGCCGCAATGTCCTATGACCGCTATGTGGCCATCTGTCACCCCCTGCTCTACACAGTCATCATGTCACAAAGGGTGTGCCGGGTCCTGGTGGCAATCCCCTACCTCTATAGCACATTTGTTTCTCTTCTAGTCACTGTAAACATTTTTAATTCATCCTTCTGTGGCTATAATGTCATCAGTCATTTCTACTGTGACAGTCTCCCCGTATTATCCCTGCTCTGTTCAAACACACATGAAATTGAACTAATTATCCTGGTCTTATCAGGATTTAATTTGATTTTCTCTCTTCTAATAGTTCTTGTGTCTTACCTGCTCATCCTTGCAGCTATTGTCAGGATGAACTCTGCTGAAGGCAGGCACAAGGCTTTTTCTACCTGTGGGTCCCACCTGATAGTGGTCACAGTGTTCTATGGGGCTTTGATATTTATGTATGTGCAACCAGAGTCCAGTCATTCCTTTGACACTGATAAAGTTGCTTCCATATTTTACACCCTTGTTATTCCCATGTTAAATCCCTTGATCTATAGTTTAAGAAACAAAGATGTAAAATACGCACTACAAAGGACATGGAAAAAACTTTGCAATATCTTTCCTTAACAGTCACTGTCCATTTCATTCCTACAAATTAGGTTAGGTACTTTCCACCTTGCTGTGGGTGCATTCAGAGGGAAAGTAAATACATATAAGATCATCATGAATTGAGAGTATTCTATTTGATAGTCATACTCCTAAGTGGTACAAACACACTGGCTAAAAGAAAAAGGCAAAACCCTTTCCATCTCTGAGAAGTGATGAAATATAAGCATAACAATTAAGTATATTTTCGAGGACAGTAGAATAGACCTAAGAGCAATCAAGGACTGTACGTATGCTCTGTGGGGGTAAGGAAGAATAGTAGGTACGGAAAAGGAAAGAAAGAAAGAAAGAAAATGAAGTCACTCAGTCGTGTCTGACTATTTTCGGCCCCATGGACTGTAGCCTACCAGGCTCTTCCCTCCATGGGATTCTCCAGGCAAGAGTACTGGAGTGGGTTGCCATTTCCTTCTCCAGGGGGTCTTCCAAACTCAGGGATTGAACCCCAGTCTCCTGCATTCCAGGCAGACGCTTTAACCTCTGAACCAAATGACTTAATTGCCACATCTTGATCATAATATGTTTCTGCGTGAGCTCTGAAATTTTTTCCCCCACTTATATGTATTGGTTTCTTGCATTTGTACTTTTGTATCAGGCTTTCTTCAAATTTGGGAAATTCTTGCCCATTATTTCTGTAAATAAACATTTTTAGTGGTGTCTTCTAAGTCCCTTAGTCTCTGTCTACTTATTATTATTACTATTAGTAGTATTATTATTTACTCCTCATACTCAATACTTTACAATGACTTGAGTCTAATTACCTGATTATTAACTTCTGATTGTTCTAATCTGTTGGTGAAACCAGGTAGTAAAATTTTAATTCAATTTTTGTGTTTTCAGCTTTTGAGTTTTTGATTTTATTCTTTTTAAATTACTTTCTACCTCTGTTTATGCCCTCAGTTTGTTTATATATTGGAGAGTTATGTTTGTTTGAATTGATCTATTTTCCTTGTTTCTTTGTGATCTTTTTGTGTGTTTCTTTGTGATGTCCTGTGACATTTTGTTAAAAATTAGGCATTTGAAAAAAGCAAGCACTTCTCCCATGAACTGTGGTATGGACTCTCAAATCAGCCTGGCATAAAAACTCAAAAGTCCTGTCTCTATCTCTGTCTACACAGGAACACTCACAGAGGCAGATATGTGATGTGTGTATCATGTGGAATTTGTTCACAACATAATAACATGTCAAACTCGAGACTTTTTTTGGCCTATATATTGTAGTAGTATTCATGATAGCTGAGGATAAGGAAAAACAACATATGCATTAATAAAAAAAGATCTACAACTTTATGTGTTTTTTTACTGTAATGAATAAAGAAGAAAAAAAGTCACATCATGGTATATGACAAATAATTAGTAAATTATATTCAACAATGCAATTTTACCACTCAATAATATGTAGACATAGTAAAACATATGTGCACAAAACATGGCAATATTGCAAAATATATTGATCATGCAAGGCTTAAGTGAAGCACAGTAGAATCTGTGAATTGAGAGAAAAATGAGAGTGGGTATTGCATGTGATAGTGGAAATGTTGAATTGAATGTTTTATTACATTGAAATGTAATGAATACAAAGCAAATGAAAGAGAATTCTGTAATAAAATGATGATAATGCAGTATGGAATGAGAATGTAAAATAGAAGTAGCTAATTCCTCTCCATAGAGTTTTAAAAAGAAAAAAAAGGAAACACTATCTTATCTAGACACATCATATTATTACATTTAATGCATTTAAGCATTTTAAATAAGACAATGATTTAATACATCTCCCTTATGTCATCCACCTAATGAGATCACGGCAGAGCTACAAGAACACTGAAGGGCTTGTACTATGGATAAAATATATCTTAATCCCAATCCTTATGAGGTTGTGTTAGGGTGAAGCATAGGAACAGAATTAATATCAACCTAAGTATGGGCTGCTGTCTATGGGGTCACAGAGTTGGACATGACTGAAGCGACTTAGCAGCAGCAGCAGCAAGTATGAGGAAGAGGAAAATGAAATGCACACAAATAAATCTGACCAGGCTACTGGGAAACACAAATTGCTCAAGACGACTAATAGCCACTTCTCCCTTGTTTCTGTTAAGATTTCAAATGCTTCAGGGATGATCAAGAAACTGCTTTGTATCTCCTTAAGGAGAGTTTCAAAGGGTGGAAAAGAATTCATAAATTGTTCACAATGTGTATTTTACGAAGCACATGAGAAAGCCAAGACAGAGTTTTCATTATAGGTAAACAGATAGTATATTTTGTGTGGTGCTGTATTTTACCAATATCCAGATTGTTTGATGATTTGCAATATAGCACTGATTCTACACCCCTTGTAGACATCAGGTTGGGCCATGGTGGGGGCACGAGGACTCTTACCTGGAAACATAGTATCTATTCATCATCACATCCCTGAAAAAAAGTTTAGTCACCCAAAAAGAATTTGCATGTACATGTGTAAAAGTAATCTGTTTTAGGTAACTTGCTGTCTCTATTAAGAAATGAAGAATATATAACAGGAAAATCCTATTTAGCTGACATAAGAAGACATTTCCAGGTTCCATGAATATACTGAAAGATTTCATTCTTGATTATTTTCCCAACAACCTTGCAAGAAATAGTTCATTTCACTGATGGATATAAAGAGATTAGGAGCTTCACCAATGGCTCTGTGGTAAAAACTCCACCTGCACTGCAAGAGACAAGGGTTCAATCCCCTGGAGGAGGGCATAGCAACCCACTCCAGGATTCCTGCTCGGATAACCCTGTGGACAGAGAAGGTTGGTGAGCCAAGATGTGTGGGGTCGGGAAGAGCCAGACAGAACTCAAGTGACTGAGCAGGCACGCATGCATAGAGATTAAGGTACTTTATATTTGCCAAAGAAATGCTTTGTATGTACCAAAAATGCACATATAACAGATTATACCACCTATGAACACTTCTCAAAATGTTTCCTGTTATGAAAGCCAATTATGTTTAACATGATCTGATAGAATTTCTTTAATTTCTTTAATTTCTTTAACTTCAGATCTCTTTCCAGTATTAGGCAAGTGTATTCATCATTTCATTCTGTGAATTCAGTAGACATAAAGTCTTTCACATAAGTATGTTTTAAAGTGAGGGCTTCTAAATGTCCCCACCCATAAAGAAGCTAAAGTGCATATTATTTCTTTTCCTTTCTGTTTTACTTATTTACCTTTGCTTGTGTACGTGTGTGGGGTTTTGTTTACTAACATTTGTTGTGATTTATTGTTCATACTCTTTCATGGTTCATGTTAATAGCAAACTTATTTGTGGTTTCAAGCAAGCTCCTTGAATGACCTAAACTCAACAGTCATATGAATTTGCTCAAACACCTTCCTTCCACATGGGGATCTCAGGGTCCTGTTTTTTTCTCCTCAGTTCTGTTATTATCACATATGAGTTCTACAGAACCTATTCACTCAACATCATGGCATTTCAGCAGCTCCGAAGATCACCACAATATCCGTTTTTGTCTTATTCAGTCTTTTTGTCTACACTTGGGAATATGTCAGTTAAGACAGATTTCTTAAAGACAAAAATGATTTTAAATAATTTTTGTTTAAGGGTCATTTTGCAAATTGACCATATGAGGGTCATATGCAAACTATATTTGCATAAGAGGTCCACTGTATGATAAATTATTTGTTGCTTCCCTTGCATGTTGCCGTTTCCTCGGATTTGACTGAGTGTGTATTAGATGTTGATAAGGATGCATTATCTCACTGCATTGATTTGATAGTTCCTCTTCTGAGAAATAAATAGTGGCACTCCCATGACTTGGCCTATGCTGTATTTCTAGTGAAAGTATAGTGTGACATGTAACAATTGATGTACATGCTATGATATCTGGACTAACTATAAACTACCATAAATTCCTCCATATTTCTGTTTACTTGTAGTATTTTTTAAACATTAATGGTGCTTTATTCACATCAGAGAGGATCTAGATTCTTTTCTTCAGCTATGCCTTCTCTGATGGTCCAGTGACTAAGAATCTGCCTGCCAATGCTAGGGACACAGGTTCAATCCCTGGTCATGGAAGATCCCTTATACTCTGGATGAAATAAGCCCTTTTGCCACAACTGCTGAAGCCAGCATACCTAGAGCCTGTGCTTCACAGAAGCAGAAGTCCCCACCTGCTGCAACTATAGGAAGCCTGCATGCAGCAACAAATACCCAGAACAGCCAAAAATAAATAAATATTTTTAAAAAACATTTTTAAAAAACTATTAAAATTGTTTCATGCAGTCAAATGAATTTGAATAAACAAAATTCATTTGGATTAAAATTATGTTATATTATCATGTAAAAGTAAATATTGCTAATAAGCTTTTATAGTTGATTTTTTAATTATGAAAAATAATGTAGCTAAGAAATATGTATTTACAAACATAAACTATCTTCCTAGAAAATTATGTTAGACAGTGATCCTAAGAAATGTTAATTTTAGTTATTCATGGCTGCTGAGATTATTAATATGCTTAATTTAATAAATTTGTTTTTATGTTCTTCCCAAAATATCTTTAGCAAATAATTGCAACTTTTATGATAAAGAGAAGTTTCTAATATAAGGAGTTGAAAAAAAATCATGAGTAAACATAGTGCTGTATGCCTTTTCTAAAATCAACCTTAGTGTGCTTCACATGATAGTCCCCTTGAAATGATGTACAAAAGGGGAAAAAATGTATTCAGATTCACAGATGTTTCTGATATACTTTATTCATTCTATAAATTACTCTCTATTTCATTATTATATGAATGAATACTTTATTTGGGCTTCCCAAGTAGTGCTAATGGTAAAGAACCCACCGATCAATGCAGGTTAGAGACATGGGTTCAATCCCTGGGTCAGGCAGATCCCCTGGAGGTGGGCACGGCAAACCACTCTTGTATTCTTGCCTGGAAAACCCCGTGGACAGAGGAGCCTGGCAGACTGCGGTCCACAGGTGGCAAAGACTCGAACAAGAAGCATAGCACACACACACTTTATTTAAGGAAGTTTTCCAGTTTTTAATAGAATATGAATACTTGAAAAAACAGGAGTTGGCGCATAAACGAATAATTTCATAGAGTATTTTGAACATCAATAATATATAATACATAATACAAAATTTATTTTAAAAGATCACTACAATATTAAAATAATAAACACAAATGAGATTTAACAAGAGTATTATTGTATTTGAAACAGCAATCTGAGTTTTAATTCAGAAATATGAGCTGTAATTTAAACATATATAAGTGTATGTATGTATTTATGTATGTATACTAAGAAACACTTTACAACAAATTTCAGAAAATGATTATCTCAAATAGAAATTTATATTAAAAATAACTCCCTCAAACACGAAAGCAGGTTCATGTGCATTGACTAGGGTGTTCTGCTTGATATTGAGGGAAAAGAAGTAACTGATTTTCTTCTTTTCTTTCAGAAAAGAAAAAATTTTGCATTTTCCAACTTTTTCAGCAAAGCTTCCCAATGGTATGAAAAGCAGGCAAAGGTATTAAGGGAAAAAATAAAAAAATCTTAATAGATATTCAAATATTCTAAACAAAAATATAACAAATTTAATCTAGCAAAATATATAAATAATAATACGTCAGTGATTAGCTTACCCTTGCAAAGTATCATAAGTTTAATATTAAAAAAATTACATACATACAATTTAATTCACCTCAAGTACAATGAAATACTTAGGTAAAAACTAAGAAAATATGGAAATCACCCAAGTGTAGTGAAATAATCTTGTGAAACTAAGAAAAAAAATTAAGAAGATCTGTATACTGAAAAGTACAAAATCAGTTCACTTCAGTTCAGTTTAGTTGCTCAGTCGTGTCCGACGCTTTGCGACCCCATGAATCGCAGCACACCAGGCCTCCCTGTCCATCACTAACTCCCGGAATTTACTCAAACCCAAGTCCAATGAGTCGGTGATAATATCCAGACATCTCATCCTCTGTCGTCACCTTCTCCTCCTGTCCCATATCTTTAGCAGCATCAGGGTCTTTTCAAATGAGTCAACTCTTCGTATCAGGTGGCCAAAGTACTGGAGTTTCAGCTTCAACATCAGTCCTTGCAATGAACACCCAGGACTGATTTCCCTTAGGATGGACTGGTTGGGTCTCCTTGCAGTCCAAGGGATCGCAGGAGCCTCCTCCACACCACAGTTCAAAAGCATCAATTTTTCGGTGCTCAGCTTTCTTCACAGTCCAACTCTCACATCCATACATGACCGCTGGAAAAACCATAGCCTTGACGAGATGGACCTTGGTTGGCAAAGTAATGTCTCTGCTTTTTAATATGCTGTCTAGGTTGGTCACAACTTTCCTTCCAAGGACTAAGCGTCTTTTAATTTCATGGCTGCAGTCACCATCTGTAGTGACTTTGGAGCCCACAAATACAAAGTCTGACACTGTTTCCACTGTCTCCCCATCTATTTCCCAAGAAGTGATGGGACCAGATGCCATGATCTTAGTTTTCTGAATGTTAAGCTTTAAACCAACTTTTTCACTCTCCTCTTTCACTTTCATTAAGAGGCTTTTTAGTTCCTCTTCACTTTCTGCCATAAGGGTGGTGTCATCTGCATATCTGAGATTATTGATATTTCTCCCGGCAATCTTGATTCCAGCTTGTGCTTACTCCAGCCCAGCGTTTCTCATGATGTACCCTGCATATAAGTTAAATAAGCAGGGTGACTATATACAGCCTTGATGTACTCCTTTTCCTATTTGGAACCAGTCTGCTTTTCCATGTCCAGTTCTAACTCTTGCTTCCTGACCTGCATACAGTTTCCTCAAGAGGCAGGTCAGGTGGTCTGGTATGCCCATCTCTTTCAGAATTTTCCACAGTTTATTGTGATCCACACAGTCAAAGGCTTTGGCATAGTCAATAAAGCAGAAATAGATGTTTTTCTGGAACTCTCTTGCTTTTTTGATGATCCAGTGGATGTTGGCAATTTGATCTCTGGTTCCTCTGCTTTTCTAAAACCAGCTTGAACATCTGGAATTTCACAGTTCATGTATTACTGAAGCCTGGCTAGGAGAATTTTGAGCATTACTTTACTAGAATGTGAGATGAGTGCAATTGTGTGGTAGTTTGAGTATTTTTTGGCATTGCCTTTCTTAGGGATTGGAATGAAAACTGACCTTTTCCAGTCCTGTGACCACTGCTGAGTTTTCCAAATTTGCTGGCATATTGAGTACAGCACTTTCACAGCATCATCTTTCAGGATTTGAAATAGTTCAACTGGAATTCCATCACATCCACTGTCTTTGTTCGTGGTGATGCTTCCTAAGGCCCACTTGACTTCACATTTCAGGATGTCTGGCTCTAGGTGAGTGATCACACCATTGTGATTATCTGGGTCATGAAGATCTTTTTTGTACACTTCTGTGTATTCTTGCCTCCTCTTCTTGATATCTTCTGCTTCTGTTAGGTCCATACCATTTCTGTCCTTTAGTGAACACATCTTTGCATGAAATGTTCTTTGGTATCTCTAATTTTCTCGAAGAGATCTCTAGTCTTCCCATTCTGTTGTTTTCCTCTATTTCTTTGCATTGATCGCCAAGGAAGGCTTTCTTATCTCTCCTGGCTATTCTTTGGAATCTGCATTCAAATCAGAATATCTTTCCTTTTCTCCTTTGCTTTTCTCTTCTCTTCTTTTCACAGCTATTTGTAAGGCCTCCTCAGACAACCATTTTGCCTTGCATTTCTTTTCCATGGGGATGGTCTTTATCTCTGTCTCCTGTACAATGTCATGAACCTCTGTCCATAGTTCATCAGGCACTGTCTGTCAGATCTGGTCCCTTAAATCTATTTCTCACTTCCAATGTATAGTCATAAGGGATTTGATTTAGGTCATACCTGAATGGTCTAGTGGTTTTCCTTACTTTCTTCAGTTTAAGTCTGAATTTGGCAATAAGGAGTTCATGATCTGAGCCACAATCAGCTCCCAATCTTGCTTTTTCTGACTGTATAGAGCTTCTCCATCCTTGGCTGCAAAGAATATAATCAGTCTGATTTTATTGTTGACCATCTGGTGATGTCCATGTGTAGAGTCTTATCTTGGGTTGTTGGAAGAGGGTGTTTGCTATGACCAGTGCATTCTCTTGGCAAAACTCTATTAGCCTTTGCCCTGCTTCATCCTGTACTCCAAAGCCAAATTTGCCTGTTATTCCAGGTGTTTCTTGACTTCCGACCTTTGAATTCCAGTCCCTTATAATGAAAAGGACATATTTTGGGGGTGATAGTTCTAAAAGGTCTTGTAGGTCTTCGTAGAAGCATTCAACTTCACCTTTTTCAGTGTTACTGGTTGGGGCATAGGTTTGGATTACTGTGATATTGAATTGTTTGCCTTGGAAATGAACAGAGATCATTCTGTCATTTTTGAGATTGCATCCAAGTACTGCATTTTGGACACTTTTGTTGACCATGATGGCTACTCCATTTCTTCTAAGGGATTCCTGCCCACAGTACTAGATATAATGATCATCAGAATTAAATTCACCCATTATAGTGATTAACAAAGTGAAAGATGATCAAAATGAGATGTTAAACATATTCAGTTTAGAGTTGGAAGACTAAATGTGGTAAAACTCCTAGTTCTCTCTAAAGTGACCTATAGATTTAATGCAAAGTCCATGAAGTTTCAGCAGATATTCTATAGAAATAGTTCAGAGCAGTCACTCAGTCATCTCCATCTCTTTGCGACCCCATGGACTGCAGCAAGCAAGGCCTCCCTGTCCATCAGCAACTCCTGGGTTTACTCAAACTCATATGCATTGAATCCATGATGCCATCCATCCATCTCATCCTCTTCATCCCCTTCTCCTCCTGCTTTCAATCTTTCCCAGCATCAGGGTCTTTTCAAATGAGTTAGTTCTTTGCATCAGGGGGCCAAAGTATTGGAGTTTTCAGCGTCAGTCTTTCCACTGAATATTCAGGATTGGTTTCCTTTAGGATGGATTGGTTGGATCTCCTTGCAGTTCAAGGGACTCTCAAGAGACTTCTCCAACACCAAAGCATCAATTCTTCAGTGCTCAGCTTTCTTTATAGTCCAACTCTCACATACATACATGACTAATGGAAAAACCATAGCTTTAATTAGATGGACGTTTGTCAGCAGAGGAATGTCTCTGCTTTTTAATAAGCTGTCTAGGTTGGGTCATAACTTTTCTTCAAAGGAGCAAGTGTCTTTTAATTTAATGACTGAAGTCACCATTTGCAGTGATTTTAGGGCCCCCAAAAAGAAAGTCTCTCACTGTTTCCATTGTTTCCCCATCTATTTGCCATGAAGTGATGGGACCAGATGTCATGACCTTAGTTTTCTGAATGCTAAGTTTTAAGCCAACTTTTTCACTCTCCTATTCCACTTTCATCAAGAGGTTCTTTAGTTCTTCTTTACTTTCTGCCATAAGGGTGGTGTCATCTGCATATCTGAAGTGACTGAGCACAGCACACCAATTAAAAGAGTAATCCCCTGTATTAAAAAATAAGAAAGAAATATGAATGTATACATTTTATACATGCACAATGTGCTATTATTTTAGTTTATTTACATATTTTATGTAACACGACAAGACACAAATGATCCCCTTTGCATCACCCACTTGAGGAGACCATTACAGAATGAAGGGAATACTGACAGGCTTGTTGTATAAGTAAAACGCATTATACCTGATCCATATCTGGTGGGATTAGAATACACCAGAGAAAGAGAATCAATAGGAAGCTAACTAAGAGTAAATATAGAATGAAAAACACACAAATAAATCTTTCTCATTTTGGGGGAATACAAATTACTCTGGACTAGTAATAAACTCATCTACTCCCTAGTTTCCGTTAAGGTTTCCAATGCCTCAGGGACAATCACAAAACTGCTTAGCATCTCCTCAGGGAGAGACACAGAGAGTGAAAAAGTTTCTGTAAATTGCTCTCACTATGCATATTCTGAAACACATGGAGAAATCAAGACACAGCTTTTGTGACAGGTAAGCAGATAGTATACTTCATGTGGTATCATATTTTATCAATATCCAAATAGTTTGGTAATTCACAGTAGGACACTTATTCTATAACCAAGCATATAAAAACATCAAGATTTCTGGTTGACTTGTGTGTGCATCCTGCTATTGATAATGCACAAGAAGAACAGGACTGCTCCCCTTTTTCTTTAGATTAATGTACAAACATTTTCACCAGTGCTGATGACAACCTTTGAAACATCAGTGCCACAACATTTATGTAATATTTGTTTTATATCAATACTTCAATATATGAATTTGTTGTTCAGTTGCTAAGTTGTATCCAACTCTTTGCAATCACATGAACAACATTGAAGGCTTCTCTGTCCTTAACTATCTCCTTGAGTTTGCTCAAATTCATGTCCATTGAGATAGTGATGCTAGTCAGCTATCTCATACTCTGCCACCCTCTTCTTATTTTGCCTTCAATCTTTCCCAGCACCAGCATCTTTTCCAATGAGTCAGCTCTTTGCATCAGGTGGCCAAGGTGTTGAAGTTTCAGATTCAGCATCAGTCCTTCCATTGAATATTCAGGGTTTGTTTCATTTAGGGTTGATTGGTTTGATTTCCATTCAGTCCAAGGGACTCTTAAAAGACTTTTCAGCACAATAATTCAAATAAGAAAGGACAAAACTGAAAGATAAGACAGCCTAAAGAGTAAGAAATTATATATATGTAGAATTATGAAGTGGCAAGTAGTCAATTTCCAGGTTATTGTCTTTCCAAATCTTTAGTTATTGATTCTGAGTGTTTCTTAGTCTCCTCTCAAAAATTGTATATTTAATGAACATTTAAACGAATGTGTAATTTTTTTTCCTTATCTTTTGATGAGAAAAATGGGGATTTTTCCCCCCATAGAGATGTAAAAATTAATTTTTGGAGCCTAAGGGACTTTGACTGTATAATGTTATAGTGATGATATAATGTACAGCATGTTTCCAGTGGAATCAGACAGAAAACACATATAATTTCAAAAACACATATGATTCCAAAAATGAATCATCAGATAATCAACACAGATAGCAAATAAGAAAAAGTAATATGATGCTTTCCATACAATTCTAATGCTGTTAAGAATAAGCTTTTCTTACTATAAGAATAAGTCCTTAATTATCTTAAAGGAAAATCAGCACTTGCCAGTGTAATTATTTATTCCTTAGCCTTTCAAAATTGCACCTAAACAAGATCTATATGCCTTCTTTCATTAATTAAAAACATTAATTGTAGCTCAGTATTTCTGACATAAGAAATTAATGTATGCAAGGACATGATATCAGAATCTCACAGCCTTGTACACAAGATTTATTTAAGATGTTTATTTCCCATAAACATATTTATAATTTAACATTATAAAATATTTTTATTTTTTAATAATTTTTTTTGAATTATTAAAATTCAGAAACTCCTGACACTACTATTTTGTTTGTAATTAGGAAATTACATAACAAAGGAGCCTGATGGGCTACAGTTCATGGGGCAGCAAAGAGTATATATATAAGGGTACTCTGGTAGCTTAGATGATAAAGAATCTACCAGCAATGTGGGAGGCCTGGGTTTGATCCCTGGGTTTGGAAGATACCCTGGAGAAGGGCATGGTAAACCACTCCAGGATTCTTGCCTTGAGCCCCACGGACAGAAGAGCCTGGTGGATTCCAGTCCACAGGGTTGCAGAGTCAGACATGGCTGAGCAACTAACACATACATGTATTTTATTTTGCCAGTATCCTATTGTGTAATATAGTGATTTAAAACTTATTTTTTATATAAGGTAGAAAATGTCTTTATCCAACAGTAATGTTTATAAAATTTAATTATATAAAACAAATTCCAGTGACATCACTTTCTCTCAATTTGCTCAATTTCCTTACAATATCTTTGGTTACTCCTTGACAAAATATATATTACATGTTACAAACAACTTGGAATATGCTAACTAAAGGCTGTTGCTGAACCAGAGGCCAGGATTCTTGGCCTCCGGAGGATACGAATTCAATCCAGGGCCAGAGATGAGGCTGGATCGCTCAGAGCTTTTGTGTAAAAAAGTTTTACTAAAGTATAAAGGAGATAGAGGAAGCTTCTGACATAGGCATCAGAATGGGGCAGAAAGAGTACTCCCTGCTAGTCTTCAGCTGGATGTTATATAGTCACTAGCAGTCTGTTAATGAAAAGAAAGGAATGTCTTAAAGCTCAGAATGGCACCAGATAATTTATCCCAGGCCATAAACCGATTGACTTGAATCTTGTAGAAGGGTGGATTGCCATACAATTAGGAATAACAGGAGTTTGAGCAACCATTTATAACTTAAAAGCTTTCTTGCGACTAGAAACAAATCCAGTTACACCATTACAGATGCAGGGAGCAAACAGCAAAAACAAAACAATCAGAATTATTGTAATTAAGATAGTTTTCCACCATGAGGAACTAGTTAACATCTCCCAAAGTGAGGCAATTGAGGCTTCAGGAGTATCCATGACCCCCATCATCTTGTTCATGTGTTTAGTAAAATGAGTACCATTTTGGAACTAGATAATATCTGCAGTTCCCAAAGAGGGGACAAACACTGCAGCCAAATAATCATACCAGTGAAATACAGACCTTGCCCACCGAGTTTTAAGGTGAGGTAAATTAGCAGGCTTTTCTGGAAGCTCTGAAAATATAAAGCCGTGAGTAAAGGCTAGACCCAGGGTGCATCTCCCTATCCAGCCAGGGGGAAGCCAAGCCCATAGGTAAGAGCCACATATCCAGGAAGTCCCGTTTGGAGCAAGCCAGCGTGACTGAGATATCCAGTCCCAATCAGTGCCTGGCCAGACAAAGGGAGGTCCTGAACTGGGGTTGGAAAACACGAGAATGATTAATGTTACATATTTCCTGAGGCAAAAATCCCATTTGTTTCCAATCATTGTAGTTAAGTTGTTGGCTAACTTTTGGGGATGGCCCTATTTGTTCTCAGCATATAGGGGCAGTAGATATTAGATGTCTTTTTCCCAGAGTTAAACATACAACCTCATCCTATATTTGATAAACATCAGGTAAAAAACCATTAGATCTAGACCTATTTGTCTTATGTGCAGCAAAATAGTCATTATACCAAGAAAATGTATAATCAAAATTAAAAGTCATGTTATGTCCATAGTTAAAGTACAAAGTATTGCATCAGTCCATTTTAGGGTTGTTAGATGTCATCAGATGAAGAAGAGGCATCACATATGACTGTTGTCGAAGGTATTGGCAGACTTGGAGAAAGTCTTTTCCTTGAAGTGGAGATGTCCACCATGGGAAGCCTTCCACTGATGAAGAGGGGAGTGCTCCGCAGACCCAGCAGTTAGATCGATTGTGGAATGCATCATAGAAGCGAGCCCAGGACAGGAAGGCATTGTCTTGAGGATCAAATGGAAGACTCAGGATTTCTTGAGTCAGCAGAAGTAGGCTCACATAGATTATCGGGCCCATCTGAAAAGTACAAAGTCAGAGCATAAAAAGTAAAGGCATAAAATGACATCACTTAATTCTGGTCAGGGTGTCACCGCTTAACTTGAGTGTGATGCACCCACGAATCAATTCCTGGGACTTTGATAGCTGTGGGAGAAGAAAGAATATCCTGGTAAGGGCCTTCCCAGAGGGGCTCAAGGGATGGGCCCCCAGATTCCAATGTTTTTATGAGGACCTTGGTTCCTGGCTCAAATAGAGGCCTTCTGGACTCAGATATTGGATCAGAAGTTGTCTCCTGAAGTTCTGTTGATGCCTGATGAAAAGCTGAGAGCTGAGTTACATAACTAGTTAATTCTTTAGAGTTAGCAGTTAAAAGTCTCTCAATCTCTCTGAAATGCTTAATAGGTTCTCCTGTTGCTGTTTTAAACTGCCTTTCTTTCCATATTGTAGCATGAGCATGCAAAGTCAAATAAGCATACTTAGAATCAGTGGAGATATTTACCTGCTGTCCTTTGTTTAACTCTAGAGCTCGGGTCAGAGCCACAAGCTCCGCTAACTGGGCCCTGGTTCCCTGGGGGAGAGATTTTGCTTCTAAAACCTGTTCAGCAGTCACCACAGCACAACTTGCTTTCTGCTGTTAAAGTTTTGTAGATCCCGTGACAAACTTTGCCCAAATAAGTGAGGACTGTCAGGAAATCCCTGGGGCAAAACTGTCCAGGTTAACTGAGAAGCTGGCTGCGGGGGGTCCTCAAAGGCAAATAGAAATTGACTTTCCTCCGCCAAAGGCACTGAATAGAAGGCATCTTTCAAATCAATTACTGAGAAATATTTGGCTCGTTCAGGAATTTCAGACAATAGAGTGTAAGGATTAGGCACCACGGGCTGTAAAGGAACCACAGCCTCATTTATTATTTGTAAATCTAGTCTCCATTGACCATTTGATTTCTTTATACCCAAAATAGGAGTGTTGCATGGACTGTTACAGGGAATTAATAGTCTCTGTTCCTTTAAATTTTCTATGATGGGTTTTAACCCTTCTTTAACCTCAGGTTTCAGGGGATGCTGCTTCTTCTGTGGAACTAAGTGCTGGTCTTTGAGCTTGACAACTACAGGAATAGCATTTTGTGCTTGACCCACAGATCTTCCATCAGCCCATACACTAGGATTCACATTTTGTTCAACTAAAGGGAGAGAAAGGGAGGGCTCCATGTTCGTGAAAACAGAGGCATGGACCTTGCTCAGTATATCCCTCCCCAAAAGGGGTGAGGGTGATTCCGGCAGGATTAGAAAGTCGTGTGAAAATCCCAGTTGAAAAATAAAGAATAACTGAAATAATACTTTTTGGCTCGTCCAGACAGTCCCATTACAGAAGCGGATTGGGAAGAAGGTGGGCCAGGGGCTTCAGTAAGCACGGAGTAAGTTGCCCTGGTATCTAAGAGGAAATTGACAGATTCGCCTCCCACAGTTATCAATACCCAGGGTTCCTCAGGTGTAATTAGGACAGGAGCTTGTGTGGGGACCCCTGGGCACCTTCAGTTCTGATTGTCTTGAGAGTCTGACCCCTGAGACCTACGCCTCTGGGGGCAGTCTCTCTTCCAGTGTGGTCCTTTGCAGACTGGACCTGGAGCCGGGGGGTGGCTTAGATGCCTAAGGGCAATCCCGCTTGAGGCGCCCCTTCTTTCCTCAGCAATAGCAAGCCCATCCCTTTTCACCTGGGTCCCTCTGGGCGTTTTTCTCAGGCTGTTCAAGAACGGTTTTCATAGTCATTGAGAAGGCCTCTGCCTGTTCCTTTGTCTTCCTCTGCCTTTCTTTCTTTTCCTCATATTCCCTTCCATAATAGACGGTCTGAGCCAGTTATAACAGATTATCTAAAGACTGATTTGATCCATACACCCATTTTGATAACTTATGGCGAATATCAGAGCCGACTGGGTAAGAAATCTATCTTTAAAGATCACTTTTCCCTCATTTTCTACAGAACTTGTCTAATTGTAAAACAGTATTATACTTAAGAGACCCTCCAACTGGCCACCGTTCGCCTTCTTCCAGTGGGTACCACGGCCATGCAGCATCATATAGGAAGACCAGGTGTGTCTTCTTTAAGTCCTGGGGATCAAATCTATCCCAGTTATTCAGGACACAGTTCAAAGGAGTAAGGCTGGAATTGTTAGCTCCCATCTTGTCCTGAAGGATCCCGGACGAGCCCCCAAGATGAAAGGTTGTTGCTGAACGATAAGATGCCGGGATTCTTGGCCTCCGAGGAGACGAGTTCAATCCAGGGCCAGAGACAGGCGGGATCCCTCAGAGCTTTTGTGTAAAAAAGTTTTATTAACGTATAAAGGAGATAGAGGAAGCTTCTGACACAGGCATCAGAAGGAGACAGAGAGTACCCCCTGCTAGTCTTCAGCTGGATGTTATATAGTCGCTCACAGTCTGTTAATGAAAAGAAAGGAATGTCTTAAAACTCAGAATGGCACCAGATAATTCATCCCAGGCCATAAAACGATTGACTTGAATCTTTTTTTTTTTTTTTTTTTGTATTTTATTTTATTTTATTTTTTTTTTATTAGTTGGAGGCTAATTACTTTACATCATTACAGTAGTTTTTGTTATACATTGATATGAATTAGCCCTGGATTTACATGTATTCCCCATCCCAGTCCCCCCTCCCACCTCCCTCTCCACCCAATCCCTCTGGGTCTTCCCAGTGCACCAGGCCCGAGCACTTGTCTCATGTACCCAACCTGAGCTGGTTATCCGTTTCACCCTAGATAATATACATGTTTCAATGCTGTTCTCCTGAAACATCCCACCCTCTCCTTCTCCCAGAGTCCACAAGTTGTAGAAGGGCAGATTACCATACAAATAGTTTCATTTACATAGATTAGCGGAACAATATCTGACTATAACATACCGGTTTGTCAAGAAGGTTAAGCCATTTGGCAAACCAACTTGAAGACAGAGTCTGGGGCACATTAACAGAGCTTAAGACAAACATTTCCATAAGAAAAATGTATTGGTTAACTCAAGGCTTAAGAGTAGTTAGCTTCAAGTGAAACCAGGTGTCATGGCAACACAGCATTTTAAGAGAAACCTTCTTTTCAATTTGTATAGAGAAGGAAAAAATATTGGTAGTTTGTTTCCTCCCCCCCATCAGCAGACAAATGGATAAGGAAGCTGTGGTACATATACACCATGGAATATTACTCAGCCATTAAAAAGAATCCATTTGAATCAGTTCTAATGAGATGGATGAAACTGGAGCCCATTATACAGAGTGAAGTAAGCCAGAAAGATAAAGAACATCACAGCATACTAACACATATATATGGGATTTAGAAAGATGGTAATAATAACCCTATATGCAAAACAGAAAAAGAGACACAGATGTACAGAACAGACTTTTGGACTCTGTGGGAGAAGGCGAGGGTGGGATGTTTCGAGAGAACAGTATCGAAACATGTATATTATCTATAGTGAAACAGATCACCAGCCCAGGTGGGATGCATGAGACAAGTGCTCGGACCTGGTGCACTGGGAAGACCCAGAGGGAGCGGGTGGAGAGGGAGGTGGGAGGGGGGATCGGGATGGTGAATACATGTAACTCCATGGCTGATTCATGCCAATGTATGACAAAAACCACTACAATGCTGTAAAGTAATTAGTCTCCAACTAATAAAAATAAATGAAAAAAAAAAAAGAGAGAGAGAAAGAGAGAGAGAAACATGTCTGGCACTTGCAGCCTATTTCCTCCATTTGGAGACCCCTGGCCTTCCTTCCTGTTACCCTCTCACTAGCTATATTGAAAATATAGAAGAAATGTGCTAAATTTTAGGTAAATATACATTGCATATATGAGGTAAGGTAGTCCATAAATTATTCAAAAGAAGTGATAATCCCCTTGTAGTCATGGAGTTGGGTCACAGTGAGGGACACTGGGACCTGTTACCTGAACACAGGTATTCAGCCAATTCATCATCACAATAATCATGACAAAAAGTTAAGTCACAAAAAAATGAATTTATGTGTACCTGTGTAAGCATAATCTATTTTAGATAAACTGCTGTCTCTACTAAGAGGTTGAAAACAAATAAGAAAAATTTCTATGTAATTGATTTTGAGGGTATTTCAGGCACCATGAATATCTTGAAATATTTTATTTTTGATTGTCTTCACAGCAACCCTGCAAGAAACAGTTGATTTTTCTGATGTATATAAAGGTATTTGCAAACTTTACACTTGCCAAATTATTCCTTTGTATATACCAGAATATAGGAATAACAGAGATTATATCAACCTATGTATATTTCTTAGAAAATTCCTTATATGAAAACAAATGTCTAATATGTTCTGATAGAATTTCTTTACTTTTACACCTCTGTCCAATATTAGCCAAGAGTATTAATCATTTCATCTTGTACTATCAGTAGACATAAGGTCTTTCACATAAATATGCTTGAATACAAGGGCTACTAAATGTGTCCACACACAATTGCAAATAGGATTTTAAAAATGTATGCAATTCATACATGACTATGTATACTATATGATTGTAATTATGTAAGTATAATTATAATTACAGTAAGTCCTCTACATAATAATGGGTTTCCTTCCTAGAGCATGTTTGCAAGTTTGATTTGTCTGTAGGATTCCTTGTGTCTCAGATGGTAAAGAACCTGCCTGTAATGCAGGAGACTGGGGTTTGATCTCTGGGTCTGGAAGATCCCCTGGAGAAGGGAATGGCAGTTCATTCCAGTATTTTTGCCTGGAGAATTCCTATGAACAGAAGAAGACTGTGGACCACAGTCCACGGGATCACAAAGAGTCAGACAGGACTGAGGAGCTAACACTTTCTTTTTTCATCAGCAAAGTTATCCTAGGTCCCCAACTAATGCAACTGACTATGTGGTACTGAGCTGTAATAGGTTTATAGCATCCATAACCATTGTTTGTACACTTGCTTCTGAATATCCTGGGATAGAAATAAAGATGCTGTATTACAGTACAAACTGCTGTACAGTAAAGTACAAAAAAATCACAGCTGTATGGATGCAGGGGCATTGTAATGTATGCCAGACACCTGAACTAACTTGCATGATTGCACACATGAAAATATGCTTGCATCTTAGAAAGCTTACAAATTAAAGGTTTATAATTACAGAATTGATAGCATATAATTATAATAAAAAAGTTGTCAGGTAATAAAGGTTATGTCAATACTTTTCCTTTCTTCTTCCTTTATCTACTTTTATATCAATCTATATATCTACACGTGTATCAATGTTTGTCAAAATAGCCATTTGGCATTTGAGTGAAGAGAAAGTTGCTCAGTTGTGTCCAACTCTTTGCAACCCCATGGACTGTAGCTTGCCAATATCCTCTGTTCATGGAATTCTCCAGGCCAAAATACTGGAATGGGTAGCTGTTCCATTCTCCAAGGAATCTTGCCAACCCAGGGATAAAACCCAAGTCTCCTGAATTCCAAGTGGATTCTTTACCATTTGAACCACCAGGGAAGCCCAAGAAAAGTGGAGTGGTTCATCTATACCTCTCCAGGGATTTTTCCAATCCAGGAATTGAACCAGGCTCTCCTGCATTGCAGGCAGGTTGTTTATCATCTGAGCTACCAGGAAAGCCTGTAAAAGTGAAAATATCTGTCAGTAGGCTCTTTGTGATCCCATGGACTCTAACCACCAGGCTCCTCCTTTTATGGAATTCTCCAAGCAAGAATAATATTCTCCAGGCAAATGGAGTGGGTAGCCATTCCCTTCTCCAGGAGATCTTCCTGACTCAGGGATTGAACCCAGGCCTGCTGCATTGCTGGCAGATTCTTTACCATCTGAGCCACAAGGGAAGCATCATAATTCTTTCTGGTTGAGGGCTACCATAATACAGTATCATATTTAGAATTGTCACTGGACTATAATCATTTGAAGCCAGCAGCACGCTTCCTCCATTGGTGACAATCAAAATGTCTCAAGATATTATTGAATGCTCTTTGGGGAACTAATTTTTCCCATTGGAAATGACAAACCTAGCCCTCTCTCCAACGGTATTGCTAGCTCTGTAACCATTTCTATTTCTATAAATGTATGCTTTACTTTCAGGAGACAGTCATTTTAATAGAATTTAAAATTCAATTTATTTTATTTATATTAACTTTGAATGCTAAAAAGTCACCAGGATTTAAAATATAACATTACTTACTATTCTGAGGTTTCTATCCAGCATATGTTTTCTGATAAAATGGAAGAACGCAACAGAACCATGCTGAGTGAATTCATCCTCATGGGAATCACAGACCTCCCCGAGCTGCAGGCTCCATTGTTCGGGCTCTTCCTCATCATTTACATGACCTCAGCGGTGGGCAACTTGGGCATGGTCATCCTCACTAAGGTGGACTCCAGGCTGCAGACACCCATGTACTTCTTTCTCAGGCACCTGGCTCTTACTGATCTTGGGTATTCAACAGCTGTAGGACCCAAAATGTTGGTAAATTTTATTATGGATCAGAATGAAATCTCCTATTATTTGTGTGCTACACAGATGGGTTTTTTCATCATGTTCATTATTAATGAACTTTTTATTCTGGCGACAATGTCTTATGATCGCTATGTGGCCATTTGTAACCCTCTGCTCTACACAGTCATCATGTCACAAAGGGTGTGTGAAGTGCTGGTGGCAGTTCCCTATGTCTATAGCACATTCGTGTCTCTGTTGATCACCATTAAGCTTTTTAATTCATTCTTCTGTGGCTATAATATCATAAATCATTTCTACTGTGACAATTTCCCCTTGTTATCTTTGCTTTGCTCAAACACATATGAAATTGAACTTATGATAATGATTTTTTCAGCTTTTAATTTGATTTTCACCCTTGCAATAGTTCTTGTGTCTTACCTGCTCATCCTTTCAGCTATTCTCAGGATGAAATCTGCGGAAGGTAGGCGGAAGGCTTTTTCTACCTGTGGATCCCACCTGACAGTGGTCACTATGTTCTATGGCACTTTGACATTTATGTATGTGAAACCCAAGTCCAGTCATTCCTTTGACACTGATAAAATGACGTCTATATTCTATACTCTTGTTATTCCCATGTTGAATCCTTTGATTTATAGCTTAAGAAACAAAGATGTAAAATATGCACTACAGAAAATGTGGAGAAAACTATGTAGCATCTTTACCTAATAATCAGCGTCAATGTGATTTCTATAAATTAAGTTAAGGACTTTATCCTCATTTTTTGTGTTTTCAAAGGGGAAAACGAACACAAGAGTTTAGATATTTGGAGTATAACTTCTATGTGTCATTCACACTTTTATGTGCAATAAATTTATTAGTATAAGAAAAAACAGGAAAATATTTGCCATCTTTGATAAGAGATGAAACATAAGCAAAATATGAAATCAATTTTAGAGCACAGTGGAATGAGTTAGGACACAATAGACCGTAAGAGCACTCAAGGAGAGTAAGCTATGTAGGAGTGATGAAGAACAGTAGGTACAAAAGGAGAATGAAATGACTTTTAGGATAGTCAGTCTTTAGAGTTAACTTTAAAGCACCTATTTGTGTTTGTGTACATGTGTGTGTTTTGTGTTAGCACATTCACTCCATTTCAGTCTTCATGTTCTTCCACAAGGTGTGTTGAAAGCAAACTCAATTCCTCTTTTAAGAAGTAAAAAGGAGGCAGTCTCATAATTTTGTCTATGTTGCATTTATAGTGAATGTGTAATGTGAAATGTAGCAATTGATATATATCTTATGATATCTGGACTAACTTCCTTCAAACCGTGGCTAAATCCCCCATTTTTTGTTTACTTTTAGTATTTTTAACATTCAAGACATTTTCTTTACATCAAGGAAGGACTAGACTCACTTCTTTGTTCACCAACCAAGAAGTAGAATTTTCTATGTAGTCGATTAAATTTCAATAAATAGCATTCATTGAAACAAAATAATTATGTGTATGCTGTTTTCGCTGTTCAGTTGCTAAGTCATGTCCAGCTCTTTGTGACCCCGTGGACTGCAGAACACCAGGCTCCTCTGTCCTCTGCTAGCTCCCAGATTTTGCTTGAACTCGTGTCCATTGACTCAGAGATGCTACCTAATCATCTCATCTACTACTTTCTCATCTTCTTTTCCTTTTTCCTTCAATTGTACCCAGCATCAAGGAAATATGTATAATGTCATATAAAGAATATGGAGAAGGACTTGGCAACCCATTCCAGTACTCTTGCTTCGAAGATTCCATGGATGGAGGGAGCTGGTAGGCTACAGTCCATGGAGTCACAAACAGTTGGACACGACTGAGCGACTTCACTTTCTTTCTTTCTATAGTTCCTTTTGGAGAAGGAAATGGCAACCCACTCCAGTGTTCTTGCCTGGAGAATCCCATGGATGGAGGGGTCTGGTGGGCTAGAGTCTATGGGGTTGCAAAGAGTCGGACATGACTAAGCAACTAACACACACACACATATAAAATAAATATTACCAAAAATTTTTACAGTTGATTTTTAATTAGGAAAAAAGTATGAACAACACACATATAAGTAAAATAAAAATATTTTTTTCTAGGAAATTATGTTGACAGAAATACAGTAAAATAACATGAGATAGTGGTGGCTATTGAGATTATTAAAATGCTTAATTTTATATTTTTGTTTATATATTCTCCCCAAAACATCTCAAATGAATAGTTATAACTTTCATGATCTTCCCTGTAGCTCAGATGGTAAAGAATCTGCCTGCAATGCAGGAGACCTGTGTTCAATCCCTGGGTCAGGAAAATCCCCCGGAGAAGGGAACAGTAATCCACTCCAGTATTCTTCCCTGGAGAATCCCATGGATAGAGGAACCTGACGGGTTATGGTTCATGGGGTCACAAAGAGTCAGACAGGACGGAGCAACTAACACCATAACTTTCATAATGAAGAAAGATATAGTCTCTAATATCTGAATTTTAAAAATCAACTGTGACTAAGCATACATAATATCCCATATATTTCATTTATTTTATGCTACTTTGTTATATTCAGTAGACATATCAGTTGTTTAAGGAAGTTGGCTAATTTTTCATAGAATGCAAACATTGAAAAATAGCAGTTTGTACACAAATGGATAATTTGAATGGACATTTTTGATGTCAATATAATTTAATGCATAATACAATAATATTTTTAAAAATAAATAGAATTAGATAAAAAGGAAATTACAAGGAAACTTTACCAACACCAATATTTCTTTGAAATAGCAATTTGTGCTTAAGGCCAGAACAATATGGAAGGATATAAGTTAAATATATATATTGATGTGTTTGGACACTAAGACACGCTATTAAAAAGTCAAGAATTAAGATGATCTCAAGCAGAAATTTGTGTTAATATAACTCCACTCCAAAATCTGATTCAGGTGCCTTGATTGCAAAATTCTACATAATGTTTAGGGCAAAAGAAGTAAACAAATAGCTTCTAATTCTTTCAGAAAACTAAAGTGAAGGTACATTTACTAACTCTACTTGAAAGCTTTCCTATTATAAAAGTGCAAGAGAAGTTATTTTAAGAAAAAAATTGTAGTATCAGTCATAACATACATTCAAAAATTCTAAACAAAATTGTTTCAAACTGATTCTAGCAAAATATGGAAACAATAATGCATACTGAGAAAAGAATATATTTCACATTAAAAAATCAATTTACATACATGGTATTTAAATCTCCCCAATATTAATATAATAAAATATTTGAGTAGAAACTAAGAAAGCATGTAAATTACCCAAGCAAAAGGAAATGTTTTGGTGACACAAACAAATAAATAAATACATAAACAAGATCAGTATACTGAAAAGTACCAAGTGCTGAGTAACAAAACCAAAGACAAACTGAATGAGTTGGTAAACTTACTCACTTCACATAGTTTAATACTGAAAACAAGCCACATGTCTTTCAATGAATGAATAAGGTGTATCATCATGTAATAATATTCAGCCCTGATAAAGGAACAGGCATTTATATACTAAAAGCCTGAATGGACTTCAAGAAAATTATGCTAAGTGAACACAACCTATTGGTAAAAATTACACCTGGTATTTCTTTTATAAAACATTCTCAATGGTTAAAAGTATAGTGATGAAAAACTGCCTAGCATTTAGGTTAAAGGCAAGAATTAGAGGAGAGAATGGATGTGGCTATGAAGAAATGACATGAGTGATATTCATGTGATGAAGTAAGGCTGTGTGCTGACTATGGTGTGGTTATACAACTGTGCATATATGATAACATTGAGGAGGGCATGTGATGATATAAATGAAGATACACAAATTAGTACGTGCAAGTCTGGTAAAGTCTGAAAAAATTCAGTGGACTGTACATTGATAATTTCATGGTTATGAAATTATACTGTTTTATGCAAGTTGTTACCACTAGAACTAAAATAGACAGAAGACTCTGTGTTCTTTTTTTGAAACCTTCTTGTGATCCTATAATTACTTCAACATAAAAATTTTTAAATATCAAGTTAAAGGCTACCTGGGACAATGTGGGATAAGAAAGAGTAGTCTATATTTCCATAACTCTAGGAGATGGATTGAAAAAGATATTGCTGTGGTTTAAATCAAAGAGTTCTCTGCCTATATGTTCTTCTAAGGGTTTTATAGTATCTGGTCTTACATTTTGACATTTAATCTACTGTGTACAGTGATAGAGAATGTTCTAAGTTAATTCTTTTACACATAGTTGTTCATTTTCCCCACCATCATTTATTGAAGAGGCCATTTTTTCTCCATTGCAGAGTTATTTCTTACTTGGTTGTAGATTAATAGGCCATAAAGATAAAATCAATAAAGAAAAAATCCATGAATTTTTAGCTTAATAAATAGCAAAAAATTACAGCATAAACCACAAATGACTACTGAATTATATTCAACAATGCACATTTACAGCTCATTAACAAGTTACATTCTTGTAGAATACATGGATTATGTGAGGCACATCAGAACATATGTCAAGGTAGACAAGAAGAACTGGAGAGGATATTGGACATGATGGAAAAGCAAGAAATATTGAAATGTGTTAAAAGCAAGTCCACTCCAGTACTCTTGCCTGGAGAATCCCATGGACAGAGGAGTCTGGCTACAGTCCATAGGGTTTCAAAGAGTCAGACATGACTGCAGCCACCAAGTACAAAGACAGATACAGTGTAAGAGAAGTCCAAAACAGATAGATGATGATGATTCAGTGTGAAGTGGGAATGAGAAATGAGAGTAACTAATTTCCCTATATAGAGTTAAAAAAAGGAAAGAATATATATACAAAATTCTTCATATATACACAAAATTTATTATTTTTATTTCATTTAAACATTAAAAAAAAAACCATAGAACAGTAATTCGGCACAGCATTTTGTCACCTAACTAGAGAGACTATTGGAGAGCTAGAGGAATACCAACAGGTTTGTCTTATGGATGAAATATATTAATCCAAATTCCTATATGGTTGTATCAGGGTATTCCAGGGAATGTAACATAGATATATGATAGGCAGACAGATAGATAGATTTATTTAAGAAAGTGTACAATGTTATAATGGGAGATGGTAAGGCATAAATTTGTGGGTGAATTTGGCAGACAGCACTAGCTGATGCTGAGTACAAATGCAGGAAACTGAGGCAGACTTTTTTGTGGCAATCTGGAAACAAAATTCCTTTTTCCTTGGGATTCCTCACTCTTGATTGAAAGAGTCTCACCATGTTCTGAAAGGAAATCAGCTGTACTCAAAATCTATTGCTCAAAAAGTTTGTCATCCAAAAAAGTGACACCTTGACTGATATTTTATTAAACAACTGGGTAGCATAGTCTTGCCACATAGACACAGAGAATAAACTTTAGCATCGTGTGAAGAAGAAAATCAATCAAGGGTAAAAAGTAAAATGGAACACAAAAATACCTGTAAATATTCTAACTCACTGGTGCACATAAATTGCCCTGGACCACTAATAAAAATACCCACTCCGTTGTTTCTATTAAGCTTTCAAATGCTTCAGGGGCAATCAAGAAATTGCTTGCCATCTCCTCAGGGAGAGTCTCAGAGGATGGAAAAGAATCCATAAATTGTTCTTACTATGCATGTCATAAAGCATATGAGGAAGCAAAGACAGAGGTTTCATGACAGGTAAGCAGTATAGCTCATGTAGTGTCATATTTTATTAATAATTCTGAAGATATTAACAAGAAAATCCTTTTATTCTATGATAAACCACAGCAAAATAAAAGGATTTCTGATTTAATTCTGTGTACACCTTGCTATTGTTAATATATAAGCAGAATAGGACCTCAACACTTTTTCTTCAAAGTAATTGTACAAATATTTTCACAAATACAAATGAGCATCTTTGAAACATCAGTGCCATGTTGTTTATGTAATATTTATGTTTTTATAAATGCTTAACTATGCAGATAAGAAATGAAAAGTGTAACACAAGAAGCCTAACTAAAGGATTAAAAATAAGAATGAAAATCATGGCAGAATCATGAAGCTGCAAGTGGTTAGTTTCTAACTAAATTTTCATCAGTCTTGGTCTCTAAGTTTTTCTTATTTTCTTCTCAGAAATATTAATAATGAAAGTTGCTGAGTCATGTCTGACTCTTTGCAACCCCATGGACTATACAGTCCATGGAATTCTCCAGGCCAGAGTACTGGAGTGGGTAGCCTATCCCTTCTCCAGGGTATCTTCCCAACCCAGGGATCAAACCCAAGTCTCCTGCATTGCAGGTGAATTCTTTACCAGCTGAACCCCTAGGGAAGCCCAAGAATACTGGAGGGGGTAGCCTATCCCTTCTCCAGAGGATCTTCCTGTCCCAGGAATCAGACCAGGGTCTCCTGCATTGCAGGTGGATTCTTTACCAGCTGAGCTACCAGGGAATGAATACAAAATTTTAAAAATCTGTAAATTTGATTTTTTTGATATTTTAAAAGAAAAATGGGTATTTCTACCTTATATTGACATGAAAAACAATTATTGGTGGTTAGGAATTTTTTTAAGTATTCAGGTTTATGGTTGTATTATGATATATAACATGTTCAGTTTCCAGGGGAATCTGAAACAAATACATATATTTTTCTCAAAATGGAGAGTCTTAAAAAATAATAATCAGATAATTGATCCCCAAATAAACACACTAAGAACACACTAAATACATGATATTTGAAGCATATTTCCAAATACTATTGACATGCTGAAACATTTCTCATTTATCTTCTCAGAAATTCTGCAAAAAAGGAAGAGTTGATTTTTTCCAGTATGGAAACATAGAGTAAGATTAGTTATATCATTTTTTCCAAAGCGTTCTTTTACATATACCACAATTGTATGTACAGCTGACTCTATCTGTCTATGTCTATTTTCTGGAGTATTTCCCATGATATATACAAGTAATTTCTACTACAATCTGTTAGTTTTCTTTTGAAGGTTTAAGTCCTATATCAAAAGTGTTAATTGCTTCATCCTGCACCATCTGCATTCACAAAGGGTCTCACAAGACTTTTACTGTAAACTCCTTGAATGTTTCCATAGTATATTAAAATTTGGGTTTAGTTTTTATTATGTAACTAACATATATTAGCTAGTTAGTGTTAGTCGTTCAGTTGTGTCTGACTCTGCGGCCCCATAGACTGTAGCCTCTGTCCATGAAATTCTCCAGGCAAGAATACTAGAATGAGGAACCATTTCCTTCTCCTTGGAACCTTCCTGACCCAGGGATTGAACTTAGGTCTTCCACATTGTAGGTAGATTTTTTACTGTCTGAGACATCAGGGACTGTAGCTTGATAATGTAATTACCTTATTGCTGATTTTTTAGTCACTGTCATGGCTGAACCTTTTGCAACTCCATGGACTGTCACCCTACAAGGCTCCTCTGTCCTCAGGATTTACCAGGCAAAAATACTAGAGGGGGTTACCATTTTCTTCTCCAGGAGTTCTTCCCAACCCAAAGATTGAACTAGGTCTCTTGCATTAGCAGAAAGATTCTTTACAACTGAGACACCTGGAATGCCCCAATTATGTTATCATTATATAAATGACATCCTAAAATTTTAATAATCATCTGTAAAATTAGCATATAAAGTAGTTACTTTTTTTTAAAATTTTTACCTCCTATATCTTTGTATCTATTTATAATCTGTCTATAGAAGTCTTTGTGAATCTTGACCCTATTGATATTTTGGGTTTGGTAAATTTTTGTTTTTGGTGTTGGGGTGCTGATTCCAGCAGCATCACTGGACTCTAACCATTGGAGGCCAGTAGTAGCCTCCCTCCAATATCTACAATTACTGCAAACAAATTTCTCAAAAGATTATCAAAGTTATTTGGAGAATGGATCTCCAACAGTTGAAAAACCACTGATTTATTTCTATTGCCAACCCTATTTCTATCATCACTGATTATCTATCATGTACCTATCATTTCTATATATATTTACCGTAGCAGTTAGGATCATTTTAAAATACCCCAAACTAGAAATTCAAATTTATCATATTTATATTAGTTTTGTGTACTAAACACTACCAGATGATACTATATGACAGCTACTGACTATGCTGATGTCTTTATCCAGAATAGGTTTTCTGGTAAACATTGATGGAAGAGCTCAATCAAACAGTGCTGAGCAAATTCATCCTCATGGGAATCACAGACAGCCCTGAGCTGCAGGCTCCATTGTTTGGGCTCTTCCTCATCATCTATGTGATCTCAGTGGTGGGCAACTTGGGCATGGTCATCCTCACTAAGGTGGACTCCAGGCTGCAGACACCCATATGCTTCTTTCTCAGACACCTGGCCCTTACTGATCTTGGTTATCAAAAACTGTGGGACCCAAAATGTTGATAAATTTTCTTGCGGATCAAAATAAAATCTTCTACAACTTTTGTGCCATTCAGGGAGCTTTCTACGTTATGTTCATTGTTAGTAAGCTTTTTATTCTGGCAGCAATGTCCTATGACTACTATGTGGTCATCTGTAACCCTCTTCTTTATACAGTTATCTTGTCAAAAAGGGCATGCTGGATGCTGGGTGCAATCTCCTATGTCTTTAGCACATTTGTGTCTCTTCTAATCACTATAAATTTTTTTAATTTATCCTCTGTGGCTACAATGTAATCAGACATTTCTATTGTGACTGTCTCCTTTTGATATCTTTATTTTGTTCAAATACATGTGAAATTGAACTGATTATTCTGCTCTTTGCAGGTTTTAATTTAATTTCATTCCTGCTAATAGTTCTTGTGTCTTACCTGCTTATTCTTACAGCTATTCTCAGGATGAACTCTGACGAAGGAAGGCACAGGGCTTTCTCTACATGTGGATCCCACTTGACTGTGGTTACAGTGTTCTATGGAACTTTGATATTTATGCATGTTCAACCAGAGTCCAGCCATTTCTTTGATGCTGATAAAGCGCATCTGTATTTTACATGCTGATTACCCCCATGTTAAATCCCTTGATCTACAGCTTGAGGGACAAAGATGTAAAATATGCTGTTCATAGACTATGGGGAAAACTATGTAATATCTTTTCTTAAGTTCATTTTGCTGTGTGGTTCCTTGAATTAGGCTATGAACATTGAAATTTTTTATAAGTTTTCTCAGAGGGAAATGCAAGGATAAATGATTTCAGCATACGTTTAGAGATTGACTTCTGTGCACCAGTTAAACTTCTGAGTGCTCTGAACATATTAATAAATGAGTAATAGTCTAGTTGTTTTTGTCTCCTTACATGTGAAGTCTGCTGCTGCTGCTGCTGCTAAGTCGCTTCAGTCGTGTCCGACTCTGTGCGACCCCATGAACGGCAGCCCACCAGGCTCCCCCGTCCCTGGGATTCTCCAGGCAAGAACACTGGAGTGGGTTGCCATTTCCTTCTCTAGTGCATGAAAGTGAAAAGCGAAAGTGAAGCCGCTCAGTCGTGTCCGACTCTGTGCGACCCCATGGACTGCAGTATGAAGTCTACTCTATGACAAATAGGAGTCTTGCCTCTCTTTCATTTGGCTCACTTGCCACAAATTTGGTTAAAATGTGTATCATGTTTTGATTAAGATACATTATTTGACTCTATGCATTTGGTGATCCTGCTTAGAGAAAGCAGCATGAGATGATGCTATGATTTGAATGGTGATAATTCTAGTGAAAGTGTAGTGTAATATTCTGTAATCTATAAATCTGCCATGTCTTTTGAACATACTTCTTACATAACTCTCTTTAAGTTTCCTAATTTCTTTTTTGCTTATTTCAATTACTTTTTAATATTTAATAGATTTATTTACATCACAGACATCACTGTTTTCTATGTACATTATCAGGATTTAAAATAATCAATGCTACAAATCAAATTTGAATAAAAATAATTTATAAGAATAATCAAGTGAGAATAATTATTATTTATACTTTATAGGTCATTTTAAATTATTAATGAATGTTTATATATATATATGTCTCATCTATTCATATATAAACATAAAAATATGTACATCTGAGATTATGTATAATGAGCAGAAATACACAGGAATGCAAACAGCACATGTATTTGAAAAGATAAACTATGAATAAACATAACCTAATATACCACTCCTAGAATACATGTTAGAGTACCTTTGATTATCCTTCAGATTATAAACCAAAAAAAATACTGAGTTACAGATTTGTATAATTTTCATTCATTTCAAACTTAACCACATTATTAAGTTGATACATTATATATCAGAAAATATACTACTTTTCATAGAATATAAAAATGTAAAAATCAGGAACTGCTACATACCATAAAAAGAAGCTCAGTGGCATTACATATTGAATACTTTCAATTTAGATTTCAAATAGATAACATTATATGTCAACTAGAATACCTAGTAGTTTGTGAGTATTTGGAGGAACCTAAACTTATACATTGTTAGTAGAAAATAAAATGGTATAAATATTTTGAATCCATTTGATTCATTTTTTTCTTCAGCAACACACAGGAGCTCTATTTTTAGCTTTTTGAGGAACCTCTATACCGTTTGTTATGTTGGGCATACCAATCTCATTTCTATCAACAATGTGGAAGGGTTCCCTTTTCTCCACACCCTCTTCAGCATTTATTGTTTGTAAAGATTTTGATGATGACTGTATGTGAGATGGTATCTCATTCTATTTTGATTTGTTGTTTCTATAATAATTAGCAATGCAGAGCATTGGATATCTGTATATCTTTTTAGAGAAAAGTCTATTTAGATCTTCTGCCCATTTATATTGGGATAGTCCATGGAATTCTCTAGGCCAGAATACTAGAGTGGGTAGACTTTCTCTTCTCCAGGGGATCTTCCCAACCCAGGGATCAAACACAGGTCTCTTGCAATGCAGGTGGATTTTTTATCAGGTGAGCCACAAGGGAAGCCCAAGCTGGTTTCCTCGGGAAGTCCAAGGAAATCAGTTCTGAATATTAACTGGAAGGACTGATGCTGAAGCTGAAGCTCCAATACTTTGGCCACCTGATGCAAAGAATTGACTCACTGGAAAAGACCCTGATGCTGGGAAAGATTGAAGGCAGAAGGAGAAGGGGACGACAGAGGATGAGATGGTTGGATGGCACCACTGACTCGATGGACATGAGTTTGAGCAAGCTCCAGGAGTTGGTGATGGATAGGGAGGCCTGGGGTGTTGCAGTCCATGGGGTCACAAACTATTGGACATGACAGATAAAAAATGTGGTATATTTATAGAATGGAATAGTACTCAGCCATAAAAATGAGTAACAGTGAATGAAATAATGGCATTTGAAACAACATGGATGGATCTAGAGACAATCATAATCAATAAAATAAGCCAGGCTGAGAAAGATAAATGTTTTATGACATCACTTATATGTGGAATATGAAAAGAAGTGATGTGGATGAAACTGTATAAAGAATGGAGATAGGCCCTCAGACATAGAAGATAAACTAATGGCGACTTGAGTGGGGAAAAAGAGGGTAGTTTAGGAGTCTGGGATTGACATAAACACATGACTGTGTATAAAATAGATAGCCATAAGTACCTATTGAATAGTACAGAAAATGATACTCAATATTTTGTAACAGCCTTTAAGGGAAAAGAAGATGAAAAAAATATAAATGTTTACCTATGACTGAATCAGTTTGCTATACACCTAAAACTAACACAGCATTGTAAGTAAATTATTCTTCAATAAAAATACCAAAAAAAATTGTCTTAAAACTTTAAACATATCTCACCTCTGACATAATATTTATCCATTCCACTGCCTTGTACTTACCCAAGAGAAAGGACAGCAGATTTCTTTGTATGCAAATGTCAATAGAAGCTTTATTTATATTAGTCAGACCCTGGGAACCATCTAAATGTTTCTACACTGAGGATGAATAAGTAAATCGTGACAAGTGAATTCCATGCTGCTATAAAGAGTAATAAATTGTTGGCACACACAAAAATATAATGACTCTCAAAATTATTAAGCATAGTAAAGGATGAAAGATTTAAAAGATCAGATAGTCTAAAATTTAGTTGCAAAAAAATTCTAAAATGAAGATTCATGTATAGTTGCACAAAGCAGATCAAACAAGAAATCTCAGAAATTAACAAAAGATGTCATGCAAGGCATACAATGTGGGGAAAAAAAAAGAAATTAGATTCTCATAACTGCAAATGGCGTGCTTTTTCTAACAGAAAACCTCAAGGAACCCTGTCATAAATGTGAGTTCAGGAATCCCCTCACAATTGTGAGTTCAGCAAGATAAAAGGATACAAACTCAACAAGCAAATATCTTGTCAATGCATATATTATATATAAATATATGAATATATTGATATAATATATAACATGCAAGAACCAAAAATATGCATATATGTGACTTCCCAGGTGGTGCAGTAGTAAAGAATCTGCCTGAAATGCAAGAGACACAGGAAACGTGGGTGTGATCACTGGGTCCGGAAGATCCCCTGGAGGAGGAGACGGCAACCCACTCCAGTATTCTCGACAGGAAAATCCCATGGACAGAGGTGGGCTACAATCCATATGGTAGAAAACTGTAAGATACAACTGAAACAACTGATTATGTACACATGTGTGTGTGTGTATATATACATATTCCATTTACAATACAAAGGGTAATGAAATAGTAAGAAACTCAGAAAATGTGCAGGATATGTATGTTGAAAAGTATGCTGCTTAAAGAAATCAAAGATCTGAACACATTATAAGACATACAGAGCTCATAGGATAAAATATTCCTAGATGGGAAAGAAAATTGGAATAGGAATTGGAATTGGACAGAAGGAAATAAATGAAATGCTGCAATATGCCATTAAGGGGAAAGAATCAAAAGAAGTTGTAACTAATTGAAGATGGCAACTAACTATGAAATGAGAAAAACGAGCAACTAATGTCTGCCTCAGAGGTGAAGAAAAACAGCAAAACCAACTAAATCAAGGAAATAACAGGCCACATTTACCTAATGTGTAATTTAATTCCTTTTAATTTTTTTAAAAAATGATATATTAAAAAAGTATTTTGACATTTCTCTACCATGTCACTCCTTTGAGGAGACCATTGTGGAAACGGACCTTTCCTAAATGTATTAATACAACATTTGAATGAAGAGCCCCATGTGCTAAAAATGGGAAGTTAACTAAGAGTGAAAAATAGGAGTTAAATAAGTACTAAACTTACTCACTGGTGAATATAAATTGTCCTTGGTGATTATTGAAAGACCTCCAGACATTTTGTTGTGTTCTCCTAGGCATTAGGGCTAATCAAGAAATTGCTTGACATCTCCTCAGGGAGAGTCTCAAAGGTGAGGGAATCCATATATTGTTCTCACAGCCGTGTAAGAAATACAGGAAGGAGTCAACACAGAAACTTCATTAAATATAATGTAAAGGTAAAATATAAGGTAAAAATAATATTTCATGTGGTAAAATATAAGGTAAAATATAAGGTAAAAATAATATTTCATGTGGTACAGTATGCTACCAATATCCACAATATTTCAGTGACATTTGCCAAGTTCCACCTTAATTCTATGACATAGAATCTACATTTAGTTATGGGATGGGGTGGGGTGGGAACTGAAATAAATTACATGTATTACATCCTACTTGACCAGCTCCTCACTTACCCATCACTATAACCCTGACAGAGACATGAAACCACAGTCCAGAGAATATGTTTATATGAGGAAGAAAATCTCTTTCAGGTAAGTTACTATCACTATTAGAAACAAATAAACATTAAAAAAACCCACAAAACTATGTATGTGACATTTGAGAACTATTTCCAGGTAAGATAGACTCATTGAATTATTGACTCTTCATGAATCTTTCCCCAAAACTGTGCACACTGTTTTCCATTACATATGGTCATAACGAGTTTTAGATAATCCACACTATTGACCCAGATTAACCCTTAGTAGTTGTTGTTCAGTTGCTAAATCCTGTCTGACTCTGCGACCCCATGGACTGCAGCATGCTATGTCTGCTTATCTTTCCCTGTCTCTTGGAGTTGGCTCAAATTCATGTTCATTGAGTTGGTGATGCTATCTAGCGATCTCATCCTCTGCTGCCCTCTTCTCACCATAAATGAAGGGACTGCACTGTATTTACAGACATGCATGTCCTATACATGGACATACATGTCCTATAATAGTCAGGTATGTCCTGGTATGATTCATCACATAAACAAATTTAATTCCCACTATGGTCCATTATGCATTTCTTATTCACAACTTATTCATACCTTTCAGGTGTGCTAAATTTGAGTCAGTACCATCTGAAGGAAAAATATCTTTCATAGACTATGTTTTGAGTGGTGGGTTATATGAATGTTGGGAATTTTTGGATTGAAAATTTATTGTATCATTAGTATATGCATTATATTCTAGACAGAATATTAAAAAGCAGAGACACTACTTTGCCAACAAAGGTCCACCTGGTCAAGACTATGGTTTGTCCAGTAGTCATGTATGGATGTGAGAATTGGACTATAAAGAAATCCGAGTGCCAAAAAATTGATGCTTTTGAATTGTGGTGTTGGAGAAGACCCTTGAGAGTCCCTTGGACTGCAAGGAGATCCAACCAGTCCATCCTAAAGGAAATCACTCCTGAATATTCATTGGAAGGACCGATGTTGAAGCTGAAACACCAATACTTTGGCCACCTGATGCTAAGAATTGCCTCATTTGAAAAGACCCTGATGCGAAAGCTGCCTCATTTGAAAAGACCCTGATGCTAGGAAAGACTGAAGTCTGGAGGAGAAGGGGACAACAGAGGATGAGATGGTTGGATGGCATCACTGACTCAATGGACATGAGTTTGAGTAAACTCCGGGTGTTGGTGATGGACAGGAAAGCCTGGTGTGCTGCAGTCCATGGGGTCGCAAAGAGTCAGACACAACTGAGCAACTGAACTAAACTGAACTATATCCTAAGATTGATGAATTTTTAAAATGCCATTATGTGGTTATATCTTATAAAGAATAAAAATAGAACTTTAAGGAATAGTGCAATAATTATCCATAATACCTTAAGTTTTATGATTGTTTAACTTCTCGGTTTTGCTTTGTTATCTATATTTGCATATCTCTGTCTAGTTTTCTGTGTTTCCTTTTTTTATTTATTATGATTATCATTATTTTGTCTAGTTTTCTATGTTTCTATACCTATACTATAGTGTTTGTCAGCCCGGATACTGTTGTGACTACTGGCTCAATATTGTTACAGGTTTCATATTTGATATGTTAAGATATTGAGCTCTTTAACTGACTTATAAACATTAGAATCCAATAGCATTTCAACTCTCAGTTATGAGAGCCAAAATGTCTCCAGACAGTGGAAAAATATTCTTGGGGGAGTAAAATCACTCTAATTGAGAATAGCTGATCTACCTTCGTATTTCCTTCTGTCTCTATGTATGTATATTTTAATGTGTGGCAGGTGGACTTACTTTTAAATATTCTAACTGGAAATTTAAATTTATCTTACTTACCAGTTCTGCATACTAGCCCATCTAAGAGGATATTTTACACAAAATCTTTTGACTCTGCTGCTGTGTCTACCCAGAACAGGTTTCCTCATAAACCTGGATGGAAACACAGAATGGAACAGTGCTGAGTAAATTCATCCTCATGGGAATTACAGACCGTCCTGAGCTGCAGGCTCCATTGTTCGGGCTCTTCCTCATCATCTACATGGTCTCCGTGGTGGGCAACTTGGGCATGGTCATCCTCACTAAGGTGGACTCCAGGCTGCAGACACCCATGTACTTCTTTCTCAGGCACCTGGCTTTCACTGATCTTGGTTATTCAACAACTGTGGGCCCCAAAATGTTAGTAAATTTTGTGGCGGATCAAAATGAAATCTCCTATTACTTTTGTGCTACACAGCTCACTTTCTTTCTTGTGTTCATTATTAGTGAGCTTTTCATTCTGGCAGCAATGTCCTATGACCGCTACGTGGCCATCTGTAACCCTCTGCTTTACCCAGTGGTCATGTCGCAAAGGGTATGCCAGGTGCTGGTGGCAATGCCATATCTCTATAGCATATTTGAGTCTCTTCTTATTGCTATAAAGATATTTGACTCATCATTCTGTGGATATAATGTCATCAGACATTTCTACTGTGACAGTCTCCCCTTGTTATCTTTGCTCTGCTCAAATGCAAATGAAATTGGACTGATTATTCTTATCTCAGCAGGTTTTAATTTGATTTTCTCTCTTTTGATAGTTCTTGTGTCTTACCTTCTCATTCTCGCATCCGTTCTCAGGATGCACTCTGCTGAAGGCAGGCACAAGGCTTTTTCTACCTGTGGGTCTCACCTGACGGTAGTCACAGTGTTCTATGGGGCTTTAATATTCATGTATGTGCAGCCAGAGTCCAACCATTCATTTGACACAGATAAAATGGCATCTATATTTTACACTCTCATTATCCCTATGCTAAATCCCTTGATTTACAGTTTTAGGAACAAAGATGTAAAACACGCCCTACAAAGGATGTGGAAGAGACTACGCAACTCTTTCTCTTCAGGCTTCTGTACAATATGAATCCTATACTTTAGGTGATGGGCTTCAAGATGTTCTCTGTGTGTCTCTAAAAAGAATTAAAGTATGGAAATGTTCAACACACATTTAGAAATTGCCTTCTAAGGGCTAGTCATACTTCTATGTGCTATATATACATTAGCACCCTAAGGGGGAAGATATCTGCCTTTCCCAAGGGGAAGAGATGAATTACAAATATAATTAAGTAAATAGCACCATACCTTAGAATGAGTTAGGACTGTGTAAGGGCAAGTAAAGAGAGTTGAATGAGGAACAGTAGCATATACAAAAGGATTCAAAGAATTATTGTTATTCCCAACTATTAGAAGAAATTTCCTAGTGTCTACATGTGTTTGTGCATGTACATGTGGCTTTATGTAAGCACATACTTCTGTTTTTTATTCATTGTACTTTTCTAAGGTATGCATTAAAATTAAACTTATGGTGATTTCTAGGAGGCTCAGTGTAGTACAGTGATTTGAATTCATCATTCATCTCAATTGATACAGATGCTCCTTTATCACGTGGAAGATATTAGGATCCTGCTCTGCTCTGATCAGTGAAGTTGCTTTTATACATGAGCCCTATAAAGTCCTTAGACTTAGCACATTTAGCAATTCAGTAATTCACATTTTATTTATCTAAATCAGATCATTTCTCTGTAAATTCAAGTTTAGTCGCTCAGTCATGTCCAACTGTTTGCTACCCCATGGGCTGCAGCATATCAGGCTTCCCTGTCCCTCACCAACTCCCAGAGGTTGCTCAAACTCATGTTCATCAAGCCAGTGATGCCATCCAACAACCTCATGCTCTGATGTACCCTTCTCCTCCTGCCTTCAGTCTTTCCCAGCAGAAGGGTCTTTTCCAATGAGTCAGTTCTTTGCATCAGGTGGCCAAAATATTCTCTGAACCAGATACATTTTCTTAATTGTTTTTAACAATATTCTATACTTGAAAGTCACTAAGAGAGTGGGCATTAAGTATTTTTACCTCAGAAAAAGGAATGGTAATCATGTAGCATGAAAATGTTAACTAGTGCTAAATTGTGGCCATATTGAACTATATAAATGATTCAATTCAACATGTTGTAGACTTTAAATTTACACCATATTAACTGTCAATTATGTCACAACAAACCTAGAGGGAAAAAAGGTAAATTTCTTGAGAGTTTGCCATGGAAGCTTTGAGTTATATTTTACATTTTATTGGGATCTTGATTCCTATCTGCTTTTTGATCAAACAAGATAGTTACATTTCCTTATCTGTCTGAAAAACAAAAATATTGCTTATTTAAAATTTGTGTTCTAATTATTTTTGTACTTTTGCATAAGAGGTCTACTCTATACTGAACTAGCTTTGTGCCTTTGTTATGGGATAACCTTCTTCAGTCTTGGTTCATAAGAGTGTGTAAAAACGCTTTAACTATATATGTAGGCATATATGTGTGCTATATTATATATTGTATTATAATATATTTTATTCTATAATTTTTATTTTATTGATTGATTGCCATGAGTTGATCATCTCTTTGCAGCAAACACAAGACAAAATTCCATGATTTGGTCAATATTTCTAAGAAGAATGTAATAAGAAATGTAACAATTTGTTATATATATAATATGTATACAAATATCCTCTTCTTTTTTTCCATTTATTTTTATTAGTTGGAAGCTAATTACTTTATAATATTGTAGTGGTTTTTGTCAGACATTGACATGAATCAGCCATGGATTTACATGTATTCTAAATTGTCACTTTTTTGTTTAATTTTTTATTTTTAACACTTATGAAATTGTATTTACATCATATAGAGACTGCACTGTTCTTTGTTCATTATCCTTAAAAACTCAAAAACATTTTCACTAAATTAAGAAAAAGGCAAGTAGGACTCATCTTTCCCATGATATTGATATTTTAATGGAGGTGGTATTCAATACGGCAAAGAAAAAAAGAAACAGTCCGTATTGGAAAGAAAGACTTTAAACTGTGTTTTTTAATACATAATGAGATTGTACAGGTGGAAATTTAAACTATAAAAAAAGCATTGAATTAAAAGGTAAATTTAGGATTTTTCAAAGAGAGATCAGTACACACAATAATTTTTATTTCTATATACTACAAATGAAAAATTAGAAATGGAATTGTTAAATGTTGTTATTGTTCAGTCGACAAATCGTGTCTGACTCTTCACGACCCTATGGACCGCAGGACGCCAGGCCATTCTCTCCCTCATCATCTCCTGGAGTTTGCCAACCTCATGTCCATTGAATTGGTGATGCCATCCAACTATCTTATCCTCTGTCACCCTCTTCTCCTTCTGCCTTCAATTTTTCCCAGCATCAGGGTCTTTTCCAATGAGTCGGCTCTTCACATCAGCTGGTCAGAGTTTTGGAGCTTCATCTTCAGCATCAGTCCTTCCAGTGAATATTCAGGGTTGATTTCCTTTAGGATGGACTAGTTTGATCTCCTTGCAGTCCAAGGGATTCTCAAGAGTCTTCTCTAACACCACAGTGCAAAGGCATCAATTCTTAGGCTCTATATGGTCCAACTCCACATCCATAAATGACTACTGGAAAGCCTTGTTAAATTGTTAAATACCTGTTATAAATTCATCATAATTAAGAAATGCTTAAAGATATATATAAAATATGCAAGCCTGTATGGTAAAAATTAGAAAATATTACTGAAAGATATTAATGGAGGCATAAACAAATGAGATCTTACCATATTTATTTACTGATTTATTCAATATTAGGTAAATATCACAATTTCTCAAATCAAACACAATTAAAATTTAAGCAGAAATTCTTTTTTGATAGGAATTGAGAAGCTGAAACCAAAATACATAAAGGAGCTAAAATCAAACCATACAGAGCAAAAGGTCTAGAATAGCTGAACTAACTTTAAAAAGAGGAATAAACTTGCAATATTAACATTAAGGCAAACAGTAATGATATCCAGTCTTATTCCAAAGCTACAGTTATTTTTTTTAAAGTCTGCTCCTGATATAAAAATTGCAATATATATCAATGAAAAGATATTGATAGATCAGAAATAGATTCATGTGTATATGAACAATAAATGTTCCATAAGCAAAAGAGAAAAACAGAAAAAAGACATTTTGTGGAGAAAGCATAGACTTTCAAGTTCTCCTTTCATCTTGTGTCTGTCCTGAGACCTTGTAACCAGTAGGGGCATTCCCTCTGGTTTCTGCTGGCTGAAGATGCTGGTTGTCAAACTTGTATCAGGGCAAGCCAGCTGACTGGGGCGAGCATCATGAAGTGAGAGGCAGCATTCCCTTGTCCAACCATACCAGTTCTTAGGGGAGTTAACCTTAAGAACAAGTTCCAATCCCTAAGAGAACTTTGTCCCTTTTATCTTCATTGCTGGAAAATACCCAGTTCTGGAAAACTCCAATCCCAGTATTGCCTACCTGTTGTCACAGCTGGAGGCACACAAAGGACTTTGCTTTCTTAGGCTATCTTTGGAAGGAACTCTGGACCTTGGGGGAGGAAGATGCCCATTTTGCCTTCTTTTAGAATGTCTCTTGCTTCCATAGATAAGCCATGTCATCATTGTTTAGTCACTAAGTGTGCCTACTCTTTATGACCCCATAGACTATAGCCTGTCAAGCTCCTTCTGTTAATGGGATTTCCCAGGCAAGAATACTGGAGTGGGTTGCCATTTCTTTCTCTAGGAGATCTTCCAGACCCAGGGATTGAACCTGCGCCTTTGCATTAGCAGGTGGGTTCTTCACCACTGAGTCATCAGAGAAACCCATACAGCCATACAAAGGCCTATTATTAATACTTTTGAGTTAATAAAAAGGCTTGGGCCTTCCCAGGTGCCTCAGTGGTAAAGAATCCTCCTGCCAATGCAGGAGACCTGGGTTCAATCTCTGGGTCCAGAAGATCCCTTGGAGAAGAAAATGGCAACTCACTCCAATAATCTTGCCTGGAAAATCTCATGGACAGAGGAGTCTGACGGACTACAGTCCATGAGGTTGCAAGGAGTGGGAAACCACTTAGTGACTAAGCAAACGAATGGGTGAATAAACAAAGTATGATTCTTAAATACTCAATGAGTGCAATCACTTGTATGCTAAATTGGATATATATTTTTAAAACATGACTTTGACTATTCCAACTTTGTCTTTAGGTGTTACTTTCATATTGCATTTGACCTGCAATGAACTTTCAGTACAAAATTGATTGCTGAGATAAAGCAGTGAAGTTTCAAATAAATCACATACCTCATTGGATGATGTTCAAATTTAGAGTCAACATTCTAAAAAACCCTATCCTAGACACTTAAACCAAAACATGGGTAGTTGGAACATCATCAGATTACCAGATTATTGTTAAATTAAAGAAAAAGCAGACATCTCAAATTGATAAATTAGCATCTTTTTATGAATGGAAATGTGCAAGAGACTGGGCTCATTAAAATTATTGCTTTTATAGTCCCAGAAAAGTGAAAGTGAAACTGTTAACTGCTTCAGTAGTGTCCAAGTGTAAGAAAAAAAAAAAAAAAGAAAAAAGAAAAAACTAATAAAATTCATAGAAATTTCAAAGAAAGAAGTGAAAACATCCCTATTTGCAAAAGATATGCTTTCTAATAGATAATCTCCACAAAACTATGGAAAGTAAAACAATCTGGAAAACATGAGTTCACAAAGAAGACAAGATATATGATTAACAAAAATTATATAAAAATATTTATATATATATATATAGGTATTAATAAAACAAGACCATTTATAGTCACTTCATAGCTAATGAAAATGTACATTAAAACTAAGAAAGCCTGCACAGGATCTGTATGCTCAAAAGTACAAATCCCAATTTTAAAAATCAAGGGAGATTTGAATAATTTAGTATCTGTATTTAGCTCAGATCTGTATACTTAAGATAAAAATTTCCAAATTGATTCATAGATTTAATGAAACCTAAATAAAATCTCTGCAAGATTTAGTGCAAGATTTTTATACTGTATTTTATTGAAAGGTTAAGGGAAGAACATAAACAAAAGCACATTTTAAAATTTAGTATAACTAGGAAAAAACACTCCTTCGTGTTAGGATTAATTATATAACCAAATAATCAAGATTTTGATATTGGTAGAAATACAAACATATAAATTAATGGAACAGAATAGACAACACAGAAATAGATTTTTATAAGTAGTTAAACTAATTTTTCATAAAGTTAAAAAGGTAATTTAAAAGGTGTAGCCTTTTAAAATCATTGTGCAGAGGTAATTAGGGATATAGAGGAAAAACTAAGCAAGCAAATAAATAATGTTGACCTAATACAATAATTAGCTCAAAATGAAGAGCAACTTAACTGTAAAATGCTAAACTGTGAAATATCTAGGGCTTCCCTGGTGGCTCAGTGGTAAAGAAACTGCCTATAGTGCAGGAGACAGCAGGTTGGGAAGATCCCCTGGAGCAGAAAATGGCAATCCACTCAGTATTCTTGCCTGGAGAATCCCATGGACAGAGGAGACTGGCAGGCTACAGCCCATGGGTTCACAACAGTCAGACGTGACTTAGCAACTAAATAACAGCCACAAATAAAATATTTAGATAAAACAATAGGGGGAAATCTATATCTAGGATCTAGGTCTGGTGAAGAGTTCATAGCCTGCATATGTGCTCAGTCCCTCAGCTCTGTCCAACTGTTTCAGACCCCATGGATTGTAGCCCGCCAGGTTCCTCTGTCCATGAGATTTTCCAGGCAAGAATTCTGGAGTGGGTTATCATTTCCTTCTCCAGGGGCTCTTTCTGACCCAGGAATAGAACCTGTGTCTCCTACTAGGTAAGCAAATTCTTTACCACTGAGCCACCTAAGAAGCCCATCTTTAATTCCCTATTTTTCAATAATGAAATAGGACAATGTTTAAACATTTCTATACCATCATTCATTTGAGAAGACCACTGTGGACCTGCAGACTTAATGGGCCTGCTCTAGAGATAGGTTTAATTAAGAGACTTGTATACTACAACAGGAAAGTTAACCAAGAGTTTTTTTTTTTTTTTTTTTTTTAAGAAGGAGAGAATAAAAAGGAAAGAAATAATTTCCCTAGAAAATTGAAAAGACAATCTCCAGATATTTTGTTGTGGTCTCAGGACTTTAGGGATGATTAGCAAATTCTTTGACATCTCCTGAGGGAGAGTATCAAAAGGTGAGCAAGATCCATAAATTGCTCCACTTAGCCATGTGAGCGCCACACGAGTGGCGTCACATGTGGAGTCACGACGGAGACTTCATTACAGGTAAAATGATAGAGTATTTCATGTGATGCCTTGTTTCCAATATGCTGACAGCGTTTCAGAGACAAATTCAAAGTTTCACATTAATTCACTGGCAACGCCTGAGCAAAATGAGCCATTTCTGACTCAGTTCTCTCAGGAATAGGGCTCCTCTTCTGTCATTTCATATTAATTATTTGAAAATATTCACATATTTACAGACTAAACCCTGAAAAGCATTTCTGAAACATCATTGTGATGCCCATTTATATAAATAATGATATCTCCAGTGGAAGGCAAAATCAAAAGTAAATAAAGCAAAACTAAAGATGCGTGAGGGCTTCCGTGGTGGCCCAGCTGGTAAAGAATCTGCCTGCAACAACCCTGGTTCCTTCCCTGGGCCAGGAAGACCCCCAGAGAAAGAAATGGCAGCATTTTTGCCAGAGAAACCCCTTGGACAGATAAGCCTGGCGGGCAACATTCCAGGGGTTAAAAGAGCCAGACATGCTTTAGTAACTGAAACACCACCACTGCCAAAAACACATGAATATTTAGAAACTGGCAAAAATAAGAAGCCTCATGTATCCAGTCTCTCATTGTGATGTTCTTCTAAATTCTTATTCATTTAGTGCTCTGGGTGTTTTTTGGTGACTGTTTCAATATCATTTAATATTTAATGATTATGTACATCAGTATATAAATATGCTTATTTCTGGATCCCTTGATGAGACAAAAGAGCATTTCCTCCTTACAATGAGATGTGGAAATTGCTATTTGGTTATTAGCAGGCTTTAAAGTACCTAGTTCTATGGCAATGGTGCAATTTTAAGCATGTCCTTCAATTTCAAGTGGAATCTGACAGCAAATTAGATAAAATTATCTCACAGGGCACAGCTTTAAAAAATTGAAAATTGGGATTTAAAAAAAATGTTTAACTATGAGATAGCTATTTGGGTCTATCCATAGAATGATAAAGCTTGTGACAAAGCAACCAAAAACACTTCTATCATTTCTTACCTTTACAGAAAAATTGGAATTTACAAAGTCTGATTTTTTTTTTAGCTTTTCATAATTGCAAAATGAAGACAAGAAAACAAGATTTATACTACTTCTTATTACATTTATTGAAGATATTTCTCTACAGTAACTGTTGAGTGATATACATTTCATGTTTCTGATATTACAAAATTGTTTGCATCAAGTCCAGGTAGACTATCAGGAGGTCTTAAAATTGTAAACAATATTTTAAGTGAGCAAAATGCTAATGTCATATAAATACTTTTATATTTAATGTTACAAATTTTTAAATTAATTTTCTTACAGACCACTCAGAGACTGCAGTCACTGATAATTTATTGTAACCAATGTTATTTATATTTTTTAAAGGAGGTGTCTATGTTGACAATATTTTGCACCTAATAATCCTCTTAGCTTGATCTGCCATTTACCTCCTACTCTTGTGAATTGGTTGCTTAGATGTATCTGACTCTTTGAGACCCCATGGACTGTAGCCCGCTGGTTCTTCTGTCCATGAAATTCTCCAGGAAAGAAGACTGGGGTGGGTAGCCATTCCATTCTCCAAGGGATCTTCCCAACCTAGGGATCGAATTCAGGTCTCCTGCATTTCAGACAAATTCTTTATCATCTGAGCCACCAGGGAAGCCCACCTCTTATTCTGGTATATTCGTACTATGTTTATTATTATCATATTCAGATACACTTTTATTTGATTTTATAAAATGTTGATTTGTGTTTTGTGTTACATTATCATTTGGTGGAGTTGTGACCTTAAAATACAAAAAATATTAAGCAACACCCCTAATCCATGTATATCTATGTAATGTATTTTATTCACATCTACAGTATTGTGTGGGGCTTCCATGGTGGCTCAGTGGTAAAGAAGGCACCTGTCAATGCAGGATCGATCCCTGGGTCAGGAAATGGCAACCCACTCCACTAATCTTGCTTGGGAAACCTCATGGACAGAGGAGCCTGGCAGAATACAGTCCATGGGGTCACAAAGAGTCAGAAAGGAATTAGTGACTAAACAACAGCATAGCATTGTGTGACATAGTAACCTTACACTTTTTTTTTTTTTTAAAGCACAGCATCTTCTTTTCAAAATGGAGTTTTTAATGAATTCTCATTATGCGGAAAAAAATGCCAATGGCTACTATTTCTTTCCATTTGCTTAGATCTCCTCTCATTCTCCTGGGTTCTTGCATGACAATGTATATTTGAATTGTTACACACAAGTTAACATATGCCAATTGTAGCAAAAATGTTCCTAAGGAAAGGTTATGTTTTAGGAAAATGAACTTTCTTTTTTGCTAACATAATAAATAAAACTAGAACATAAAGAACCCACTTTACGGACTTCGGAGGGCCAGTTTTAGTCCTGCAGAGGGGAATAGTGAAGGGCTTGGAGTAAGTTAAATGTGTTCCATTCTACTTGACCTAGTCCTCACCTATGATCATTATATCATAGCCTTGACAAATAAGACAACGTCACAGTAGAGAAGAACTGACACATAAATATATAAAGAAACTCTCTTTGAGGGAAGTTATTGCCACCATGAAATATATATATATTTGATTTTTATCCGATTTCCAGGTAAGCCTAAACATATTGAATCCCTTAATCTTCATTTTTCTCTCCCAACCACCCTGTAAAGAAATATCAGTTTTGCATAAGAAAATAAAGATTTTCAGATAAATTATTTGGTCAAAGTAATCATTTGTATATAACAGAAAATATAGCAGAGATTATATATATTTACTGGAGAAGGCAATGGCACCCCACTCCAGTACCCTTGCCTGGAAAACCCCATGGACGGAGGAGCCTAGTAGGCTATAGTCCATGGGGTCGTGAAGAGTCGGACACGACTTCACTTTCACTTTCACTTTTCACTTTCACGCACTGGAGAAGGACATGGCAACCCACTCCGGCGTTCTTGCCTGGAGAATCCCAGGGTCGGCGGAGCCTGGTGGGCTGCCGTCTATGGGGTCGCACAGGGTTGGACCCGACTGATGCGACTTAGCAGCAGCAGCTGCAGCATATCTATATACGTATATGCCTCACATGTTTTTAAAGAGGGGTAATTCTTACTGCAATCTATTATATTTTTCTTATTTACACAACTGTCCAATATTTGTTGTCTGTTAACTATTTCAGTCTGTATCACCTGAACAAAGGATTTTGAGGACCATGTGTTGAAGTAACAGGTTCTATGAAAGTGAAGTGAAAGCGTCCAACTCTTTGCGACCCCATGGACTGTAGCCCACCAGGCTCTTCTGTCCATGGAAATCTCCAGGCAAGAATACTGGAGTGGGTAGCTGTTCTCTTCTCCAGGGGATCCTCCCAACCCAGGGATCAATCCCGGGTCTCCCGCATGGCAGGCAGAATCTTTACCATCTGAGACACCGGGGAAGCCCACTGTGTTCTTTACGTTTTTGGAATTTATGGCTTTACATTTTTATCATAATTCTCATATAATTGAATAATACAATTTTTATATGTGTTAAGCAATATGATTAAGTGGTATTATCAAGTATAATTTATAAATATCACAATGTGGTTGCAATTAAACAAATGACTAGTAGAAAACTTCAAGTATGTGTCACATAAGTTTATATATGTATAAATTTATATATGAATCACACGTTTATTTCTAATGTACTTCTATGCATACATTTCTGTATCTTTGTCTATGTATCTATAGGTATCCACACCTATATGTGTATCTATATATTTATATGTGGCTTCCCAGGTGGCCTTAGTGGTAAAGAATCTCCCTGCCAAGGCAGGAGACATGAGAGACACAGGTTCAATCCCTGGGTCAGGAAGATCCCCTGGAAAGGGCATGGCAATCCACTCCTGTATTCTTGTCTGGAGAATCCCATTGACAGAGGATATTTATCTATCTCTGTATTTATGTCTAGGTATACCATCTATACCTTTCTTGTTTTTCAGCTTTAGCACTACTGAGATTTTGGACTGATAAGGGGTGTTATGAGATGTTTAGAAACATAACTGACCATGGCCACTGTGTGCACGTACTACTCACCTTCCAGTTGCAATAACCACTATGTCTCAGATGTTGACAGTTGTTATTTGCTTAGTAAAATAACTCCTAGTTGAGAACTAATGGATATCTCAGACTCTGTCTCTATTTATGCATATTATTATACATAGGATATGGGATTTTAAAAAATATCCTGTTTTGGGAAGTTAGGATGTATTTTACTTATACAAGCTTCACATATGAAAAATCTGCCAGGTGATAATACATGAAATCTTCTTACTATGCTTGTTATCTCCAACCAGAATACATATCCTGATAAAACTGCATGAAAACACAAAATCTTACTGTGCCAAATGAATTCATCCTCATGGGAATCACAGACCGCCCTGAGCTGCAGGCTCCATTGTTCGGGCTCTTCCTCATCATCTACGTCACCTCAGCAGTGGGCAACTTGGGCATGGTCATCCTCACTAAGGTGGACTCCAGGATGCAGACACCCATGTACTTCTTTCTCAGGCACCTGGCTCTTACTGATCTTGGCTATTCAACAGCTGTAGGACCCAAAATGTTGGCAAGTTTTATTGTGAGTCAAAATTCAATCTCCTATTATTTGTGTGCCACGCAGCTGGCTTTCTTCATCGCGTTCATTATTAGTGAACTTTTTATTCTGGCTGCAATGTCCTATGACCGCTATGTGGCCATCTGTCACCCCTTGCTTTACACAGTCATCATGTCACAAAGGGTGTGCCGGGTCCTGGTGGCAATCCCCTACCTCTATAGCACATTCGTGTCTCTTATAGTCACTGTAAAGATTTTTAATTTATCCTTCTGTGGCTACAATGTCATCAAACATTTCTACTGTGACTGTCTCCCCTTGATATCCTTGCTCTGTTCAAATACACAAGAAATTGAACTGATCATTCTGATCTTCGCAGGTGTTAATGCGATCCTCTCCCTTCCAATAATTCTTGTGTCTTATCTGCTCATCCTTGTAGCCATTCTCAGGATGAACTCTGCTGAAGGCAGGCACAAGGCTTTTTCTACCTGTGGATCCCACCTGACAGTGGTCACTGTGTTCTTTGGGGCTTTGATATTTATGTATGCACAACCAGAGTCTAGACATTCCTTTGACACTGATAAAATGGCATCTATATTTTACACCCTTGTTATCCCCATGTTAAATCCCTTGATCTACAGTTTGAGGAACAAAGATGTAAAATATGCACTACAAAAGGTGTGGAATAAGCTTTGTAACAGTTCCTCTTAAAGCCTACATACAATTCCTATCCTTTAGATTCTGGGCTTCCTTTAGATTCCTATCCTTTAGATTTTCTATGTGTCTTTAAATGGAATAGTGAACACAAATAAGTTCAATGTACTTTTAGAGATTGCCTTTTATGTGCCAGTAACACTTTAATGTGCTGTACTTACACTAGCACACAAAACAAGAAAATATCTGCCTTATTTGAGTAAGAGAGATTAATCATAAATTAAATAAATGTTATTATACACGAGAATTAATGAGGACACTACAGATATTCAAGCAGGTAAGGAAAGTGGGTATGCTGTGTGTGAGAAAGGAAGAATGGTAGATATAAAAAGTGAGTTTAAATGATTATTGCTTTTCTCTTTTTCTTTGATATAAATTTATTTATTTTAATTGGAGGCTAATTACTTTACAATATTGTATTGGTTTTGCCATACATTCTCAACTACTAGAATAAACTTCCCCATGACTATGTGTGTATTTGGGCATATGCATATGTTTTTGTGTAAGAATATCTATCTGTTTGAGCCCCCATACACTTCAAAGGCATATGAAAAATTAAACTTCCCTGGAAAAGGACATGGCAACCCACTCCAGTATTCTGGCCAGAAAATTCCATGGACAGAGGAGCCCAGTGGGTTAAACTCCACGGGGTCACAAAGAATTGGACATGACTGAGAACACAACACAAAAATTAAACTTATTGTGGTTTCAAGGAGGCTCAGTGTAGCATAATGATTTGACATCAGGAATTATCTGAGCTTTCCCAGGTGTTTCCATACTGCATGGAGGAGGTTAGAGTCCTGATCTGTTCTCATCCATGAACTTACTCTCATATATGAGCCCTAGAAAGCCCAATAACTCAGCACACTTTGCAATTCAGTAACCCACAAAATCAGCACAATATTTTATTTCAACCAGTTCTTTCTCTGTGCCAGTGGACATTCCAATCAAGATCAATTTCCTTGATTATAGTTAGCAATCTCTACTGTATGCCTAAAGGTTAAGAGAGCAATATTTAAATGCTTTCATCACAAAAGAAATGGTAATATGATGGAAGTATTGTTCTTGGTGATGTTCAATCGCTAAGCCGTGTTCAAGTCTTTGCAACCCCATAAATCGCAGCACTCTAGGCTTCTCTGTCTGCCACTATATCCCATTTTTATTGTTTAGTTGGTACGTCATGTCTGACTATTTGAGACCCCATGGACTATAGCCAGTCAGGCTCCACTCCATGGGATTTCCCAGGCAAGAATATTGGAGTGGGTTGCCACTTCCTTCTCCAGGAGATATTCCTGACCCAGGGATTGAGCCTGCATCTCCTGCATTGGCAGGCAGATTCTTTACCACTGAGCCACCAGGGAATCCTAGAGTTTGCTCAAATTCATGTCCATTCAGTCAGTGATGCTATGTAATCATCTTATCCTCTGCCACTCTCTTCTCCTTTTACTGATGGAGGTATTACCTCATGCTAAGTTGTAATCATGCTGCAGTGTGTAAGCATATCTGATAACATATTGTACACCACAAACTTACACAATGCTGTAAGCCAATTATATCTCAGTGATGCAGAAAAAATAAATCTCTTGAGGTCTCCCATGGACACTTTCAACTTTTAACTTTTGGAGATTGTGATTCCTAACTGCTTCTTTTTGTTTAATATTGTTGCTCAGCTGGTAAGTCATGTCTGACTCTTTGAGATCCAATGGACTGCTGCATGCCAATCTTCCCTGTCCTCTGCCATCCCCCTGAGTTTGGGCAGACTCATTATCCTTTGAGTCATTGATATTAACTAACCATCTCATTCTCCACCACCCTTTTCTCCTCTTGCCCTCAGTCTTTCCCAGCATCAGGGTCTTTTCCAATGAGATTGCTCTTCCCATTAAGGGGCCAAATTATGGAGCTTTAGCTTCAGCATCAGTCCTTCCAATGAATATTCAGGGTTGATTTCCTTTAGGATTGACTCTGATATTCTTGCACTCCAAGAGACTCTCAAGGAAACTATAAGCAAGGTGAAAAGACAGCCCTCAGATTGGGCAAAAATAATAGTAAATGAAGCAACAGACAAAGGATTAATCTCAAAAATATGCAAGAACTCCTCCAGCTCAACTCCAGAAAAATAAATGACCCAATCAAAAAATGGGCCAAAGAACTCAACAGACATTTCTCCAAGGAAGACATACAGATGGCTAACAAACACATGAAAAGATGCTCAACATCACTCATTATCAGAGAAATGCAAATCAAAACCACAATGAGGTACCATTATACGCCAGTCAGGATGGCTGCTATCCAAAAGTCTACAAGCAATAAATGCTGGAGAGGGTGTGGAGAAAAGGGAACCCTCTTACACTGTTGGTGGGAATGCAAATTAGTACAGCCGCTATGGAAAACAGTGTGGAGATTTCTTAAAAAGCTGGAAATAGAACTGCCATATGACCCAGCAATCCCACTTCTGGGCATACACACCAAGGAAACCAGATCTGAAAGAGACACGTGCACCCCAATGTTCATCGCAGCACTGTTTATCATAGCCAGGACATGGAAGCAACCCAGATGCCCATCAGCAGACGAATGGATGAGGAAGCTGTGGTACATATACACCATGGAATATTACTCAGCCATTACAAAGAATTCATTTGAATCAGTTCTAATGAGATGGATGAAACTGGAGCCTATTATACAGAGCGAAGTAAGCCAGAAAGATAAAGACCATTACAGCATACTAACACATATATATGGAATTTAGAAAGATGGTAACGATAACCCTATATGCAAAACAGAAAAAGAGACTCAGATGTATAGAACAGACTTGTGGACTCTGGGAGAAGGCGAGGGTGGGATGTTTCAAGAGAACAGCATTGAAACATGTATATTATCTAGGGTGAAACAGATCACCAGCCCAGATTGGGTGCATGAGACAAGTGCTCGGGCCTGGTGCACTGGGAAGACCCAGAGGGATCGGGTGGAGAGGGAGGTGGGAGGGGGGACCGGGATGGGGAATACATGTAAATCCATGGCTAATTCATTTCAATGTATGACAAAAACTACTGTAATGATGTAAAGTAATTAGCCTCCAACTAATAAAAATAAATGGAAAAAAAAAAAGTTTTCTCCAGCACTACAATAGGAAAGCATCAATTCTTCAGCACTCAGCTTTCTTTATGGTACAACTCTTAAATCTGTACATGACTACTGGAAAATCTATAGCTTTGACTATATGGACATTTGTTTCATGAGATTGTTACATTTCCTGACCTCTGTGAAGATCAAGAATATTTCTTGTTTAATATTTGTGCATCTTTACATAAGTGATCTATTTTATCCTGAATTAGGCTTACTGTCTCTTTCATTGAGTGACTTTCCTCAATATTGGTTCATAAGAGCTTATGATATATTTTATTAAGATCAATTTGATAATTCTTCTTATAAGAAGCAAAAGAAGGTAATTCCATGATTTGTTCTATAGTATGTTTCTAGTGAAAGTGTAGTAAGATAAGTACCACTATATAAATATTATGTCTTATGAACTCTCCTAATCCTTCTAAATTTCCACTTTCTTTGTTTATATTTAGTATTTTTAACACTCACGAAACTTCATTTGCATCATAGATTGAATATTTTTTTTCACCATCATGGATTAAATTCTTTATGTAGTCAATCAAATTCAAATGTAAATAGTTTATTGGAATAGGAAATAATTGTAGGTACTTTTTCAAGTGAGGTAAAATGTAAGGAATTTATATAGTTGCTTTTTTTAATTACTAAGAAAAATATGTACAGAATATAAACATTCCAAATATAAATGCAGAAAAATTTTGGTTTTTGGAAAATGTATGTTGGACAAAGATACAGTAAAATGATGATTACATATTGATAGCTTCTGAGAACATGAAAATGTTTAAATTAATATTTTTGGATATGTGCATTTCTAAATTAGCTTCAGTGAATAAGTGTGACTTTTATAACAGAAAAAAGTAGAAGAATCTAATATCTGGATCTGAGAAAAATAAACTGTGACTATATATATCCCAATATCCCATTTCTAAAATAAATCTTGCTATGCATTGTATAGTCCCTCAAAAGATGAACCAGAAAGAGAACAAAATATGTAGAGATTTACAACATTTGCTATTTTTTTTTTTTTCATTTTAAATGTTGTTCTTCAGTCACTAAGTCATGTCTGACTCTTTATGACCCATGAACTGCAGCACGTCAGGCTTCCTGTCCTTCACTATCTCTTGGAGTTTGTTCATGTCCACTGAGCCAGTGATGCCATCAAACCATCTCATCCTCTGTCACCCTCTTCTCCTCCTGCCCTTAATCTTTCCCAGCATTAAGATCTTTTCCAATGAGTTGGCTTTTTTTATCAGGTGGCCAAAGCACTGAAGCTTCAAATTCAACATCAGTCCTTTTTAATGAATATTCAGAATTAAGTTCCTCTGTCTTTAGTTTTCCCATTTATATTTAGTGACTTGTATACAATTGCTGTTTTTGGTTCAGCCTAGCATATAAACATTTGTGTGATCAGTTGCTCAGTTGTGTCTGACTCTTTGTGACCCTATAGATTAGCCCACCAGACTCCTCTATCCATGGAGTTTTCCAGCAAAGAATACTGCTGTAAGTTGCCATTTCCTACTCCAACCCAGGAATTGAACCCAATTCTCTTCTGTCTTTTGCATTGGCAGGCAGATTCTTTACCACTAGGCCACTTGTGAAGCCCATATAATCAATAAGCTTACCCATTTCTTGGATCTTAATTAGTCTGGTGATGACTCCCATCTACATGTACAGTCTACATGTACTAAATAAAATATATATGGTTTGGTCCTATTAATCTTTTGTCAATCTAATTATTAATCCAGGCAAAAGCCACTGTGTAAAGAAGACATTTTTCTTCCCCTTGAGCTATTGATTCCTTTATTTATTTTTGTGTGGTGGTCAAAGCCCAGAAACAGCAGAAATGTCCATCTATTTGAGGTCAAAAGAACCTAGAAGAGTAAGGAGAACTTTCAACACCAAAATGCAATCACGTTTAAGTGAGAGTTCATGGCAGCTTATTTATCATAGTAGAAAAGTGGAAAGAACCCATAAGTCTTTCCATAAGTGAATGTTTATAGAAATTATCATCAATATCATGTAATACTACTCAACAATGTAGGGAACAGATGATCTATACACACAAAAGTGCCAAAGAATCTCAAGAGATTTATGTTGAGAGAAAATTCCAATCCCTATTTTCTATGTGAAAAAGTGTAGCAATGGAAAAGATTAGTGATGACCAAGGGTTGGGAATGATGGCAGAAGAGGAAAGAGGTGTGGTTATTAAAGACAGGTGCAGGGAGCTTGTGATGACACAGGTCCTTATTGGAATGGGGTAACAGACTATAATAACTAAAATGGTAGTTTATGCAGTGAAGGAAAAGAAAAAAGCAAAGTTGTAAACAGCCTTGTGATAGAAGCTTATGATGAAATAAGAAGTGCTGTGGTGAGCTTAGTCACTCAGTCGTGTCTAACTCTTTGTGACCCCCTGGACTGTAGACAACCAGGTTCCTCTGTCCATGGGATTCTCCAGGCAAGAATACTAGAGTGGGTTGCCATTTCCTTCTCCAGAAATAATAAGTAACAGTAAGTAGCTAATTTCTGTCTCTGAGAGGTAAGTAAAAACAATCACATGGGCAACAAATCAAGGAGGAAACATCTCATATTAGCATAATGTAATATTTTAATTTCCTAAATATATTAAATATTGTAATAAAACAATGTTGAAAATTTCTCCACAGTCACACATTTGAGAAGAACCTGTGGAAATACTGACTATCGGTTTGCATGCCCTATAGATGCAAGATTTAATAAAAGAGTCTTGTGTGCTACAAAAGGAAAATTAACCAAGAGTTAAAAGATATATAAATGTATGTATATATATGCAAAGAAGGAAGAGGGGGGTGGGAGGAAGGAATTCAGGAAGTAAGGAAGGAAAGAAAAATGTCCCAGGCAATTAAAAGACAATCCCTAGACATGTTGTTTTGCTCTCAATACTTTAGGGATAATCAACAAATTGCTTGGCATCTCCTCAGGGAGAATTTCAAAAAGTGAAAGAAATCCATAAATTCTTCTCACTTAGCCATGTCAGGAATACAGGTGAGAGTCATGAGAGATGCTTTTACAGGTAAAATGACAGGATATTGCATGTGACGCCTCATTTTCAATATCAACAATGTTTCAGTGACATATTTGAAGTTCCAGTTTAGCTCAATGACAAAGCCCAACCAAAATGAGACCATTTCTGATACCGTTTTGTTTGTTTTCCACTACTCCATAATTCCTGAGCAGGAATAGGACCTCTCTTCTTGTCTGTTCATAATAATTTGTTGAGTGCTAGGCCATAGGATGACAGACAAAGTGCTGAAAAGCATCTTTGAAACATTACCATGATATTTGTTTTGTATAAACAATGATATCTCTAATGGAGGGCAAAGTAGACAGCAAATGATACATAACAAAAGAGATGTGAATTTTTAGAAATTGGGAAAATTCAGAATCTGGGGGCATTGTCTTTCTTTTTCAACTCCTTCTGAATTCTTAGCTAGTTAGTGCTCCAGGTGCTTTTTTGTGACCTCCCCTCAACATAATTTAATACTTAATGATTATTTAAATAAATGTAAAAGTATAATTCTTTCCAGATCCCTTGATGAGGCAAAATGGAATTCCCACCTCACACTGAGACATAGAAAACATTATTTGCATATTAAGAAACTTTTAAGTAGCCAGTTTTATGGTAATGGTACAATGATCAACTTGTTCTGTGATTTCAAGTGAGATCTGACAGAAAATATATAATTATCTCATGAGGTATAGCTTTAAAAAAATAAATTGGTATTCAACAAAGATATTAAACTCTGAGAAAACTATTAGGTTTTTGTAAACTGCTAAAGCATGAGAGAAAAGCAAAAACACTTCTATCTTTTCTCATATTTACAGGAAAATTGAAATTTGCCAAGTTTGTATTTTCTCACTGTTTCATATTTCCAAAACAAAACAAAGAAAGAAAAACAAGTTTCATATTCAGTTCAGTTCAGTTTAGTTCAGTCGCTCAGTCGTGTCTGGGAGTTTGTGATGGACAGGGAGGCCTGGCGTGCTTCTTATTAAATATATTGAAGATATTTTTCTAAAATTATTCTATAGTGATGCACATTTCAGTATTTCTGATATAAGAAAAGTGTATGCATCAAGGCAAGATTGGTGATTAGGAGGTCATAAAATTGTAAGCAGTATTTTGAGTGAATTAAATGCAGATTTCATGTAATAATTTTTACATGTAATGTTATAAAACTGTGCTTTTATTCCTTTTCTTATAGAGATCCTTTAGAGATTACTGTCACTGTAATTTTTATTTTAACCTGTATCATTTCTATTTCTTTAAAGAAACATTCAGGCTCACAATATTTTAAATTTAATAATTGTCTACCTTAATCTGCCATCCACTTCTTACACTGGTATATTCTTGATGTGTGTATTATTAGGGACCTTCAGATATATTTTTATTTAATGATATAAAAATAATTATGTTTTGTATTATAGTTTGAAGGAATTTCTTTGGCTTAAGATGTAAATTTTGCAATGATATGCAAGGATCCATGTATAACCATTCTATAGTGTATTTTATCTCATCACTCTAGTACATTATTATGCAACATAGGGACTTTGAACATTTTTTTTTATCATACTGTGATGCGTTGTGCTCAGTTGCTAAGTTCCAGGTGACTGCGACCCCATGGACTGTAGCCTGCCAGGCTTCTCTGTCCATGGGATTTTCCAGGCAAGAATACTGGAGTATGTTGCCATTTCCTTTCCATGGGATCTTCCTGACCCATGGATTGAACTCATGTCTCCTGCTTTGGCAGGCAAATTCTTTAACACTGAGGCACTGGGGAAGTCTCCTTGCCGGGGTCCAGCCTCGGCAGGATCCAGGGGATACCCTCAGGATGAACGGCGTCAGCAGCGAGAGAGAGAGAGAGAGAGAGAGAGAGAGAGAGAGAGAGAGAGAGAGAAAGACACGTGAGACCCGCCTTGATAGGGCCAAGTCTGCGAGGGAGTGGGAGGGAAAGAGAGAGAGATAGTGAATGACCAGACGGGGGTGTTTGCAGGGTCTGGCAGAGTCTGGCAATCCTTCATTTTTTACCATGGCTTTTATACCCTAAATTAGTACATTTCTAAGGGGAAGATAGTTTAACATTACATCAGCTTGTTCTTCATGAAACCAGGGTGTTTTCTGCATCCTTCTTTGTTTATGAGGGTCTTGTACATTATCTTCTGGCCTTGGGGCCTACTGACATTTTATGACCTAGGTGAATGCAAAGCTATTTTCTGTAATCTATTCTTTAATGAACATAAAGGTCAGTCCTTTTGCAGAAGTTATCAGTTAAATTTATCTAAAAGGTTTACCACACAAAGACTCTGCAGCTCCCGTGAGGCAGCCCCTGTTTAGCATTCCTGGTTAAAATTAACAATTCTAAACTCTTATTTTTCTAAATCTTTAACTCTAACCACTTTTAGAATAAATTTTTATGTTCTCTAATAGGGCTTCCTCACCCCCGAAGGGCTCTGTGCCTATTAGGGCCTTTATGTGATCAGGTTCTTTATGCACTTACTGATTAAAGTTCTAAATTGAATCTAGGGAAGGCCTTCTGCCTGTGTCACAGAAATTAGGGAGTAGTCTATTGAAGCAGGCATCAGAAAGACAGAGATCATCTTTAAGGTGAGCGCTGGGGGCAGCTTTTCGGAATCCCTGAAAACCTGATCCGCCTTGCCTGTCAGGCTTTCTCCTCATGACCTTGTCATGGGTGGGATCTCGTGTGCCGGCTCCTGGCATTCTTTTAAGGTATAGCATCTCTTTATTCAAAGCAAGTTATGATATTCAAGATATGAAAACAACACTAATGACTTCTCTTTCTTCCAATTTGCTCAAATTTCCTCATTTTACCCTGGGTTCTTGCATAACAAAATACATTTGAATTCTTACAAGTTAGTAGAAGTCCATTATAGTGAATATGCCCTTTGGGTCAAATTAATATTTTAAGAAAATGTATATCAAAAAAAGTTTTATTCATATTTTACTAAAATAACTAAAAAATTTAGAAGATAAACATATCCAAGCACTCTGATGGCCCAATATTATTTCTGCAGAAAGGGCAAGACTTGGAGTAAATTGTATATATTCCATTGTACATTATATAATCCTCACCTGTTAATCATATTGCCTTGACAAATGAGGTATGTCACAGTGCAGATGAATTTACATACATAAAGAAGATCTCTTTAAGTTAAGATATTGACACCATTACATATATTATAGGGTTAGGGTTAGGGTTATATATTTAAACCAATATGTATTTGATTTCCAGGTAACATAAAGGCATTTAATTATTTAATCCTCATTTTCCCACCCAACAATCCTATAATTGTATTGGTTTTGTGTATGAAAATAAAGTTTCAGATAAGTTGAATTATTTGCCCAATCCAGCCCTTTTTATATACCATAAGGAAATTTAATACAGAGATTCTCTCTCTCTATCATCTATCTTTCTACCTGCTTATTATATGTCTTATATGTTTCTTCACAGAAATACAAATATGTCTCACTGCAATGTATTATAGTTTTCTTATTTATACAACTGTCTAAAATGTGTCAAGCGTGTCAACTGTTTCAGACTATATCAACTGTGCATAGAACTGTATGGAACTCTGTGTTGGAGTAGCAAGTTCTATAGATTTTCTGAATTCTGGTTTTAAAATTTTACAATGAATAGTATTTAATTGCATCATAATTTATTATATAATTGGCATATGTATTGTCATATTATTAAATTTATTTTATACATGTCACTGCTGCTGCTGCTGCGGCTAAGACACCTTAGTCGTGTCCGACTCTGTGCGACCCCATAGACGGCAGCCCACCAGGCTCCCCCGTCCCTGGGATTCTCCAGGCAAGAACACTGGAGTGGGTTGCCATTTCCTTCTCCCATGCACGAAAGTGAAAAGTGAAAGTGAAGTCGCTTAGTCGTGTCTGACTGGTAGCGACCCCATGGACTGCAGCCTATCAGGCTCCTCCGTCCATGGGATTTTCCAGGCAAGAGTCTTGGAGTGGGGTGCCATTGCCTTCTCCATACATGTCATTATGTAATTGCAATTTTATAAATGACTAGATAGAAATTATAGAAAGCTTATAAGAACAGCACAATAATAGTTTATATATGTAGCCCTCAAATTTATGTCTTAACTTTTTTTTGTCCTATCTATGTCTGAATCTATTGTATTTCTTGTCTGTATCTATACATCTATATATGTATATATGTATCTGTCTATTTATCTATCATCTATCTATAACATCCTGGTTTTTCAACTTTAGTACTATTGATATTTTAGACAGATATGGTGCTTTATAGAATGTTTAGAGGTATCACTGACCTCTAATCATCATATGCTGGTAGCTTCCACATTCCACTTGTTAACAATTAACATGTCTTCTCAATTTTGACAAATGTCCTTTGGTTAGTAGCATAATTTCCCAGTTGAGAACCAGCAACTCTCTCTGTCTCTCTCACTGTATGTTTTATTGTAGGTAGGAAGATGAAAGGGTTAGTTGCTCAGTCATGTTTGACTCTTTGCAACCCCATGGACTGTAGCCTGCCAGACTCCTCTGTCCTTGGGATTCTCTGGGCCAGAATACTGGGGTGGGTTGCTATTCCCTTCTCCAGGGGATTTTCCCAATTCAGGGATTGAACCCAGATCTAACTGCAGATTCAACCCAGATTGAACTGCAGGCAGATTCTTTACTATCTGAGCCACCAGATGAGTTTATTTTCAAGTATCCTAAACTGGAAAGTTTAATCTGTTTATACTAGCTTTGTATAGTGAAACTCTCCCAGGTGATGATACATAGAACCTATTGACTATGTTGATGTTTCTACCCAGAATAGGTTCTCTAATAAACCTGAATGGAAACACACAATGGAACAGAGCTAAATGAATTCATCCTTATGGGAATTACTGACCACCCTGAGCTGCAGGCTCCATTGTTTGGGCTCTTCCTCATCATCTACATGATCTCAGTGGTGGGCAACTTGGGCATGATCATCCTCACCAAGATGGACTCCAAGCTACAGACACCCATGTACTTCTTTCTTAGACACCTTGCTTTTACAGATCTTGGTTATTCAACAACTGTGGGACCCAAAATGTTCGTAAATTTTGTGGAGAATCAAAATGTAATCTCTTATTACTCTTGTGCTATACAGCTAGCTTTCTTTCTTGTGTTTATTGTTAGTGAAATTTTTATTCTGTCAGCAATGTCTTATGACCGCTATGTGGCCATCTGTAACCCTCTCCTCTACCCAGTCATCATGTCACAAAGAGTGTGTTGGGTGCTAGTAGCAATCCCCTATGTCTATAGCACGTTTGTATCTCTTCTCGTCACTGTAAAATTATTTAATTTATCTTTCTGTGGCTACAGAGTTATCAGTCATTTTTACTGTGACAGTCTTCCTTTGCTATCTTTGCTCTGCTCAAATACACATGAAGTAGAAATGATTATTCTGATTTTAGCTGGATTTGATTTAATTTTCTCTCTTCTGGTAGTTCTTGTGTCTTACCTTCTCATTCTCACATCAATTCTCAGGATGAGCTCTGCTGAAGGTAGGCACAAGGCTTTTTCTACCTGTGGATCCCACTTGACTGTGGTCATAGTGTTCTACGGGACTTTACTGTTTATGTATGTGCAACCAGAGTCCAGCCATTCCTTTGACACTGATAAAATGGCTTCCATATTTTATACTCTCGTTATCCCTATGTTGAATCCCTTAATCTATAGCTTGAGGAATAAAGATGTAAAATGTGCACTACATAGGATGTGGAAAAAATCATGCAACCTTTTTTATTAACATGCAATACAATTTCTATAAACTGGTTATGAACTCTAAATTTTGTTCTATGTGCCTCCAAATTAAGTAGTGAGTATAAATATTTTCAACAATTATTTATAGATTATATTATACATACTAGGCACTACCAATTGCTGCAAAGAGATTAATGAAAACAATAGTAAAAAAAAATGCCTTGAGCACAAAAGACCAATTTTGTACATAAATTAAGTAAATGTTAGGAGACTGTGTTAGGTGGATATAGACAAAGAAATGACTGTCCAGGTTTCTGAATGTTTTATCATCTTTTGGAATAAAATTACGGCATATTGTGTGTGTCTGTGAGTTTTTTATTTTCGTTTGTTTTTGCCTTCATACTTTTCCCAAATATGTTTCATCTGTGTATTTGAAGTCATTAATCACATTTGTTTTCTCAAATACCCTTACTCTTTACACTGAGATCCCACATTTTTTATCATCAATTCCTCTAATTCCTTATAAGAATCTATTCACCTATTAACTGAAAATATGTTGCAATTCAGCAATTCATCGGTCCAACTGCAGCCTGATTTTGTCTCAATCCATACATTTTGTTGAAATCAGAGAGGACATTTAAATCAAGATAAGCTTTGGGATCCCTCAGTAGCTCCCAGACTGGTACTTCTTGTTCTCTCAAGTGGCAATTCTTTCTTCATAACTGGTAGTTTGATTGAAGGGGTAGTAAAATAATTTTGTCCTTTTGAATAAAAATATTTATCCATGTTTAAAAATAATGTTCTACTTTTTTTGTATTCTTGAGTAAGGGAAGTACTGATGAATTAATTGTATTGGCTCTCTTTCCTTGGGTTGATGCTTCCAATTTTTATCAACACTATTTATGCAGTAAGTTTTAATTGACTTTCAGTATTTAACTGCACAATTCATTATTCTGCTTGTGGGAAGCAAAGGGAACCGATCTCATTGTTGGCACTTTGCCATATTTCGAAGGCCTGATACATGGCAGGGATACAGCTATCTTGCTTTTTATAAATGACTTCTACATTTTCCTGTGTGCTACCTTTAACTCTACTTAATAATTCTGCAACTTTACTGAGGCTGTTAGTCTATAACATATGCTTTGTTCAGTATCTTGCAATAAAATTATTTGTTTATCCCATGAAGCTTTAAAAAAAAACCTTCACTAGAATACAATTTTTAAACAACATGACACAAAACAACCAATATCTCCTTTAATATATATATGGATAAAAAAGATGGTATATCCAGAAAATGGATGATAGCCTTTTAAAAATGGTAATGCTAACCCTGTATGTGCAACAGCAAAAGAGACACAGATGTATAGAATAGTCTTTTGGACTCTGTGGGAAAGGGCGATGGTGGGATGATTTGGGAGAATGGCATTGAAACATGTATATTATCATATGTGAAATGAATCACCTGTCCAAGTTTGATGCATGAGACAGGGTGCTTGGGGCTGATGCACTGGGATGACCCAGAAGGATGGGATGAGGAGGGAGGTGGGAGGGGCATTCAGGATGGGGAACACATGTATACCTGTGGCAGATTCATGTCAATGTATGGCAAAACCAATACAATATTGTAAAGTAATCAGCCTCCAATTAAAATAAATAAATAAATAAAAACATGTGCTGACATTATTGGGAGTACAGAGGCAAAAACAAACAAATAAATAATGCTGACCTGAACCTTATAAAAATGCATTCAAAATGAAAAAAACAACTTCAGAGTAAAATGCTAAAGCATAAAACATTCAGATAAAGCAATAAGGGAAAATCTATAACCAAGACCAAGGGCTAGTGAAAAGTTTGTATGACATCAAAACAATCTAGATAATCCAATAAAAAATGATCAGAAGACCTAGTCATTTCTCAAAATAAGGCATACATATGGTCAAGAGACATATGAAAATATGTTCAGTGTTGCTGATTATTAGAAAAATGCAAATCAAAACTTCAATGAGATATTACCTCACATCAGCCAGAATGGCTATCTTCAAAATATCCACAAACAGTAAATGTTGCAAAGGGTGTGAAGAGAAAGGAACCTTCCTAAAATATTGGTGGGATTATAAATTGGTACAGAAACTATGGAGGACAGTATGGAGGTTACATAAAAGATAAAAATAGAGCTACCATATGACCCTGGAATCCGACTCCTGGGCATATACATGGAGAAAAATATGATTCAAAATATATACACAACCAAATGTCATTGCAGCACTGTTTACATAGTCAAGACATGGAAGCAACATAAATGTCCAAAAACAGAGGAATGAATATATATACAAATATATACAATGGAATATTACTCAGTCATTAAAAGATCAAATAAAGCCATTTGCAGGAACATGAATGGACCTAGAGATTTTTCAGTTCAGTTCAGTTCAGTTCAGTTCAGTCACTCAGTCGTGTCCAACTCTTTGTGACCCCATGGATTGCAGCATGCCAGGCCTCCCTGTCCATCACCAACTCCTGGAGCTTACTCAAACTTAGTTCATCGAGTCAGTGATTCCCTCCAACAATCTCATCCTCTGTGGTCCCCTTCTCCTCCTGCCTTCACTCTTTCCCAGCATCACAGTCTTCTCCAGTGAGTCAGTTCTTCGCATCAGGTGGCCAAAGTACTGGAGTTTTAACTTCAGCATCAGTCCTTCCAATGACTATTCAAGATTGATTTCCTTTAGGATTGGCTGGTTTGATCTCCTTGCAGTCCAAAGGACTCTCAAGAGTCTTCTCCAAAACCAATTCTTTGGTGCTCAGCTTTCTTTATAGTCCAACTGTCACATCCATACATGACTACTGGAAAAACCACAGCTTTGACTAGACGGACCTTTGTTGGTGAAGTAATGTCTCTAATTTTTAATATGCTGTCTAGGTTGGTCATAACTTTCCTTCCAAAGATTTCCTTTTAATTTCATGGCTGCAATCACCATATGCGGTGATTTTGGAGCCCCACAAAATAAAGTCAGTCACTGTTTCCCCATCTTTTTGCCAATAAAAATACTAGAGTAACTAGAAAAATACATTGAAATTTTATATGTGAATATTAACATAAATATGAGCAATATGTTAAAGGAATGTAAAGACAAGATAGGAAATGTTAACAGATAATTGTTTTCAGTTGCAAACTAGCCCCCATACATGGAGTGCAAATAGAGACAGCAGAAAGAGTCTGACCACTCCAGATGGAAGGTGGCAGGTTTAATAAACAAGGGAACTTAACAAATGAGCTTGTCTTGGGAGACCACATTTTTTGTAAATCGCCACCCCTGCCTGACTGCCAGAATCTTAAAATTTTGTGGAGAGACCTTAACTGGATTCAGTCATATATTCAGTCCAGATTATTCAACAGCACCTTCCTCTCTCAGGGCTGTGTCCCTAAACAATGCCTGTTATAGGAATGCTGGGCAGAGCATATATTCCAAGCATGAGGAGGCAGTGAGGAACATCCACTGTCTGGGGCCAGCTCACCGTCAATGCACAATTATATCCTCTGGAATCACTCCTCAAACAAGCTGGAACCTATTGGAATTTCTACTTTTGTATACATAAAGATAAGTTAGTATCTTTAAAGTAGAAAAGTAGAAAATGCTAAATTGCTGTGGGGCAATGGTCCAACTAACAAACTTTAATGCTACATAATTTTTAGAATCCTAATTTAACGCTTCAGTGACTGTAAAAATACTTATTTTTATAAGAACTCTAATTTCAACTGGAGATTTTTTTCAAAATAATTGAGAAATTCCAGTCATTTTATTTTTTTCTCCTGGGGGGGGGGGGGGCGTATTTACCTAACCTGACATATATTATTTGATCAATGTATCCAGATCGGGAATCTCTGATGAGAAAATGAAAAACTGTAAGGAATATGTTGACCAGCACTAATATGAAAAATAGGAAATTAAAAGAAATTCAAAATTGTGTCAGGTTCTTTCCATGAAGCATTTTTGATACTGTAAATGGTTTAGAGACATAGACTAAACCTGTGAAAGACAAAGTTAAGTGTATTTTAGTTGTATCTGTATTTAGAAATAAAAGAATTCCATCAATATGCATTTATTATAAAACTTATATGAAAAGTATAGGGAGGAGCCAAGATGGTGAAGGAATAGGATGGGGAGACCACTTTCTCTCCTACAAATTCATCGAAAGAACAATTGAACGCAGAGCAAACTTCACAAAACAACTTCTGATCGCTAGCTGAGGTCAAGAGGCGCCCAGAAAAGCAGCCCATTGTCTTCAAAAGGAGGTAGGACAAAATATAAAAGATAAAAAGAGAGACAAAAGAGTTAGGGACAGAGATCCGTCCCGGGAAGGGAGTCTTGATAGAGGAAGTTTCCAAACACCAGGAAACCCTCACATTGGTGGGTTTGGGGGGGAAGTTTTTGAATCTCGGAGGGCAACCTAACTGGAAGGGGAAAAATAAATAAACCCCACAGATTATGTGCCTAAAAGCAACTCCCAGCAGAAAAGTACCCCAGACACCCGCATCTGCCACCAGCAAGTGGGGGCGGAACGGAGAGGAGCGGGCGGCATTGCTTAGGGTAAGGACCGGGCCTGAGTGCCCTGAGGGCAATCGGAGGGAGCTTTTGTGAGACAGCAACTTAAACTGTGGGACAGCAAAAGAGAGAGAGAAAATTAACCGGCCCGAACACACTGCCGGCCGTTCGCAGAACAAAGGAAGCCAGCAAGTCCAGAGGAGCTAGCCGGCTGCGGACCGGCCCAGCCCCGCCGGAGGCAGGAGGCAGGGGGGAGGGGTAAGGGGCAGGCTCTGCCCCAAGGACCACATCCCCTACTGCACTGCAAACAGGCCTCCAGTCTCTAACCAAAGACCTCCTGAGATTCTGGATGGTCGCGGCGAGACACAGGGCGCGCGCACCCAACTGGCGTGGCCGGGGACTCGGGCTGGGGACGCGGAGGGGAGAAGGCACGCCACACCTGGGGAGAGTGTGCCCGTCAAGCTCCTGGATGCCTGAGCCGCTCGGACGGGGAAGGCATAAAATGCAGGTGCAACCGAGTCCGCGCTTTTGTGGAACACCCGAGGGCTGGAACCGCACGTGCTCCATATAGAGCAGCTGGGAGCCTGAGCAGCGTAGACGGGGAAAGCAGTGCCAGTCCCTCCCCGCAGCGCGACGGAACTAGCGAACCTGAACAAGAGACCACCTCCGCCTGCCTGTGTCAGGGCGGAAATTAGGCACTGAAGAGACCGGCAAACAGAAGCCGAATAAACAAAGGGAACCGTTTCAGAAGGGACTGGTGCAACAGATTAATATCCCTGTAGATAACACCGACTACACCGGAAGGGGACTGTAGATATGAAGAAGTGTAAGCTGGAGCGAGGAGCTACTGAAACTGAACCGAACCCACACTGACCACAACGGCTCCAGAGAAATTCCTAGATATATATTTTACTTTTATCTTTTTTATTAATTAAAAAAATTTTTTTCTTTTTTCTCTTTTATTTTCTTTTAAAATTCCCTATTACTCCCCTATTACTCCGTAACTTTCATTTTCATAGATTTTTATGATTTTTTTAATTAGGAAAGAATGTTTTTGCTTGTTTTTTTTTTCTTTTTCTTTTCTTTTTTCTTTTGCTCTTATTTCCTTTTAAAGTCCTCTATTACTCCTCTACTACTTCTTAATTTTCATTTTCATTTCACTATAACCTTGCAAAAAAAAAAAAAAAAGAGAGAAGCCCTATTTTTAAACCGAACTTGATTTATATTTCTAAAATTTTGTGTTTTTGTTTTTGTTTTTAATATTGTATTTTTAAGAGTCTAACCTCTACTCTAGATTTTTAATCTTTGTTTTTCAGTGTGTGATATAAATTTTGGACATTTAAGAATCCAATATTCAGTTCCCATTTTTATTCAGGAGTGTGTTGATTACTCTCTCCCAATCTTGACTTTCCGTTTTCTACCTCAGAACACCTCTATTTACTCCTTTCCCCTTCTCTTCCCAATCCAATTCTGTGAATCTTTGTGGGTGTCTGGGCTTTGGAGAACACTTTGGGAACAGAGAACTGTGTAGATCTGTCTCTCTCCTCTTGAGTCCCCCCTTTTCTCCTCCTGCTCATCTCTATCTCCCTCCTCCCTCTCCTCTTCTTCATGTAACTCTGTGAACCTCTCTGGGTATCCCTCATGGGGGAGAATCTTTTCACCATTAACCTAGAAGTTTTATTATCAGTGCTGTATAGTTGGAGAAGTCTTGAGACTACTGGAAGAATAAAACTGAAATCCAGAGGCAGGAGACTTAAACCCAAAACCTGAGAACACCAGAAAACTCCTGACTACATGGAACATTAAGTAATAAGAGACCATCCAAAAGCCTCCATACCTACACTGAAACCAACCCACCCAAGAGCCAGTAAGTTTCAGAGCAAGACATACCACGCAACTTCTCCAGCAATGCAGGAACACAGCCCTGAGCATCAACATACAGGCTGCCATAGTCACAGTTAACACATAGACCCATCTCAAAACTCATTACTGGGCACTCCAGAGAGAAGAAATCTAATTCCATGCACCAGAACACCGACGCAAACTTCCCTAACCAGGAAACCTTGACAAGCCAATCGTCCAAACCCACCCACTGGGCAAAACCTCCACAATAAAAAGGAACCACAGACCTCCAGAATACAGACAGCCCACTCCAGACACAGCAATCTAAACAAGATGAAAAGACAGAGAAATACCCAACATGTAAAGGAACATGAAAAATGCCCACCAAGTCCAACAAAAGAGGAGGAGATAGGGAATCTACCTGAAAAAGAATTTAGAATATGATAATAAAAATGATCCAACATCTTGAAAACAAAATGGAGTTACAAATAAATAGCCTGGAGACAAATATTGAGAAGATGCAAGAAATGTTTAATAAAGACCTAGAAGAAATAAAAAAGAGTCAATTTAAAATGAATAATGCAATAAATGAGATCAGAAACACTCTGGAGGGAACTAAGAGTAGAATAACGGAGACAGAAGATAGGATAAGTGAGGTAGAAGATAAAATGGTGGAAATAAATGAAGCAGAGAGGAAAAAAGAAAAAAGAATCAAAAGAAATGAGGACAACCTCAGGGACCTCTGGGACAATGTGAAATGTCTCAACTTTCGAATCATAGGAGTCCCAGAAGAAGAAGACAAAAAGAAAGGCCATGAGAAAATACTCGAGGAGATAATAGCTGAAAACTTCCCTAAAATGGGGAAGGAAATAGCCATCCAAGTCAAAGAATCCCAGAGAGTCCCAAACAGGATAAACCCAAGGCAAAACACCCGAAGACACATATTAATCAAATTAGCAAAGATAAAACCCAAAAAACAAATATTAAAAGCAGCAAGGGAGAAACAACAAATAACACACCAAGGGATTCCCATAAGGATAACAGCTGATCTATCAATAGAAACACTCCAGGCCAGAAGGCAATGGCAGGACATACTTAAAGTAATGAAAGAGAATAACCTACAACCTAGATTACTGTACCCAGCAAGGATCTCATTCAAATATGAAGAAGAATTCAAAAGCTTTACAGACAAGCAAAAGCTGAGAGAATTCAGCACCACCAAACCAGCTCTTCAACAAATGCTAAAGGATCTTCTCTAGACAGGAAACACAGACAGAAAGGTTGTATAAACATGAACTCAAACCAACAAAGTAAATGGCAACGGGACCACACCTATCAATATTTACCTTAAATGTAAATGGATTGAATGCCCCAACCAAAAAGACAAAGATTGGCTGAATGGATACAAAAACAAGACCCCTATATATGCTGTCTACAAGAGACCCACCTCAAAACAAGAGACACAGACAGACTAAAAGTGAAGGGCTGGAAAAAAATATTCCGTGCAAACGGAGAACAAAAGAAAGCAGGAGTCGCAATACTCATATCAGATAAAATAGACTTTCAAATGAAGGATGTGAAAAGAGACAAAGAAGGACACTACATAATGATCAAAGGATCAATCCAAGAAGAAGATATAACAATTATAAATATATATACACACAACATATGAGCACTGCAATATGTAAGGCAAATGCTAATGAGTATGAAAGAGGAAATTAATAGTAACACAATAATGGTGGGAGACTTTAATACCCCACTCACAACTATGGATAGATCAACTAAACAGAAGTTAACAAGGAAACACAAACCTTAAATGACACAATGGACCAGCTAGACCTAATTGATATCTATAATACGTTTCACCCCAAAACAATCAAATTCACCTTTTTCTCAAGTGCACATGGAATCGTCTCCAGAATAGATCACTTCCTGGGCCATAAATCTACTCTTGGAAAATTCAAAAAAATTGAAATCATTCCAGTCATCTTTTCTGACCACAGTGCAGTAAGATTATATCTCAATTACAGAAAAAAAATTGTTAAAATTTCAAACATATGGAGGCTAAATAGCACGCTTCTGAATAACCAACAAATCATGGAAGAAATCGAAAAAGAAATAAAAATATGCATAGAAATGAATAAAAATGAAAACATAACAACCCAAAACCCATGGGACACTGTAAAAGCAGTGCTAACAGGAAGGTTCATAGCATTACAGGCTTACCTCAAGAAACAAGAAAAAAGTCACATAAATAACCTAACTCTACACCTAAAGCAACTAGAGAAGGAAGAAATGAAGAACCCCAGGGTTAGTAGAAGGAAGGAATCTTAAAAATTAGGGCAGAAATAAATGCAAAAGAAACTAAAGAGACCATAGCAAAAATCAACAAAGCTAAAAGCTGTTTTTTTGAAAAAATAAACAAAGTTGACAAATCATTAGCAAGACTCATTAAGAAACAAAGGGAGGAGAACCAAATTAACAGAATTAGAAATGAAAATGGAGAGATCACAACAGACAACACTGAAATACAAAGGATCATAAGAGACTACTACCAGCAGCTCTATGCCAATAAAATGGACAACTTGGAAGAAATGGACAAATTCTTAGGCAAGTATAACTTTCCAAAACTGAACCAGGAAGAAATAGAAGATCTTAGCAGACCCATCACAAGCAAGGAAATCGAAACTGTAATCAGAAATCTTCCAGCAAACAAAAGCCCAGGGCCAGATGGCTTCACAGCTGAATTCTACCAAAAATTTAGAGAAGAGCTAACACCTATCTTACTCAAACTCTTCCAGAAAATTGCAGAAGAAGGCAAACTTCCAAACTCATTCTATGAGGCCACAATCACCCTAATTCCAAAACCAGACAAAGATGCCACAAAAAAAGAAAACTACAGGCCAACATCACTGATGAACATAGATGCAAAAATCCTTAACAAAATTCTAGCAAACAGAATCCAACAACATATTAAAGAAATCATACACCATGACCAAGTGGGCTTTATCCCAGGAATGCAAGGATTCTTTAATATCTGCAAATCAATCAATGTAATAGACCACATTAACAAATTGAAAGAAAAAAACCATATGATTATCTCAATAGATGCAGAGAAAGCCTTTGACAAAATTCAACACCCATTTATGATTAAAACTCTCCAGAAAGCAGGAATAGAAGGAACATACCTCAACATAATGAAAGCTATATATGACAAACCCACAGCAAGCATTACCCTCAATGGTGAAAAAATGAAAGCATTTCCCCTGAAATCAGGAAGAAGACAAGGGTGCCCACTCTCACCACTACTATTCAACATAGTTTTGGAAGTGTTGGCCACAGCAATCAGAGCAGAAAAAGAAGTAAAATAATCCAGATAGGAAAAGAAGAAGTGAAACACTCACTGTTTACAGAGGACATGATCCTCTACATAGAAAACCCTAAAGACTCTACCAGAAAGTTACTAGAGCTAATCAATGAATACAGTAAAGTTGCAGGATATAAAATTAACAAACAGAAATCCCTTGCATTCCTTTATGCTAACAATGAGAAAACAGAAAGAGAAATTAAGGAAATAATACCATTCACCATTGCAACAAAAAGAATAAAATACTTAGGAGTATATCTACCTAAAGAAACAAAAGATGTATACATAGAAAACTATAAAACACTGATGAAAGAAATCAAAAAGGACACAAACAGATGGAGAAACATACCATGTTCATGGATTGGAAGAATCAATATTGTCAAAATGGCTATACTACCCAAAGCAATCTATAGATTCAATGCAATCCCTATCAAGCTACCAATGGTATTTTTCACAGAACTAGAACAATTAATTTCACAATTTGTATGGAAATACAAAACACCTCGAATAGTCAAAGTAATCTTGAGAAAGAAAAATGGAACTCGAGGAATCAACCTGCCTTACTTCAGACTCTACTACAAAGCCACAGTCATCAAGACAGTATGGTATTGGCACAAAGACAGAAATATAGATCAATGGAACAGAATAGAAAGCCCAGAGATAAATCCACGAACGTAGGGACACCTTATCTTCGACAAAGGAGGCAAGGATATACAACGGCCAAAAGACAACCTCTTTAACAAGTGGTGCTGGGAAAACTGGTCAACCACTTGTAAAAGAATGAAACTAGAACACTTTCTAACACCGTACACAAAAATAAACTCAAAATGGATTAAAGATCTAAATGTAAGGAAAGAAACTATAAAACTCCTAAAGGAGAACATAGGCAAAACACTCTCCGACAAGAATCACAGCAGGATCCTCTATGATCCACCTCCCAGAATATTGGAAATAAAAGCAAAAATAAAGAAATGGGACCTAATGAAACTTAAAAGTTTTTGCACAACAAAGGAAACTATAAGCAAGGTGAAAAGACAGCCCTCATATTGGCAGAAAATAATAGCAAATGAAGCAACAGACAAAGGATTAATCTCAAAAATATACAAGCAACTCCTGCAGCTCAATTCCAGAAAAATAAATGACCCAATCAAAAAATGGGCCAAAGAACTAAACAGACATTTCTCCAAGGAAGACATACAGATAGGTAACAAACACATGAAAAGATGCTCAACTATCAGTCATTATTAGAGAAATGCAAATCAAAACCACAATGAGGTACCATTACATGCCAGTCAGGATGGCTGCTATCCAAAAGTCTACAAGTAATAAATGCTGGAGAGGGTGTGGAGAAAAGGGAACCCTCTTACACTGTTGGTGGGAATGCAAACTAGTACAGCCACTATGGAGAACAGTGTGAAGATTTCTTAAAAAGCTGGAAATAGAACTGCCATATGACCCAGCAATCCCACTTCTGGGCATACACAGTGAGGAAACCAGATCTGAAAGAGACACGTGCACCCCAGTGTTTATTGCAGCACTGTTTATAATAGCCAGGGCATGGAAACAACCTAGATATCCATCAGCAGACGAATGGATAAGGAAGCTGTGGTACATATACACTGTGGAATATTACTCAGCCATTAAAAAGAATTCATTTGAATCAGTTCTAATGAGATGGATGAAACTGGAGCCCATTATACAGAGTGAAGTAAGCCAGAAAGATAAAGAACATTACAGCATACTAACACATATATATGGAATTTAGAAAGATGGTAATGATAACCCTATATGCAAAACAGAAAAAGAGCCACAGATGTATAGAACAGACTTTTGGACTCTGTGGGAGAAGGCGAGGGTGGTATGTTTTGAGAGAACAGCATGTATATTATCTATAGTGAAACAGATCACCAGCCCCGGTGGGTTGCGTGAGACAAGTGCTCGGACCTGGTGCACTGGGAAGACCCAGAGGGAGCGGGTGGAGAGGGAGGTGGGAGGGGGGATCGGGATGGGGAATACATGTAACTCTATGGCTGATTCATGTCAATGTATGACAAAACCCACTACAATGCTGTAAAGTAATTAGCCTCCAACTAATAAATGGAAAAAAATAAAATAAAATAAAAAGAAGTATAAGGAGTCAGTCAAGAATAGCTAAATCCTTCTGAAAAAGAAGACCAAGGGAAATATCCCAGTTCACACACATACTAAGACACAGTGGCTAAAGTGTTTGATAAACTGTAATATTGGCACAGGAATAGATCAATAGAATACTGGAGCAACACTGAATGGGACTTGTTCTCCAAATACGTATGAATCCCTAAATTAGGAAGAATTGATACAAAAGAGTAAAAGCTGCTCTTTTTGATAATGGGTGCTTATATATTTGTGTATTTGTATATAAAAGCAAGGGAAAATATAACCTTTTTAGATGATAATATATCTCATTAGACTCAGGTTACAAAATACTAACTGTAAAGAAAAAATATCTATATAATTTTATCCTATGCTGAAATTCTACATGTTTTTGTTGTCAAAATGGGCTTCCCTCATAGCTCAGTTGGTAAAGAATCCTCTTGCAGTGCAAGAGACACTGGTTCCACTCCTGGGTCAGAAAGATCCCCCGGAGAAGGGAAAACCTACCCACTGCAGTATTCTGGCCTGGAGAATTCCATGGACTGTATAGTCCATGGGATCACAAACAGTAGGACATGACTGAGCGATTGTGCAAATTTCACTTGTCAGAAGAAATAAAGACAAGACAAACCTTGATGGGAAAATATATTTCTGATAGATGCAACTAACAAGAAGTTGGAATCCGATCACATCACTCTATGGCATATAGATTTGGAAAAAGGAGAAACAGTGACAGGTTTGTTTTTCTTGGGCTCCAAAATCACTGTGGTATGGGACTGCAGCCACCTAATTAAAAAATACTTGTCCCTTGAAAGAAAATCTATGACAAACCTCGACAGCATATGAAAAAGCAGAGACATTACTTTGTTGACAAAGGTCAAGTTATAGTTTTTCCAGTAATCATGTACAGATGTGAGAGTTGGACCATAAAGAAGGGTGGGTGCTGAATAATTCATCCTTTTGAATTGTGGTGCTGGAGAAGACTCTTGAGAGTTCCTTAGATAGCAAGGAGATCACAACAGTTAATCCTAAAGAAAATCAATCCAGATGTGAAGTGTTATGGTCCTTTAAGGGATCGGAACTTGGTGGTCCTGGGTCAATGATAAGAAAGTGAAAGAAGGAAAGAGGCTAATATTCCTTGGGTTATGCAGAAAATCATTAAAGCCCTAGGACAGGGCTTATACCACTCATGTAGACACAGGGCGCCCTCCCGACGAGGTCTTGAAAGCCTGGGCAGGAAAATGAGTTTGACAGGCTTCCACGCTCCAGAGAATCAGCCAGAAACAGAGAGAGAGAGAGCGCCCACAAGAAAGAAGGACACGCGACCCAAGTCTCTAGTGGAACAAGGGTGCTTTATTGAACTCAGTATATATAACATATTACAAGGTAGCTTCTTCAGATAAAGATCAAAAGACCAGATTTTACAAGGTACCAAGGAAACAAGGAATAATAGAATCCATAAAGCCAAAAGACAATCTATATCAAAAGAGGGTCTTAAATAATCATTTTCTCCATATGGAAAAGTTAATGAAGGGAATCCTATGCATGCATTCCATCTCTTGACCTCAGTCCTGGGATGCCTGCCGCTGAGCTCATTCCTGACCGGAACTGATGAGGAAGAGAGGACTCAGGAGAGACAGAAACAGCACCCAGGGATCCCACTGTCAAACATTCCCTGACAGTGAAAAGCTGACTCATTTTAAAAGACCCTCATATCGGAAGGATGGCATGCCCCCTGCAAAATGTGTGTGCAAAGACAACTACTTTTACAATATTTTGTTATTATTTTTCATAGGGAAGGTAAAAATAGCGTTTCCTGCTTTAAATTCTGTCATCCTTGCTAGCATATTGACTATGTCTTCATTGTGAAGTATGAACTAGTGAATGTAAGTTTGTTTAACTATTTTAAACATTCCTCATTTGTTTTAAAAATCCCAATCTGTATCTTTCTGATATCAGTAGTTAATAAAGACTCTAAAAATACAGAAAACTGTCCATAGTATAAGTAATTTTTATATTCAAAATGTATTGTAATATTATTCACAGGACCTTTGGTAATAGATAATCATTTCTAAAATGATGGGGAGTTTTGCAATACCATTCACCATTGCAACAAAAAGAATAAAATACTTAGGAGTATATCTACCTAAAGAAACAAAAGATGTATACATAGAAAACTATAAAACACTGATGAAAGAAATCAAAGAGGACACAAACAGATGGAGAAACATACCGTGTTCATGGATTGGAAGAATCAATATTGTCAAAATGGCTATACTACCCAAAGCAATCTATAGATTCAATGCAATCCCTATGAAGCTACCAATGGTAGTTTTCACGGAACTAGAACAAATAATTTCACAATTTGTATGGAAATAAAAAACACCTCGAATAGTCAAAGTAATCTTGAGAAAGAAGAATGAAACTGGAGGAATCAACCTGCCTGACTTCAGACTCTACTACAAAGCCACAGTCATCAAGACAGTATGGTATTGGCACAAAGACAGAAATATAGATCAATGGAACAGAATAGAAAGCCCAGAGATAAATCCACGAACGTAGGGACACCTTATCTTCGACAAAGGAGGCAAGGATATACAACGGAAAAAAGACAACCTCTTTAACAAGTGGTGCTGGGAAAACTGGTCAACCACTTGTAAAAGAATGAAACTAGAACACTTTCTAACACCATACACAAAAATAAACTCAAAATGGATTAAAGATCTAAATGTAAGGAAAGAAACTATAAAACTCCTAAAGGAGAACATAGGCAAAACACTCTCCGACATAAATCACAGCATGATCCTCTATGACCCACCTCCCAGAATATTAGAAACAAAAGCAAAAATAAAGAAATGGGACCTAATGAAACTTAAAAGTTTTTGCACAACAAAGGAAACTATAAGCAAGGTGAAAAGACAGCCCTCAGATTGGGAGAAAATAATAGCAAATGAAGCAACAGACAAAGGATTAATCTCAAAAATATACAAGCAACTCCAGCAGCTCAACTCCAGAAAAATAAATGACCCAATCAAAAAATGGGCCAAAGAACTAAACAGACATTTCTCCAAGGAAGACATACAGATGGCAAAAAAAAAAAAAAACACATGAAAAGATGCTCAACATCCCTCATTATCAGAGAAATGCAAATCAAAACCACAATGAGGTACCATTACATGCCAGTCAGGATGGCTGCTATCCAAAAGTCTACAAGCAATAAATGCTGGAGAGGGTGTGGAGAAAAGGGAACCCTCTTACACTGTTGGTGGGAATGCAAACTAGTACAGCCGCTATGGAAAACAGTGTGGAGATTTCTTAAAAAAACTGGAAATAAAGAACTGCCTTATGACCCAGCAATCCCACTTCTGGGCATACAAAGAGACATGTGCACCCCAGTGTTCATCACAGCACCATTTACCATAGCCAGGACATGGAAGCAACCTAGATGCCCATCAGCAGACGAATGGATAAGGAAGCTGTGGTACATATACACTGTGGAATATTACTCAGCCATTAAAAAGAATTCATTTGAATCAGTTCTAATGAGATGGATGAAATCGGAGCCCATTATACAGAGTGAAGTAAGCCAGAAAGACAAAGACCATTACAGTATACTAACACATATATATGGAATTTAGAAAGATGGTAACGATAACCCTATATGCAAAACAGAAACAGAGACACAGATGTATGGAACAGACCTGTGGACTCTGTGGGAGAATGCGAGGGTGGGATGTTTCAAAAGAACAGCATCAAAACATGTATATTATCTAGGGTGAAACAGATCACCAGCCCAGGTTGGATGCATGAGACAAGCGCTCGGACCTGGTGCACTGGGAAGACCCAGAGGGATCGGGTGGAGAGGGAGGTGGGAGGGGGGATCAGGATGGGGAACACATGTAAATCCATGGCTGATTCATGTCAATGTATGACAAAACCCACTACAATATTGGAAAGCAATTAGCCTCCAACTAATAAATAAATAAATAAATAAATAAATAAAAATAAAATAAAATAAAATGATGGGGAGTTTTGAAGTTATATAATCAAGTAAACCATCATTATAGAATAGAAACTCTTATCCAGCAGTAATACCCATCATGTGATTTAAAGATTGCTAGAGTTTTTCTTTCTTTCTCTCTTTCTTTTTTAATCTTAAAAGAATATGAAGTAGATTCTGAAAATCAGAGATGAATGGGAAGGGTGCTGAAAGGGTGCTAAATTATACCTACTCTCAAATTCCAAATATGTATCTATCTTTATACTAGGGTTTTTTTTTTTAGGAAGAGAACACTACTGCAAATTGAAAATTACAATGGTGTCATTTTCCAACAACCTGTCTTTTTTGTTGAGGTCATGGATGTCCAAGAACAGGAAGAAAAGTAAGAAAATCACTATTAGAAAATCTCATTTGGAATCATATTCTCCTTTTTAGCTAATATAGGGGTTTACCAATATTTAAAATTTTAATACAAGATTTAAAAGGAAAATAAAATGCCATATATAAAATTATTTTAATTTTCTGAGTCAATACATTTAAGTATTTTATAAAAATATTTAATTCTTTATTCTCCAATAGTATACACATATTAACAAACTTTGTTTTCCAAATTTCAGAGAAGATGCATGTAATTCTATGAATTGATAAAATAAATTTATCAAAATCATTTTATTAAAAGCCATTAGTGTAGATATTAATAACCTGAGTTTTTAGTTAGGCTTTTTAAAAAGTAATTTATACTATGCATAAAATCACTTTAAATTTCTAGTCACATTTTCTTATACGAAAGGACTATATAGAATGAACTAATTTGTCCTATACTTAGAAACTCTAGAATTCATTGTATTCATGTGGATGTTGGTGAAGGAAGAATTGGCTGATTGACTGCTATAGGGCTAAATAACATGAAATTAGCATGACAAATGTTTTATTTCTATGACCCTTCTCACAGCACCCTTTACCTCTTTGTTTCTCAGACTGTAAATCAGTGGGTTTAACATGGGAATCACTAGTGTATAGAACACGGAAACCACCTTCTCTTGTTCTACAGAATACTGGGAACTTGGCTGAATGTAATTAAAACTCAAGGTGCCATAGAATATGGTCACAGCGGTCAGGTGAGAGGCACAGGTGGAGAAGGCTTTCTGTCTGCCTGCTGCTGAGCGGATCCTCAGGATAGCAACAGCAATGAAGGCGTAGGAAATGGTCACAATCAAGAAGGTGGCCACGGCAATGACTCCAGAGAAGGTGAGGAGCAGCAGCTCGTTCATGGAGGTATCAGAACATGACAACTTCAGCAGTGGGGGAACATCACAGAAGAAGTGACTGATGACATTGGAACTGCAGAAAGACAATCTCCCAAAGCTAATGGTGTGTGTCAGTGAGTTAATCATTCCACCAACGAGTGATCCAGTGACCAGTCCTACACACTTCCTGTTAGACATGGCTACAGTGTAAAGCAAAGGGCTGACGATGGCCACATAACGGTCATAAGCCATCACAGACAGCAAGAAGCCTTCTGTGGTGATGAACACCCCAAAAAACAAATGCTGCACTATGCAAGCAGAGAAGGAGATGGTTTGCCTCACAACTAGGAAGCTGATCAGCATTTTTGGTGCAATAACAGAAGAATAGCAGGCATCCACAAATGAAAGGCAGCTGAGGAAAAAGTACATGGGTGTGTGGAGCTGGGGGGTGATTTGGATTAAGAAGATCATGCCCAGATTCCCCACCAAAGTAATAGCATAAATCACCAGGAACAATACAAAAAGAACAACTTTCAGTTCAGCGTTGTCTGTCAGTCCCAAAAGAATAAATTCAGTAACAACCGTAAAATTCTTTGCAGCCATCTGTTAATTCCTTATCTTGAAATCTGTAAGTAAAAAAGATGTGGGCATTAGAATGTACACAGGAGTATCTGGTGTTTAATATATTAAAGACTCAGAGAAATCTATATAGGCTTCTGTCCTTGGAAAAATAAATTATTTTGCTGAACCAAGCTTGATTAGACTGTTTTATTTATTTATTTTTTTCATTTAGTGCTAGTTATAATTCTACTCCATAAGCAAGTATAAGAAAATTCATTTTGGCTCTCAAAAATCTAATTCTGTCTCCAATTATGAGAAAGTGACACTGGCTTGAGAGATACTGATGGAAATTATAAGGAATTCACAAAATTAAATTTAATCCTTCTTTAAAGCTCTTCATTTTTAAAGAAGGAGTAAATTACAAGAAGATATTTAGTCAGCTGTACTATTAGCTCCATTGTTAGTGTATAAAAGCACTATGATACAGCCAGACAAAAGCAAAGCTGTGAGATGGAGTCCTGACCTCCAAAGATGCCATGATGCTCTTGAAGGTGCATACATCTCTGGCCTCTTATGAGGCTTCATTATAAGCATCACAGACAGAGACCCTCAGTGAAATCACAGGAGAGTGAGACTCAGAGCATAGAAAATGAGGCCTTGTCTAAACAGAGCAGTTAAAAGATGTGATATATTACATGGGGCTTTTTAGCTATACCTGTTGTTATATAAATTTCTATACATAATATTTAACTGATTATTTATTGTAAATTAACAAATAAACATATATATATATGTATATATACACACACATATACGTAGAAAAGATAAAATGTAAAATGTGAAATAACACAATCATTTATTGTTCTGGAATTTTTGTAGCCTTCATATAATTCTATATATAAAATTGAAGTGAAGTGAAGTGAAGTGAACTCAGTTGTGTCTGACTCTGTGGCCCCATGGACTGTAGCCTATCATGTTCTTCCATCCATGGGATTCTCCAGGCAAGAGTACTGGAGTGGGTTGCCATTTTCTTCCCAAGAGGAACTTCCCGACCCAGGGATTGAACATGGGTCTCCCACATTGTAGGCAGATGTATGTATTTATATATGTGTATGCTGGGCTGTGCTTAGTCTTTCAGTTGTGCCTGACTCTTTGTGAGCTCAGGGACTGTTGCCGCCCATCTCCTCTGTCCAGGGCATTCTCCAAGCAAGAATGCTGGAGGGGGTAACCATTCTCTTCTCAACCCAGGGGTTGAATCTGGGTCTCTCTCTCTCTGTCTCTCTTTCTATATATATATAATTGACTAATTATATATATAACACTAATATATATATTAGTAAAACAGCACTTTGAAGTGAAAGTCACTCAGTCATGTCTGACTCTTTGCGAGCCCTAGGGAATGTATCCTGCCAGTCTCCTCTGTCCTTGGAATTCTCCAGGCAAGGATACTGGAGGGGGTAGGCGTTTTCTTCTTGACCAGGGATTGAATCCGGGTCTCCTGCATTGCAGGCAGATTCTTCACAGTCTGAGCCACCAAGGACCACTATGGTTTTCTAAATCCAGTTTCTATTCTTTAGGTAGTTTGGTTACTTAGGCTTTTTAGTCTATTGTACCAGGCTTCTATGCTACCTGAGTGTTCTGTCATTTCTGACACTTTTCAACCCCATGGACTATAGCCCACCAGATTCCTCTGTCCATGGAAATTTCCAGACTAGAATACTGGAGGGAGTTGTCATTTCCTCCTCCAAGGACTTTTCTGGATTCAGGGATGGAACCTGTGTTTCTTTTGCCTTCTACATTGACAGGCAGATTCTTTACCACCATACCACCTAGGAAGACCCACTATGCTTATATAAGAATCAGTATATCCATAAGAGGATAGGGCTCTACATGTATTTTTAGATATAGAGAAATAAACACAATGATAAAATTTGACTTATCTATGTCAATTTTATTAATTTATTTTAATAAATATTTCAACTGCCACAAAAGCAAAATAGTTGGCATCAACCCAACCTATGATTAAAATATGTTGCTATCATTTATTGATTTATTGACTTTGGGAAAGTCATTTATCTTTTTTCATACTAGTATAATCACACCTACATCACATTAATTACTGAAAATAATAGATACTATGGGAAAAATGCTAGGTTTTGCTTTGAGTTAATAATAAGTGCACACATTATAAGATAGATAAATAGGAAGGTGGGGATATAAGTAAGTAGATAAGCAATATATTGGTAGAGAATCACAATGTGAACAAATTGAATGGGCATGCAGATGAGTATAAATCATGAAAAAAGGTACAACAATAAATCTATTAACATTTCCCAAATTTGAAATCTTTAGATCATTCTATTTAAAAATACAATGAAATAGAAATGGATGTTTTAATATTTTCTTTCATAAATTTGTAGCCTAGAAGTTTTCACAATTGCTAATATGTTACTCAGAAACTATCAAAACATTTGCCAAAATGCATGAGTTCTTCAAACTGTGATGTTAAATCTAGACATTTCAAAACAAAATGTAGCATTAGTTCATCACATGTGAGCTATGTAATTCAGTAGTTAGTAACTTTATGTGAATGTTTAAATAGAAATTAAACATAATAAAAATAGGTAAAATTCTACAGTCTGATTTAGTCTCAAGTGCTCAATAGTCATACATGACTGTATAGACACTATACTGAGCAGTGCTATTTAAAGAAGATTTCAATCACTGCAGAAAGACTTGTACTGATTAGAGCTCTCATCTAACTCTCTAACTCGTCTTTCTAAAGTATAAATTAAATAGCATTGTCTCAAGAAAAGATACTTTACAGATAGTTTTCATTGTAAGCATAATTAAAAAGGATTTCCAAATGAAATTTAGAAATTAAATTATATTACTCATCAGGCATGCCTAGCCCTGTAAAACATAAGACAATATTGTGAATAAAACTAGATGATTCAGGTGGAGTGGATAGAGTGAGGTTGGTTTAAATGATCTCTAGTATTCTTAATACTCATGATTTTATCAGATTTAAAATGATCTTTCTAAGTGATCTATTAAAATATGAGGAAAAATTAAAAAAACTAAAGAAGGAAGTCAATTATTGTAAAATAAATTTAACTTACCAAAAGAAAATATTTTAAATTTTCAGCTTTAGAAACTTCATGTTGTTTTCCATGTTTTCTTTTTTTTTAACAGTATTAAAAACAATAACTGATATATATAGAAGATATCTCCAAGTAAAACAACTGAAGGCAAATCATTAATACAGAATAAATACAATAACAAAGTAACAAATTTTCAACATTTTTTATTTTTGCTCTAAAAGAACAAATTTGAATAGCAGGTACAACTAAATACATATACACAGGCACTTTTTACATCAGTTTCTAATGAGTTCTACTACAGCTTAAACGTTACAAAGTTAACAAAAGAAACCTTGGGGAACACAGTTCTTGAGGGAGTTTACATTTTCCCCTGATTAATTGAAGTCCCTAAGGTGTGTAATTAACTAAAACACTATAAAAATTTTTTAAACCCATTAAGCTTGGAGGATTCTTGAATTCAGTAAAATTTAAAAAGAAAAATAATTGGAAAAAATTTGCTCCACAGAACAGAGATTTACCTAAATGACAAATGGTCAGGTGTCACTAGGCTTGTTATGCAGATATGGAAGATAAGGAAACCAAAAACTCAGTTAATTTTAAAGATTCTTTAAAAACATCATACACAGAGAGAGAATAAAAAAGTGAATTTCTGATGGTTAGATTGCTGATCTCTATTTTCAGTTTAACTTGGAAAATGAGTTCAAAAGAGTCCTTCTAGAACTCTGGTGAAAATTCAAGGCTTACATTCATCAAACTAATATTTACTGAAGAACAACATATTCTAGACATCATTTAGAGATAAATGGGTTATTATAAATGGTTCAATCTTTATTTTTAGAAAGATTGGAGAATAAATATACTCCCAAAGACACTTAGATTATCTAGAAATCTATAATTAAAATAGAACATTGAGTTAATAAAAAATGGATAGTCGCCATGTGGAAAAATGAGAGAATGCTCAATTTAAACAAGTAGGAAAATTGGTCCCATGAATTTTCCAAGGGCTTTTGTCAATCTCTGCAACCAGAATCTTGGAATTTAATAACTCTGCTGCTAAAAATAACTGGACAATTAGAGACAGATATGTAACAAAAGTTTTCAGATATTTGATAATTGGTGGCCCGTGACAGAAAGATCATGATTACTGGCCTCTGATATGGAATGATGGTGGGGCACAGGAAGAATGTGATGTAGAACATGTTATGTAGAGATGAAGACACTGAGTCAGATCAGGAAGGGCTACAGTGCCTGGAATATGCAGGGCTGAGCACTTGAGTGGAGACATCTAAGCAAAGTGATTTCATATCAGCATGAAGTTGGCTTGAGACATTTCCGATGGTTTCTAAATTGCAGCTATTGAGATTGTATAAAGCCAAATCAAGAACGAGCATCCCTCATAGATCAGTTGGTAAAGAATTTGCCTACAATGCAGGAGACTTGGCTTCAATTCCTGAGTTGGGAAGATCCCCTGAAGAAGGAAACAGCAATCCACTCCAGTTTTCTTGCCTGGAGAATCCCATGGACAGAGGAGTCTGGTGGGCTACAGTCCATGGGGTCACAAGAGTCAGACAAAATTTAGTGACTAAAGAGAAAGTCAAGAACAGCTACTAGGAAAGGAGGAACTGCCAGGAATTTGTACCTTGAAAACTAGCAGTTTTCATAGGGTTGGGTCAAGTTTGTCAAATCTTATTGAAGAATGTCATTGAACATCTAGAGCTTTCAATAAAGACACCTGAAGAGAGAACTTGCCCCAGAGGAAATAATCCACTGTACTCCATCTAACAGAACTCTCAAAAGGATTAAGCAGATTAGTAAGCAAATACAACTGTCTGGTAAAACAAAACTCAACAATTTGATGAAAAAGAGAAGAAAAAAAAAAAAAAAACCTATGGATTCAACTGAAAAATTTTGCCAGTGTCCAGCATCCAAAGAAACATTTGCATGTTGAAGAAGCAGAAAAATGTTATCCATAACCATGAGAAAAATAAATCATCATTTCTAGATCTAGGAATAACAGAGATGATAGGATAGGTAGTGAAAGTGAAAGTGTTAGTCACTCAGTCGTGTCTAACCCTTTGTGACCCCAAGGACTGCAGCCTGCCAGGCCCCTTTGTCCATGGAATTTTCCAGGTAAGAATAGTAGAGTAGGTTGCCATGTCCTTCTGCGGGGTATCTTTCCAACCCAGGGATTGAACCTGCGTCTCCTGCTTTGCAGGCAGATTCTTTACCATCTGAGCCACCAGGAAAGCCACAGAATAGGTAGGCGGGAACTTAAAAAGCAGTGATAAATATTTCTAAGACTCCAAAGGCAAATATAAATATGAAAATTAGAACTAAGAATTATAATAGAAAACCAAATTGAGTTACTAGGATTCAGTAGAGTATCAAGTATGAACATTTTGCTGTGTATTTGTTTAAAGTAGATTAGTTATTGAAGAAACACAGTGAATAAGACACAAAACAATAGAACTATTTGCACTTAAGTACCAAGAGATTAAATAGAAATGACTAAAAATGTAGACATTTAACAAGACTAAGAAAAATGCATTATATACAGAGAAAAAAAGAATAATAAACACAGACTTTGTGAAAATGCACACAAAGAAAATGGACAAACATATTTAAAAGCACTGGAAATATAGCAAACAATAATTTTATGCCAGACACATACATAATTTAGAAAATAGAAGAAATATACATTTCCTTTATCTGCTTCTGGTAATGACTAGGTAAGTTTTGATAAACTGTCACAGTTAAAAACTTTGAGAAAAAAAGAAATAGCCAACTTGAAAGTAATGAAGGCAGAAAATTAAGCAGATTCTGAAATGCATTAGACATTCATTAATGGAACAAGTGATTTTCTCATTTTATAAATTCTATTTTGAGAAGGGCTTGATCTTGCAACAAATGAATACCTTGTAAATAGCCCACAGTTTTTCTGAGCTGAACAACAAAAAAGACAGAAGTGGGACAAACATAATCAAAGGGGGAGAAGAGAGAGAGAGAGAGAGAGAAATGAATTCTAGGAAGTTCTAGGAAGGAGAAAACCAGGGAAGGTGAGATTAATATCCTGTGTACACAAGTTGTCAATTTCACTGATCCTGAACCATGAAAGTGTGATGCAGACTCCATATGCTAGACAGAGATAAACATATGAAGCAGTATTTGTATTACAATGCATGAGACAGTGTTTGAGTCAAAGCATGTTGCTTTTCTGCTAAAAGGAAAAAACAAATAAAATCAAGAGTTGAGTGGAGGTGAGGGAGGTGGGAGGGGGGTTCTGGATGGGGGACCCATGCACACCCATGACTACTTCATGTCAATGTATGCAAAAGCCACCAATTAAAAGCTTCCAATTAAAATAAATTAATTTTAAAAAAGAAAAAAATAAACTCACGAAAAACACAACAATATTCAGACATAGCATGATATTACAATATCCAAGATAAAATCCAAAATTTCTTGACATGCAAATGTACAAGAAAATTTGAAGAAGTCTTGAAAGGGCAACAGAAATGGATTCTTTTTTCTTTTTCTCCCTTCTCAGTCTTCAGAGAGTTCTGTGTACTTTGAGTTGTGGTTTAACTTTTCAGTCTCCCTTTCCCACTTCATCCCCAAGTCTCCTTTATATTTAAGTGGCTTCCCTGGTGACTCAGTGGTAAAGAATCTCTGCAACGCAGAAGATACAGGAAATGCGGGTTTGATCCTTGGGTTGGGAAGATCCCCTGGAGGAGGCCACAGCAGTCCACTCCAGTATTCTTGCCTGGAGGGTCTCATGGACTAAGGAGCCCGGCCACTACAGTCCATAGGATCACAGAGTCTGACCAGACTGAAGCCCCTGATCACACAGGAGCAAACACGGGAAAGGGTTTCTTGCCCTCCCCAGCGGCAGCACAATTCTTCTTTGTGTCTTGCAGGATCTTGGGTCAAATGACTAAAACAGTCAAATGTATAGAGGAAAATCTGAATAAATGGTTTTATCTAGCACAGATATAAAATCTCAAACATATATTGATCAAAAAGAAAAACAACCAAATTAAAATGAACCAAAATGTAGATGTCTTAAAAGAAGATATACGAAAGACTGACAGGTTATACAGAAAAGTGTTTATTATTGCTAGTCATCAAGCAAAAAAAATCACAATGAAATAATTTTTCACCAATTTCTATTTCAAAATTTTAAAAATTCTAATCAAATATTGGCACAGATATGCAGAAAATGGAACTCTCATGGATATTTGTTGGTAATTTAAAAGACTACAATAAGTTTTTGGAAGGTTTCAAATTTCTTATAAACTTAAACATGCATTTATCTTGTGATCCAGTAATTTCACTCAGATCTGACCATGAGAAATCAACTCATCTGTCGACAAGCATAGTTGAATGGAAATGTTTATACTAGACTTTTTATAATAGCCCAAAACACAAATATCCATCAGTAGTTAAAGAATGGTGGCACATGTACATATTAGAATACAATGCAGCTATAAAAATCACAATGTAGATAAATTTCAAAATCTCTGTACTAAGTGAAAGATACCAGAATGACAGTATATATTGCCTTATTCTACTTATATGAAATTCAGAAACAGGGATAAGTTTATGGAAAGAAACCAGAGCAGCAGTTGCTGGAGGTGGGAGGATTTTGTTTGAGGTGTTAAGGGGTGAGGAAAATTTCCCTATGATGGAAATGGTCTAGGTAGGGTGTATAAAGCATCAGAAAAATTTCTTTGGTGTTGAAAGTGTTCTATCTATTGATTTAGGTATTAATAAGAAATAAAACATTTTCCAGCACTTATCCATTTGTACAATTTAGATCAATCTTTAACTGTATATGAATTTCCCTCAATTATTGTATGTACAGAAATCATAGAGGAAGAGGGCATGGATAAAATATTATGAGAGGGAATATAATATTTTATATTAGATTTTATTCTTGATGAGGTTGTACTGAACACTATCCAAGTATGGTTGAATCTTAGCTCAGACCACACTACAGCTGAGGCGATCATCCCAGTAAGATACTGCATCTCAGTGACTGTTACGGTTGGTCATATGGAAGGACAAGACAAGGATATATCATCCATTTAAAAATGAGGGTTTAATTTCAAAGCATCTAGTTATCAATTATATGGCTTTGGTCAAATTATCTGGTTCTCCTAAACTTGATGTCCTCTGAATATGGAAATAATACCTATCTCACATAGATTAAATGATATATTTTTAACCCAGTGTTCACTACATATTTTTACTTGACTAATACACTTAAAGAAAAAAAAAGTATGTGATGATGATAATGTCATTTAAAATTTATCATGGGTTTTGTAACTGTTCCATTTTTACTGGAATAAAGCTGATTGAAGAATTTTCATTGCTACTTCAATCCCTGACTCTGTGTGAGGGGATATGTACTTTTACAGAGCTCTCCATGAGCTGTACAGATCATTTATGCTGTTTGCTTTCTTTCCTTGAATTATCCCTTGCATTTTTTTTTCTTTCAATTGGGAATATGTAGAACATCCTGAATAATTAGCAGTCAGCACAGGCAATTTTTAATAAATGCTCAGATGATTTAGGTATAATCATCTGAATAAATGATACTGCTTCCTCTGGGATCATCACAGAGGAAGAGAAAAGGCATATATTCTCCTTATCCAAACAAAAAGTAATTTTGGAGAAGAAAATCCAATTCTTCATTAAAGGTGAGTGGATAGAAGTTGTCAATTTTGATTATCACCTGGGTGTTGGTCATTTCCTAAATTTTCTGGCCTCTGACCATGGACTCTTATGACTGTTAATGGTCACTGAGAGCTAATTCTTTACATGACAAAAACATTATCATCTCTCTTTTTATCTGGAGTAGTATGGAATTTTTGGAGTATTGGATCTTGACTAGAGGTAAAATACCCACTTGATTTCTAAAATGTGAAAGTGCATTTGGATATTTCATTGGATGAAAAAGTTAGAAATATCTGAAAAAATCATCACTAATCTCATCTATTAGAATCTATTAACATTAAGATTCATCTAGATAAAATATAGAATGCCCAGTTATATCTGAATATTATATAAAAGAGTTTTTAGTAGATGTCTTTTGTACTGTTTGGTAATTATTATTCATATGAACATATCCAGTGCAATATTTTAAAAGAATACATTAAATAATGCATTATATATTATAATATTTTTTAAAACACTTGCAATATTTTAAATGAAAACAATTTTAATAATATGTAATAATGATATAAGTCTTTATGGCATTTCTCTGGTGGCTCATATGGTAAAGAATCTGCCTACAATGCAGGAGGGTTTGATCTTGGAATTGGGAAGATCCTCTGGAGAAGGGAATGGCTACCCACTCCAGTATTCTTGCCTGGAGAATTCCACAGACAAAGGAGCCTGGCAGCATACAGACCTTGGGCTCACAAAAAGTCGGACACAACTAAGTGACTAAGAGTTTCAAATCCTTGTATATAAAGATAAATGATATGTATGAACTTTTATGTTTTTTAGTTGTCTGCTTTTTTCCCCTACTGGTTGCTTACTACTTGATTTGTGTTTTTTTTGTTTGCTTGCTTGTATTCAGGAAAGGTTTTACAAACTGAATAAGTAGACTGGCAAATAAATAGAATGATTTAAGAGTTACTGAGAAAGCCCTGTCCCTCAGATAATTCCTAACTGCTATCATCATGTCTGAAGATTGAAAAGTCAGTCATTCTTTTGCATAATTTTTGCATTTTGTATGCCTTAATTCCCTAAATGGAAGTACATAAAATGCTGCACCAAAATGACTTTAGATATTCTTTCCTGAAATAGAAGAATGGACAGGATATCAATACCTCTTTAAGATTCTAGCAGCTGCTAGTTCTAGTAGAACTAGAAGTGAGGTTGTTGGATCATATGGGGAACTTTTAATCAACAGGTATAAAATTATAGCTTTGCAAGATGAATAGGATAAAGATACGCTGTACACCATTGTGTACACAGTTACATAGTTAATAATACTGTACTGTACACGTCAAAGTATTTTAATGGGGTAAATTCTCATACTAGAATGAGCAGGGTAAAAGAATCAAGACATCTTCAGAGGGAGGCAATCACTGACACTGAAAATGGAGATCAACTCAGTAAACACTAAAATAATTCTTAGCAAACACTGAAGACTTCAAGGGTATGGAATTTTGGATTGCCTTAACTCAGTTATGACCAACCTAGACAGCATATTAATAATCAGAGACATTATTTTGCCAACAAAGGTCTGTCTAGTCAAGGCTATGGTTTTTCCAGTGGTCATGTATGGATGTGAGAGTTGGACTATAAAGAAAGCTGAGCACCAAAGAATTGACAATTTGAACTGTGGTGTTGGAGAAGACTCTTGAGAGTCCCTTGGACTGCAAGGAGATCCAACCAGTCCATCCTAAAGGAGATCAGTCCTGAGTGTTCATTGGAAGGACTGATGTTGAAGCTGAAACTCCAGTACTTTGGCCACCTGATGCAAAAAGCTGACTCATCAGAAAAGACCCTGATGTTGGGAAAGATTGAGGGCGTGAGGAGAAGGGGACGATGGAGGATGAGATGGTTGGATGGCATCACTGACTCAATGGGCATGGGTTTGGGTTGACTCCGGGAGCTGGTGATGGACAGGGCGGCCTAGCGAGCTGCAGTGCAAGGGGTTGCAAAGAGTCAGACACGACTGAGTGACTGAACTGAATTGAACTCAGTGTGCCTCCCATTCTGCAGGAAAACCTTGAGAGTAGAGTCTGAAACATTGGGGTCTTATTTATAAAATGGGAAGGGGCCTGAAAGCAGAATGGGATTCAATGGGGAATCTGCAGACAACAGCAACTAGGAGAAAGAGGTAGAAATGGCTCAGTAATCTCCAGTATTGCAGCCCTAGTCTTTGAATCAAATTGGCTAAATCAATACTAAAAATTAGAAAGTGACACTGAGTGGCTTCAGACTCCAGCTAACCTTCCAATTGGCTTTGTAAGGGAGCAATATTCGACCCCCAGCCCCCCAAAATGCCTCTTTGGCATGTGGATTATTTCCAGCTGAAAACAATCAAGATTCAGAAGACTCCAGGAGAAATTTTTATCTTCCCCCTGATTGTATAAAAAATACTAGATAAAGGGCTTGTTGATATCTGCAGAGAAAGTCAGCTACGTGTAGTCAGGGAAATGCAGGCAGTGCCTAGAGATCCAAGTCCACTCTATACCACTGTCTCTACTGGACCCAGCAGATATCAGTTTATCAAGCATTTGTTTTTCCATCTCCATGCGAATTCCCTCCTGCTCCTTTGAAGTCCCAAACTACTACCCTCAACATCCTCTTTTGTCTTTAGCTGAAGACAGTATTTAAGGTAAAGGCTTTGGCCATTTTGATAAGCTACTCAGTTTTCCTGAGTTGCTTCTATATATACATGTTATACAACTTCTATTTTATTTCTTCCTGCAAATTTGTCTCATGGCAATTTAATTCTCAGAGCCACCAACCAGCCTAAAGAACTTAGGAAGATGGTAGAAGATAATTCCTTCCTCTCTAACAGCTCTGATGAAATAAAAATGCAGTCTGAGGCAAGTCAGAATTGTGTACATAATTTTTGTTTTTCTTCCTTTGGCATCCTCTCTCCCCTCTACTGTGCACTGTGTATCTCTATTATGCCTCAACCAAACTTCCCATCAGCAGAAATATCTACTCGATAACAAAGAGACACATTCTCCTAGCACCAGCAAGAGAAACCCTAAGGAAATGACCTTCCTTCTTGTACGGGGCTCACCTTGATGACCCCTTGTCCACTGCTATCTGTACATGTAGATCTGGTTTGTTTACACTGTCAATAATACATCAATCAATGAACAGCTCTTCGTCTCAGAAAATTATTCGACTACGCTTTGACCTTTAAAAGATAGAACAATTCCAGAACTTTCTAGAGGTTATTTCAGGGTTATAATCCTTTCAGTTCAGTTCACTTCAATCACTCAGTCATGTCTGACTCTTTGCAACCCCATGAATTACAGCACACCAGGCCACCCTGTCCAACACCAACTCCCGGAGTCTACACAAGCCCATGTCCATCAAGTCAATAATGCCATCCAGCCATCTCATCCTCTGTTGTCCCCTTCTCCTCCTGCCCCCAATCCTTCCTAGCATCAGGGTATTTTCCAATGAGTCAACTCTTCGCATGAGGTGGCCAAAGTATTGGAGTTTCAGCTTCAACATCAGTCCTTCCAATGAACACCCAGGACTGATCTTTAGGATGGACTGGTTGGATCTCCTTGCAGTCCAAGGGACTCTCAAGAGTCTTCTCCAACACCACAGTTCAAAAGCATCAATTCTTCGGTGCTCAGCTTTCTTCACCACCCAACTCTCACATCCATACATGACCACTGGAAAAACCATAGCCTTGACTACATGGACCTTTGTTGGCAAAGTACTGTCTTTGCTTCTAAATGTGCTGTCTTTGTAGATCATAACTTTCCTTTCAAGGAGTAAGCGTCTTCTAATTTCATGGATGCAATCACCATATTCAGTGATTTTGGAGCCCCCAAAATAAAATCAGCCACTGTTTCCCCTGTTGCCCCATCTATTTGCCATGAAGTGATGGGACCAGATGCCATGATCTTAGTTTTCTGAATGCTGAGCTTTAAGCTAACTTTTTCACTCTCCTCCTTCACTTTCATCAAGAGACTTTTTAGCTCCTCTTCACTTTCTGCCATTTTGGTGGTGTCGTCTGCATATCTGAGGTTATTGATATTTCTCCAGACAATCTTGATTCAAGGCTGTGCTTCTTCCAGCCCAGCGTTTCTCATGATGTACTCTGCATATAAGTTAAAAGAGCAGGGTGACAATATACAGCCTTGATATACTCCTTTTCTTATTTGGAACCAGTCTTTTTTTCCATGTCCAGTTTTAACTATTGCTTCTTGACCTGCCTACAGGTTTCACAAAAGACAGGTCAGATGGCCTGATATTCCCATCTCTTTAAGAATTTTCCACAGTTTATTGTGATCCACACAATCAAAGGCTTTAGCATAGTCAATAAAGCAGAAATAGATATTTTTCTGTAACTCTTGCTTTTTCGATGTCCCAGTGGATATTGGCAATTTGATCTCTGGTTCCTCTGCCTTTTCTAAAACCAACTTGAACATCTGGAAGTTCAAGATTCTTGTATTGCTGCAGCCTGGCTTGGAGAATTTTGAGCATTTCTTTACTAGCGTGTGAGATGAGCACAACTGTGTGGTAGTTTGAGCATTCTTTGGGATTGCCTTTCTTAGGGACTGGAATGAAAACTGAACTTTTCCAGTCCTGTGGCCACTGCTGAGTTTTCCAAATTTGCTGGCATATTGAGTGCAGCACTTTCACAGCATCAGCTTTCAGGATTTGAATTAGCTCAACTAGAATTCCACATAATCCTTAGTCTGGTTCAAATAAGATTTTCTATCCTTAGATCAACTGATTAATTTTTTCATTGACAGAATCCAGAAGTTTCACCTGATAGAAGTTTCTGCCTTTGCCCATTTGGATGTCTCAGATCAAAGTTGAGCATTCTACTACATTATAATAATTTTATCCTATATTTTATCTGATTGAGATTTTTGAACTTGAATTAGTCCTCCAATTGAAAGTCATGCTTACAGTGTTCCAGATTTTGCTGAAGAAGAAACTGAGAGAAAGGGAATCCAGATGGATTAAGCTAAGATAAATTCTAATTGTTTTTACTGATTGGTGATTTAGTCACTAAGTATCTGACTCTTTGCAATCCCATAGACTGTAGCCTATGAGGCTCCTCTGTCCATGGGATTTTCCAGGCTAGAATACTGGAGTGGGTTGCCATTTCCTCCTCCAGAGCATCTTCTCCACCCAGGGATTGAACCTGGGTCTTCTGCATTGCAGGCAGATTCTTTGCCAATTGAACCACCAGGGAAGCCCATGTAAATTTTATGAAATGCAGAAGGCAGCACTTAACACTGAAACATTTTAAAAATTATGGTGTTATGCTTTGTATTGTACCAGTGTATAATATATACTATACTGTGCAATTTGAGAAGTCCAAATCTCAGATGAAAGTGGAAGTGTACTAAATAAAAATGTGATATCCTTGTATAGATGAAATAAAGTCTATATTTCTATGTTAATACCTAAATGGTATTTTTTTTTAATAAATGGATATTTTCCAAGTATCACTGACTCTATTTAATCTGTAGTAACAATGCATGTGATTTCCCATGATTTCTTCTTTTTGGAAAGTAGAAGATTCTGTCATTTATTTTAGTCTCAAAATAAGATATGGAAATTACTTTTCTATCCCTTATCATGAAATAAAATATCTACTCTCTCTAAAAATATTATACTTAATTAAATTACATCACGGGAAAATTAACCTATTTCTTTCCAGAAAAGCTAACTGGATTAAATGGACCAACAGAATCGATCATCACTGACTGAATTCATTCTGATGGGGGTCACAAAGCAGGCTGAACTTCAGGCTCCCCTTTTGGGGGTCTTCCTCATCATCTACACAATCACAGTGGTGGGAAATCTGGGCATGATCATCTTAACTCAAGTGGATTCCCGGCTACACACACCTATGTACTTTTTTATCAAACACTTGGCTTTCATTGATCTTGGTAATTCTACTGTCATTTGTCCCAAGATGCTGGTGAATTTTGTTGTGGATCAAAATACCATTTCCTATTATGCATGTGCCACACAATTGGCTTTCTTCCTTATGTTCATTATCAGTGAATTTTTTATCTTGTCGGCCATGGCCTATGACCGCTACTTGGCTATCTGCAACCCTCTGCTGTACAATGTTATCATGTCCCAGAGACTTTGTTATATGCTGGTAGGCATTCCATATCTCTACAGTACCTTTCAGGCACTCATGTTTACTATTAAGATTTTTACACTGACTTTTTGCGGCTCTAATGTCATCAGTCATTTCTACTGTGATGACATTCCCTTGTTACTTATGCTCTGCTCAAATGCACAAGAAATAGAATTGTTGGTCATACTATTTTCAGCATTTAATTTGATCTCTTCCCTCCTGATCATCCTAATGTCCTACATACTGATCCTGATAGCGATATTTCAAATGTGTTCTGCAGAGAGCAGGAAAAAAGCTTTCTCCACATGTGGTTCTCATCTGATGGTGGTGGTGGTGTTCTATGGGTCTCTACTATTTATGTATATGCAGCCCAATTCCACTCACTCTTTTGATACAGATAAAATGGCCTCTGTGTTTTATACTTTAGTGATTCCCATGCTTAACCCCTTGATCTACAGCTTAAGGAACAAAGAAGTGAAAAATGCCTTCCAAAGGGTCTTAAAGAATAAGTGCAAACTTAGTATCTAATATCCAATAATCCAATAAGAATTATTATTTTAATAAACTATGATTGAGGCATATGTCACTTGATGACATCTCTAAAAAAATTATAATGCCATTCTTCTTGGCTCCAGAGCAAAGGTTCATTAAAATGCACAGAGAAATAGATTGTTTTCCTTGTCCAGTTAATTTTCATACTTTAAATCTCAGGGGAATCTCACTCTCTTCCCCACATTCCTTGCTGTTGATTCAATGCCTCCTGTAATGATTCCACAGAACCCCGAATAGATCCCAAAGGAAGCTCTTATCAAGCTCTACTTAGTAAACCATGTTTGTTTCTGCCAAGCTTTTTGTTTGTTTTCTACGAAGGTGTCCTTTCAATCATTTTGCACTGTATTTCCTGAATATAAACAACTGTGTGTAGATAGAGTGAGTCTCTTACATACAGCAGACATTTGGATCGTAATTTAAAAAAAAAATCATTCTACTCATCTCAACCTTTGGGGAATTTAATCTATTTTCATTTAAAGTAATTACATTACAAGATTTCCTTGAGTTTGTGACTGAAACTAATTTTGGCCTGCCTTACAGTGAAAGACCACAAGTCTGTTAAAATAATGATCATGGGATTGTGAGGTAAACAATCCCAGAGATCACACAGAACAAGAAGACATCAGTGTTCCAAACAGCCAGAGAGTGAAATCCTTGTTCCATATCTGGGCATCTAGTCGAGATCTCAGAGGTATTATGAAAGCTACTTTGGACTCACATAGTTAGAAAACAAGACTCAAAAGGAGCTAGTTGATCCTTGTTTAAAACATTTAACATTCTTTTAGGAAGACAACAGAAAATTGCAGCACTCATTATTCTGTATTTCTTCACAGTATTCAGCATCTAGTCACAAATACTAGACAAATGTGAAAGGCAGGAACATGTGACCTCCAATCAGGAGATAATTAAAACAGATCCTGAAATGTCAGTGAAGATATAATTAACAGGCAAGGACTTTAAAATGTATTATAAATATGTTACAAACACTGAATCATTTAATAAAAACACTAAACTTAGGAACAAAATATTTATTGAATGAACATAACAGCATATTGTGTACTGAAAAAGAAATGATAGCTACACTTAAACACATCACAATAATGGTACTCAAAGAGAAAAGCTAAAATACTGAATAAACACCACAGAAATAGTTTCAGTGATCTGTAGAACAATAGCAACCTAAATACTGTATATTTAATTGTAGGAAAGTGGAAATAAAAGATTATATATGATTGGAAAACCAATGAGAGAAATATTGGCCAGAATTTTTTCCAAACTTTATAAAAGATAATACTAAGATATAAAGAACTAAAATAATTCTAAGCAGGATAAACAGGAAATTACACCAAGGCATGTCATGTCAAGTTTCTGAAAACTGAAGATAAAAGCATTAATGACATAGAAATGAAAGATATAAATGAAGATGAACACATAAATAAAAAAGTTATCACTGATCTTTTTTGCAGAAACAATATGTCATAAAACATTGTTTTTTGTCAACCTACAATTATATATCCATCAAAAACATTCTTGGTTAATGAATGCTATGTTATCAGATATTGCATAATCTTTTTCTACAAAGTCATTTTTCACTTACTCATACTGTGTGCATGTGCAACATACCTAGTATGTGCATTAAATTGTGTAACTGAGATGCTGACAAAAGTATATTTATGCTTTCCAATGTTTAGTGATACTGCATAGTTTGTTCAATTAGACCAGGAAATGAAATACTTTTGACTTTTCCTAATGAGACATTGGAGAATAACTAACAGATATCCAAGGCACTCTCCTTAAGGCAATTATGTTCAATTTTTTTTTTAAACTTTGAATGAGATCAAAATTTTAACAAAATGAGTCTCAAAGGGATAGAAAAACACTTAAAAACATTCTGCAATAGACAATGAGGATTGAAACAATAGAAAGTCAATGCAAATTCTCCAGTAAGGTAAGTAGAAAACACTGGCCTGCAAATTTCTCAGGGCATACAGATTAAACCCAGTTATAACCAAAGATCTTGAAGGCATTATGCTCTGCAAAACTGTTTCTTCCCTTTCAGTATATTTTTCTGATCAACAAGATTAATGATGTATGGGACAGACCTTTTGTATGGACTCTGATGCAATGCATTTAGACTATCTTAGTTTTCCAAATGAACTTAAAGTTCTACCATCTATTTTAACAAGGATCTTTTTCTATCCTTGCTTACCGGGTGCCTCCCCTTCTCCATTTTTCATTGCCTGTGTACTCAGGATGACCATGATAGAACAGAAGAATGCCATGTTTGTGAGAATATCTCCTTAAGAAAGTTAATTTTATTTGAACCCTAATTCTGCCAGTTATTGTCTGGGTGATCTTGATTAAGTTATTTTATTCTTGACATGTAAATGGATTATGCTCATATAGTTGACCCTTGAACAACACGTTTTGAACTATATGGGTCCACTTATATGCAAATTTTTTTCTTTTTAATTTTCTCAGCATCTACACCACTATGTTTACCAGTGATGGTTGGCCAAATCTAGAGATAGAGTACCCCCAGTGAATAAGGAAGGTGGATTGTGGGACTGTAGCATCTGTAGATTTTGCTATCTTCAGTGGATGCTGGAACCAATTCCCCACAAATACCAGGGACAACTGTGCTATTTATTTTCTAGAGTTGTTGTATGGATTGTGTGACTTAATACATGCAAAGTCCCTGGCAAATTATCAATTCCCTATCAGTGCTTGGTATTCATTTGCATTCTTCTTTCCAGTGGATCTATTTACATGGATCTCCAGATTCATAAATAATCAGAATGATCAAGCCCTTTTTTTTCAGAAGAGGGATGTGTGATTGGAAGACCATTAAAGGTGATTCAATTGTCAGAAACAATCAATATGGCAAATGAGGATTAAGATATTAATAGCAAAATTTGAAAATTAAAACATTATGGCATTGGATTTTGTATTGGATAAACAAGCTGAGGTTATAGTAAGTGAAAAACATTGAAATCTATGTTTAATTGTCAGGTTTTCTACTCACCACATAACTCATCATTCTACCAACAGAGAGTCTTATTATTATGCCTTGCAACTTTGAACAGATAAGATGATTGTCAATAATATAAGGTTTATTGTTTGAGTGTAGATGTTTGTTTTAAAAATTATCTGAACATTTTTAAAAAGTTCAAATATAATATATATTTTGATAAATTTTAAAAGACCATGTAAAAAACAAGTAGGCCATAGAAACTATCAAAGCAATCATTTCAAAATGTTTTGTCCCTTTAAAGCAGTTTCCCAAAGTTTCAATGAATGTGTTTTGTGTTGATCTCAGCCTGTTGATAGTGAGTCTATCAACCAGAACTGCCTGTGGGCACTCGAGTGGGCCCTATTATTTGTGGTGAGCTGCACAGATATTTCCCTGGTCAGAGCTAGTGCTGTGGCTGGGCCAGCACTTGTGACTCTTTTATGATTGCAAGATGCATCTCGGTATCAGGTAACCTTGAAAATAAAGTCTTGTTACTCACATTCTGGAGGGTGCATGACACACCCAAGGCCACACAGAGAGGTTGAGGCGAGGAAGAGAGAAAGAATGAGAGTAAGAGAGGGCAGCGTGGTTCTGCTTTTATTGTGATCAAGGGTGAGGCGCCTACAGTAAATTATTATTGGTTAATTTAAAACATAAGAGCAGGAATTATTCAATTCAGAAAGGGAAAAGTAGGGTCAATCAAGCTGGCAGTTACTTATATCATTCAGGGCTTTCTCAAAGGGGAATTTCATGGATAAGACAGCCCAGCTACTTATCTAATTGTTTAGCTAGAAATATGTTTATTTGAGATGTGTATCTTTGAAATCTATTGTCTCAGCAATGAAAAGGTTAATATCAGAACTTACATAACAATTTAAAAAGCTGATCATTATGCACTTACATTACAATGTGAATATAGGTAGGTGTGGTCTTGACCTGATGGGAAGATGAATCTGTGTTTATAATTTTAGACAAAGAAAATGACTCACATATCATGTATTAAATTCTCCTAGATGATAGCATTGCAAATAAAAAGTATTGATTTTATACCCAGGTAACAAAGATGGACCCCATGGAGAAACACAATCATACTGCCAAGCACAAGGTGACTGAATTTGTTCTCACGGGGCTCACAGACAGCCCTGAGCTGCAGGCGCCTCTCTTTGGAATCTTCCTGGTCATCTACTTGGTCACAGTGACAGGCAATCTGGGCATGATTATCCTGACCCATTTGGACTCCAAGCTACACACTCCTATGTACTTTTTCCTTAGACATTTGTCAATTACTGATCTTGGTTACTCCACTGTTATTGGCCCAAAAATGATGGTCAACTTTTTGGTGCACAAAAATACGATTTCCTACAATTGGTGTGCCACCCAACTGGCGTTCTTTGAGATTTTTATTATCACTGAACTCTTCATTCTATCAGCAATGGCTTATGACCGCTATGTAGCCATCTGCAAACCTCTTCTCTACGTGGTCATCATGGCACAGAAAGTGTGTTGGGGGCTGGTGCTCCCTCCCTACCTCTACAGCATCTTCGTGTCACTATTTCTCACCATTAAATCATTTAAATTGTCCTTCTGTGGCTCTAATGTCATCACTTATTTTTACTGTGACTCTGTCCCCCTAATATCACTGCTCTGCTCTGACACACATGAGTTAGAATTGATCATCTTGATCTTTTCAGGCTGCAATTTGCTCTGTTCCCTCTTGATGGTTCTTGTGTCCTACATGTTCATTCTCTTGGCCATTCTCAGAATGAACTCAATTAGGGGGAGGTACAAAGCCTTCTCTACCTGCAGTTCCCATCTGACTGTGGTGGTCATGTTCTATGGAACATTACTGTTTATGTACCTGCAACCCAAATCCAGCCATGCCTTTGCTGTTGATAAAATGGCCTCTGTGTTTTACACTCTGGTGATCCCCATGCTCAATCCGTTGATCTATGGTCTAAGAAACAAAGAAGTAAAAGATGCTCTGAGGAGAACTTTTACTAATCGATGCAAAATTCCCAACTAATATCTTAATACAAGTTGAAAATGTGGGTTCAAAATCATTTTATAATGCTCTGTCAGTCCAATGAAAGCATCAAAAATACAAATGTTTACCATATTGTTTCATCTTTTTCAGGATAAAATGCTTCCTTTCATATATCCCAGTACTCTTTTCCACTTCACCTGAATAAACATGGTAGTCAGATGATTAAGTCTCAAGTGATTTTCAAGATCATATTGGAATCTATATTATTTAGAAATAAGGAAAATCATATCAAATTTTTGGTCAAATTCAGACTTGAAGAGGTTAAAAAAGCATTTATTAGTAAAAATGGAGTACAATGGAATAAAAATTAGTGATATATATGTTCAAGCAGGCACTATACTAAAAGTAAAGAATACTAAACCATGAATAACATGTAGATTAGACAAGAGGCAAGAAAGTGAATAAGCTTATGATTTTAACAGAACAAGTTATTTCAAGAACATATGCAATATAGAAAATAAAGTATGCCTCTCAGAATTAAATCAGTCCGATTGAGTTAATATCTTCTATCTCAAAGATACAGTGTGGATTTTGGAAGATATTTAAATTAAGAACTATGAGAAGACTACTGGCTAACTCTGAGTCTCCCCTGACAGAGTCACACACTATAGTTGGTTTTGGTTTATGTTGGCCTCCTGATAAAAGTTTATTTAGGATTAGCAGAGTCAAGAAAAATGAGTTATTTGGCCATATTCTTGTTGTTGCTGTTTTTCAATCACTAAGTTGTGTCTGACTCTTTGACACTCCAGGGACTGCCACACACCATACCACCCTATCCCTCACTACCTGCCAGAGTTTGCCCAAGTTCATGTCCATTGAGTCAGTAATGCTATCCCACCTCTGCTACCCTCTTCTCTTTTGGCCCTCAATCGTTCCCAGCATCAGGGTCTTTTCCATTGAGTCTGCTCTTCACACCAGGTGGCCAAAGTATTGGGGCTTCAGCCTCAGCATCAGTCCTTCCACTGAATATTCAGGGTTGATTTCCTTTAGGATTGGCTGGTTTGATCTCCTTGCAGACCAAGGGACACACAAAAGTCTTTTCCAGCATCACAATCTGAAAGAATCAATTCTTTGGCACTCAGCTTTCTTTATGGTCCAACTCTCACATCCATACATGACTACTGGAAAAACCACAGCTTTGACTATATGGACCTTTGTCAGTAAAGTGACGTCTTTGCTTTTTAATACACTATCTAGGTTTGTCATAGCTTTTCTTCCAAGGAGCAAACATCTTTTAATTTCATGGCTGAAGTCACTGTCTGCAGTGATTTTGGAGCCCAAGAAGAGAAAATCTGTCACTGTTTCTACTTTTTCTTCTAGTTGCCATGAAATGATGGGACTGGATGCCATGATCTTTATTTTTTGAATGTTGAGTTTTAAACCAGCTTTTTCACTCTCCTTTTTCACCCTCATCAAGAGGCTCTTTAGTTCTTTGCTTTCTGCCATTAGAGTGGTATCATCTGCTTATTATCTGAGGTTGTTGATATGTCTCCCAGCAATCTTGATTGCAGCTTGTAACATTCAGCTTGGCATTTCACATGATGTGCTCTGCATATAAGTTAAAGAGGATGATAATACGCAGCCTTGTTGTACTTCTTCCCCAACACTGGTCCAGTCAGTTGTTCCGTGTAAGGTTCTAACTGTTCCTTGTTAAATCTCATACAGGTTTCTAAGGAGACTGGTCAGGTGGTCTGGTGTTATCATCTCTTTAAAAATTTTCCACAATTTGTTGTGATCCACATAGGCAAAGGCTTTCAGTTAATCAATGAAGCAGAAATAGATGTGTTTTTTTTCCTGGAATTTCCCTTGGCAATTTGATCTTTTGTTCCTCTGCCTTTTCTAAACCCAGCTTATAATCTGAATGTTCTTGATTCAAGTACTGCTGAAGCCTAGCTTGAAGGATTATGTGTATACAGTCATTTACTAAAGTGACATAAATATTTTGAAAATTCATAGCAATGATAACCTAGGTTAGAGACGACTGATACACTCTAGGGTTAACTGACCTTTCGTCATGTATATCTTGCCTTCTTCATCAGCTTGTATACACAGATCCAGTATTTTGCAGGAACTCTGTGCTAGCAAAATGCTTCATCTTTTGTACTTACTCAGGGCTTCTCTGGTAGCTCATGATAGAGAATCTGCCTGCAATGCGGGAGAACTGGGTTCAATCCCTGGGTGGGGAAAACCCCCTGGAGAAGGGAATGGCTATCCACTCCAGTATTCCTGCTTGGAGATTTCCATGGACAGAGGAGCCTGGTGGGCTACAGTCCATGGGGTTGCAAAGAGTCAGACATGACTGAGTGACTAACACACAACAAATGAACAGATTCCTTATACATTAGTGCTACCGTAGCTGTTTGAACAGACAATTTTTAAAAGGTTATAAACACTACCCCAGTTATTTTGATTCATTCTAGCATTCAAAGTGAAAATTTGGGGGAATTAAATCAAAATGTGAACCAGAGTCTCTTTATCTTAGACTTATGTATTTTATTTATTTGTCCTTTCATTAATGTACTCTGATTTACTTTATTAAGAATGTGTTACCACAAAAGGAAAAAAAAAAAAACTATCCCTGTGAGATGATGGATATGTTAATTAGGTGATTATGATAATATTTCACCTTTATACATGTACATCAGAATATCATATTTGCACACTGGAAATATATACACATTTTATTTATTAATTTTAATATTATAAAAATAGAAAAAATTAACTTTTTAAAATAAATCAATGAAATAAAATATAAAAAATTAAATTACAAAGCACACTATTGCATTCTCCAAGAACATTAATTTTACTTGCTACAGTACCTTTGGACCCTGTCTGTAAGTATTTTTATTGTCATGAATAAATTTTATTTTCTAGAGAAACACTTTATATTGTACTGTAGACATTTTTGGTCACATATTTTCCCCAAATTATATCATTTCCTTTACTTTTCACAATCCATAAATGAAGTTAAATAATATTAAAAGCATCTTTAGTTTCATCCACATAGGAAAGCCTTAAAAAAACCATGATACATCATATTCCCTACAATTTACTTTCCTAATTTGAGAATGCATCACATTATCCTTCTTAGTTAATAAAAGTTTCTTTTTAAAATTTTTATTGAAAATTAATACAATAATGCATGGCAATTAACAAAATGATACATGATACAATACTATTATGATGATATTAAGTTAATACCTTGAATTGACTTCAGCAGGACAGATTTCAAGAAGCAAGATTTCTACAGCAGGACCCTTAGAATAATTATGTTTATCATATTGTGACACTTTATCACAGCATACAGCTGTGGAGTATACATTGATCTCTTTTTGTTTGGATATTCTTCGACTGATGGACCTAGTTGTTTGCAGCTTTCTATTTCTTTGCCACTATAAAAATTGCTGTAATAAATAGCTTTGTACTTATAACATGATACACTGTTGCTTTTTGTTTATAAAATAGATGCATAAGTGTTCTTCCACATTCTAACTGTGTTGTTGGTAAATTACCTATTTGCATAATAATTTAAAATAAAAAATAAAATGCTAATAAAAAGTACATGCTTTGTGATAGAGTGTGGACTGATTCACTATAAAGAGACATTGAGGAACATTTCAGGATGGTGGAAATTCTCTCTTATTGGGAGCAGTAGTAGCAAGCCATCATTTTTCAAGGTCAGACATACATACTTCACATTTTTTTATATTCTATTGTGCCTAAAATATACCCTATTAATGTCTTTAAAATGTAATATGATCTTTTCAAAACTATTTTTACTTTTTTAGACACTTTTCTAGAATTTTTATATAATCTGTATAGACAAAGATTTAAAGGATATATAAAATTATATTAAATATATATCTATAATCATTGCATAAACTTTCAAATTGTACACATAGTTTATAGTATTTCTCTATACTGATAATACTCTCCTGACAATATTAACTTAATACCTTGAATTGACTTCATCAGAACAGACTTCAAGAAGAAAGGTTTCTACAGCAAGACCCTCAAATTATGTTTTTCAGATTGTGACACTTTTTCTTTATTAGGCCAGGCAGAACCTCTTCTCTTTGTCTATTTTTTCTTCCAAGTTGTTGTGGGCAGAATTGTGTCCCACTAAAATTTGTATGTTGAAGGCTCAATCCACAGTATCTCAGAGTCTAAGTGTATTTTGAGATAAGGCTTTTTAAAGAAGTAATTAGTTAAAACAAGTTACTAAAGTGAGCCCTAATCCAATATCATAGGTGTCCTTATAAGAAGAGGCTAAAACACATAGAGAGACACCAGACACTTCGATGTGCCCAAACCGAGTGACAGTCACATGAAGCTACAGCAGGAAGGGGACCATCTATATGCAAGCCAAGGAGAGATGCCCCAGAAGAAATCAAATCTGCTAACCTCCTACTCGTAGACTTTATTTGTTAATTTTTTTTTAAGATTTTTTGATATGTGTGCTTATTTGCTCAGTTGTGTCTGACTCTTTGTGACCCTTTGGGCTGTAGCCCTCCAGGCTCCTCTGTTCGTGGGAGGTTTTAGGCAAGAATTCTGGAGTGGGTTGCCATTTTCCTCCCCCAGGAATATTCTGGCCCAGAGATTGAACTCGTACTTCCTGTATTGGCAAGAGATTCTTAGCCTGCTGAGCCATCAGGGAAGCCATTTTTTATATGAACTGCTTTTAAAATCTTCATTGAATTCGTTACAACATTGCTTCCATTTTATGTTTTGCTTTTTTTGGCCCATAGGCATGTGGGATCTTAACTCCTTGACCATGGATAAAGCCCACACCTCCTGTGTGTGAAGTCTTAACCAGTGGACCACTAGGGAAGTCCCTTGATCATGGGCTTTTAGACTCCAGAACTGAGAACACATATTTCTTTTATCTAAAGAAACCTGTTTTTGGTATTTTTGTTATAGCTGCTTAAGCAAATGAATACATTTTTCATCTTTATTTATTTACCCCATGAGGTGGGCTTCCCAGTGCCTCAATTGTAAAGAGTCTGCCTTTAATACAGGAGACACAAGTTTGATCCCTGGGTCAGGAAGTTCCCCTGGAGAAGGAAAGGGAAACGCACTCCAGTGTTCTTTCTTGGGAAATCCCATTGACAGAGAAGCCTGGCAGGTTACAGTCTATAGGGTCACAAAAGATTTGGACATGACTTAGTAGCTAAACAACAATAAAACCTTACTAGATAACCATCCCAATGTATCTTTTCTTGTGTTCTTACAGAATATACATGACTGTTCCATGTGCATATATCTATATTTTATATAAATCACATTTTGTCATTTACTCCAACTTCCAGCTTTAAATTTAAGGCCTAAAAGGGAAAATAATATGACCAAAAAAAAAAAAAAAAAAAAAGTGTTGTTACAAAGAGAACTTAAGCCCCAAAGCTGATAATTTCTCCTGGGCATTTTTCTTTCTACATGATTCTCTTAGTTTTTAAATGCATGAAAATATATGTCTAAAGTATTTAGTGTTTAAAAAAATTGTGTGATAGGAAATTTATAGACATTAAATAAAGGCTTTAGTTTCAAATATTGTATTTGATCCTTGCCTAGAATTTATCATCTACATTTTTTCACTGGAAATACAATTATAAAGAAAGGATTAAAATAATATTTTTAGTATAGAATATTTTTTGGAGGAGATAGCCTCACCTTTAATATCCAATTTATCCTATTCTTGAAATAATGATTATGCTAAATTGCATTCTTTGAAGTAAAACTAAGAAACAAACAGAAACAGTGTCATATGAAAACAAAATGTGTAGATGGAGTTTGTCTATTTCATTGTTAGTCCATTGGTTTCTAGCTCTTTGGTCTGCATTTTTGTGGTAATGAGTCGCTGAATATAGGTACACGTTAATCAGACGTCATGGAGTTGAACTCATTTCAATAATATAGGTCATACTGCCAGCAAGGAAAAAAAAAAAAAAGAAGAAGACTTAAGAATGTCTGGTTGAACTCCTTGGGGGAGATCTTATGAAAGAGCAAATCCCAAATGGCATCTTCCCAAAGGATGCAAAAGACAATTTGTGGATATCAGAATCACCTGTGTTTTAGTTAGGTTCTCAAAGCTTCATAGAGCACCACCAACTCTCACCGACACAGTAACATAGACATTCTCACTGAGAGGCTGAAACAGATGTGCCTTAGAGGTGGGTAGAAAATGTTTATCTTATTTTGGTATAATGGCCTTCCAAAGATTGAAATCTACACCTTAAAGTGCATGACTTCACTTTCATTTTGGAAGGCATCAGACATTGCGTATGATCAAATAATACAATACCAAGTAAAGCTTATTTCTAAGATTTATAACATTTTTGGAGAAAACAGGTTACTAAAAATCATCTAGCTGTTTATATTTCAAATTTACAACTGGTAATATTAGATATTGTATGCTTATACCAACATTGAAACAATGGATTTTTGCTCACTAAGATTATATCATAGTTTAGTTTCTGCAATATTAACTAAAATGAAAAATTCATCTTTCACATACATACACAAAAAAAAACTTGTGAAGGAAAACTGAGTACAGAATCACCCAAACTTTAAATGATGATTCTTTTTGAGAATACAGTGATATACCACCAATTTTCTTAAGAAAATTTCCATTAACTTTGGCAATATATTCAATACAGTAGAGGTAAATATATATATATATAAACATAATATATAACCAATGCTATAATAATATATATTTAGATAAATCATCTATGTACAATAAAATTAATCTGACACCATTTTACTCAAGAAGTTTTCAGAAAGACTTCAGTTTGAAGAGACAGTGCATAAACAGGATTAAAACATTAAGAACTGCAGACCCCTAAATTTCTGGTTTGATAGGACAAGGCTTTCTGTAACATTCTCAAGGAGAAAACAAAACCCAGGAAAAAAGAAAATGCTCATTTACTGGGATGCCTTTAGTTCAAGTAACCCAAAATAAAATATCTGAAATAAATTTACTTAAAAAGAAAAAGCCTTGGGGACATCCCTGGCGGTCCAGTGGTTAAGACTTTGCTCCCCCGTGCAGGGGGCGCAGGTTCGATCCCTGGTTGGGGAGCTAAGAACCCACATGCCTGGCGGCCAAAAACCAAAACATGAAACGGAAACAGTATCGTAACAAATTCAATAAAGACTTTAAAAGTGGTCCACATTAAAAAAAAAAAATCTTAAAAAAAAAGCCTTATAATTTTATAAGATAAATTTCTAAGTACATGGAGAAAATTACTACATATATGTGTGTGTGTGTGTGTGTGTGTATAATTACTTCTCCTTAGTCATAAACATTGTTGCTAATTTAAAGATAATTTCCCTCTCTTTTAGCCTTCCTATTACTAATTAGTGCTCATAAGAAGACTGAAAATGCCTAGAGTATGATCAGGAATGACATTTTTCAATACTACAAGTTCAAGTTTTATAGCCTTATTTGAGGTAACATTCATTTGCAGTTTCTGGTAGCATGGGGTAACTACTGCAAATGATGAGCAATCTTTTTTTCAGATAATAAGGTACTTCTCACCAATCTATGTATTTGAAGAATCAATATGAATATGGATACAAAAGGCCAGAGATCCTAATAAAATCCAAATTCCCTACTTAGGCACTTTATCTTCTGCCAGAAATGCTGTAACACTGCTTAACTTATTCTTAAAATTTTACTCCTCCCTTCCAATTTCTACCCCTTCCAATCATACAATTTCTATACTTTCCAATCATATAATTCATTATCCTTATAACAGCAAGAATAATCTTTTTTAAATTTAAATCTGACCTTATTATTCACCTACATTAAAACCTATCAGTTTTACAATTTACTAGAAAAAAAATTATAATATTTATTGTGACCTTAATTATCTGATTTTATGGATTTTATTTTCAGATTTTCAATGTATCCTGGTATAAGGTAGTAAAATAAGAAAAATAATATGAACCTGATTGTGGAATGTATTGAAAATGAGGCTAAAGATACTTCAATTATTCTAAAAAGCAAAGCTTAGAATGCATGAATTAATAAATCAAAAGTTGTGATCCTGCCATTTGCCTACCAGCTAATCTGAGAATCAGATTAGCAGAGCGACCATTAAGAATAACAGTCAATAACTGTGTTAATGACCCAGGGAAGTCTAGACCTAAGAAAGAAAAAGGGGGTGCTTAGAATGGCAATGTATTACAGAAATTGCCAAATACTTCAATGTGGAACCTTGAATAAGAAAATTAGAGGATGAATAGAATGTTTGTGATCTAAAATAGTTGTTTTTTGAAATGTAAATTTGCAATTTAAGATAAAGTATATAACCAGTGAGGCATTAGACTTTAGCAGAAATACAGGAGCTGATATAACTTGGAAGCTTTTGTTTGGGCTGATAGTTGATATGTTTGCCAAGGGAGACAATGGAAAGACTGACAGTTGCAGACAAAGCATTAAAGATTGTAAACATGGAGAAGACAAGACAAACAAAAGAAATAGGCATGGTGGGGACAGGGGGAACACAGAAGCAATATTTTGTAGCTCAGTGTCTGAGGGCAAAAAAAGCTAGAATCTCAAAATAGTGGGTTGTCCGCAGTGTAAAATGATGGAGGTTGATTAAGGAACATATTAGAAGTTTTTCTTAGAACTTTTAACAAATAATTTTGAAATAAAAAAAATATATAGTATACCTATCAAGGTTGATATTTTCTTAAGTACCTGTGAGACTAATCACATCAAATGTGTCCCAGACTTAAATATTAATTTGCCTGAATGTTTTATAAATGTCTCATTAGTACCTAAAACTTAATATGTTCAAAATATCACTTTGATCACTTCATTTTAAATCATATCTTTTAATATTTGAAAAATGTCATGGGCAATGACCTACCTGTGAAAAGATCACAAAAGTCTTTCCTGTTCCTTCAGTTCTGTCACTCAGTCATGTATGACTCTTTGTGACCCCATGGACTGCATCATGCCAGGCCTCCCTGTCCATCACCAACTCCCAGAGTTTACCCAAACTCATGTCCATTGAGTCAGTGATGCCATCCAACCATCTCATCCTCTGTCGTCCCCTTCTCCTCATGCCTTCAATCTTTCCCAGCATCAGGGTCTTTTCCAGTGAGTCAATTCTTCCCATCAGGTGGCCAAAATAGTGGAGCTTCAGTTTGAGCACTAGTCCTTCCAATTCAGGACTGATTTCCTTTAGGATGGACTGTTTGGATCTCCTAGCAGTCCAAGGAACTCACAAGAGTCTTCTCCAACACCACAGTTCAAAAGCATCAATTCTTTGGCACTCAGCTTTCTTTATAGTCCAACTCTCACGTCCACACATGACCACTGGAAAAACCCTAGGCTTGACTAGATGGACCTTTGTTGGCAATATAATGTCCCTGCTTTTTAATATGCTGTCTAGGTTGGTCATAAGTTTCCTTCCAAGGAGTAAACATCTTTTAATTTCATGGCTGCTGTCACCATCTGCAGTGATTTTGGAGCCCAGAAAAATAAAGTCTGTCACTGTTTCCACTGTTTCCCCATCTATTTGCCGTGAAGTGATGGAACCAGATGCCATGATCTTCTCTGAATGTTGAGCTTTAAGACAACTTTTTCACTCTCCTCTTTCACTTTATCAAGAGACTCTTTACTTCTTCTTCACTTTCTGTCATTAGGGTGGTGTCATCTGCATATCTGAGGCCATTGATATTTCTCCTGGCAATCTTGGTTCACGCTTTATCCAGCTCAGTGTTTCTCATGATGTACTCCACATATAAGTTAAATAAGCAGGGTGACAATATACAATATACTCCTTTTCCTATTTGGAACCAGTCTGTTGTTCCATGCCCAGTTCTAACTGTTGCTTTCTGACCTGCATACAGATTTCTTAAGAGACAGGTCAGGTGGTCTGGTATTTGAATCTCTTGAAGAATTTCCCAGAGTTTGTTGTGATTCACATAGTAAAAGGCTTTGGCATAGGCAATAAAGCAGAAGTAAATATTTTTCTGGAACTCTCTTGCTTTTTTGATGATTCAGGGGATGTTAGCAATTTGATCTCTGATTTCTGTCTTTACCAAAACCGGCTTGAACATCTGGAAGCTCACGGTTCAGGTACTGCTGAACTTCTCAGCTGCAGCACCGGAGCAGCAGTTGCATAGCATGGAGCAGCCGTGAGGACATACCCCACATCCAAGGTCAGAGGAACTCCAGCAAGATGGCAGAAGGGGCAAATTCACTTTTAGAATCGAGCCCCATTACCTCCAGAGACACTCAGAGGGCTCAAACAAATCTTGTGTGCACTAGAACCCAGAGACTCCACAGAGACCGAGACAGAACTGTATTTGAGCATCTCCTGCGGAGGTCCAGGTCAGCAGTGGCCTGCCACAGGGGCAGGGGCTCTGGGTGCAGCAGACCTGGGTATGACACAAGCCGTCTTGGAAGAGGTCACCAGTAACCCTATCAGAAAGCTGCCAGAACTTACACAGGACTGGGAAAAATATTCTTGGAGGGCACAAACAGACCGTGTGCACCAGGACCCAGGAGAAAGGAGCAGTGACCCCACAAGAGACTGACCCAGACTTGCCTGTGAGTGTCCAGGAGTCTCCAGCAGAGGCGTGGGTCGGTGCTGGCCTGCTGCAGTGTTGGGGGCACTGAGTGTAGCAGTGTGTGCATGGGCCCTTTGGAGGAGGTCACCATTATATTCTTTACCTACACCACAGTTTGGCTCCAGATAAATAGCAGTGAGGGAACACAGCTCTACCCACCAACAGAAAATTGGATAAAAGATTTACTGAGCATGGCCCCACCCATCAGAACAAGACCCAGTTTACCCCTCAGTCATTCTCTCCCATCAGGAAGCTTCCATAAGCCTCTTATCCTTCCCCATCAGAGGGTAGACAGGCTGAAAACCACAATCACAGAAAACTAACCAATCTAATCACACACACAACAACCTTGCCTAACTCAATGAAAATATGAACCATGCCCTGTAGGGCCACCCAAGATGGATGGGTCACGGTGGAGAGTTCTGACAAAATGTGGTCCACTGGAGAAGGGAATGGCAGACTGCTTCAGTATTCTTGCCTTGAGAACCCCATGAACAGTATGAAAAGGCAAAAATATAGGACACTGAAAGATGAACTCCCCAAGTCAGTAGGTGTCCGATATGCTACTGGAGATCAGAGGAGAAATAACTCCAGAAAGAATTAAGAGATGGAGCCAAAGCAAAAACAATATCCAATTGTGGATGTGACAGGTGGTGGAAGCAAAGCCTGATGCTGTAAAGAGTAATATTGCATAGGAACCTGGAATGTTAGGTCCATGAATCAAGGCAAATTGGAAGTGGTCAAACAGGGGATGGCAAGAGTGAACATTGACATTCTAGGAATCAGTGAACTAAAATGGTCCGGAATGGGGGAATTTAACTCAGATGACCATTATATCTACTACTGTGGGCAGGAATCCCTTAGGAGAAATGGAGTAGCCATCATGGTCAACACAAGAGTCTGAAATGCAGTACCTGGATGCAATCTCAAAAACAACAGAATGATTTCTGTTCATTTCTAAGGCAAACCATTCAATATCAAGGAGTCCAAATCTATGCGTTCTATGAAGACCTACAAGAGCTTATATAACTAACACCAAAAAAAGATGTTCTTTTCATTATAAGGGAATGTAATGCAAAAGTAGGAAGTCAAGAAACACCTGGAGTAACAGGCAAATTTGGCCTTGGAGTACAGAATGAAGCAGGGCAAAGGCTAATAATGTTTTTCCAAGAATATGCACTGGTCATAGCAAACATCCTCTTCCAACAACCCAAGAGAAAACTCTACACATGGACATCACCAGATGGTCAACAACAAAATCAGACTGATTATATTCTTTGCAGCCAAAGATGGAGAAGCTCTATAGAGTCAGCAAAAGCAAGATCGAGAGCTGACTGTGGCTTAGATCGTTAACTCCTTATTGCCAAATTCAGACTTAAATTGAAGAAAGTAGGGAATACCACTAGGCCATTCATGTATGACCTAAATCAAGTCCCTTTCCTGTTCCTAATGTAACACAAATTATGTCACAGATATTATCTTTTTTCTTCTTTCAATTATTCAATTTACCTCTTCTATTTCCAAGTTTTCTACTTTGGTTCCCTCATTACCCACCTACCCAACATCCTATCAGTGTTTTACAATTTACTTAGAAAAAAATCCAAATATTTATTGTGACTTATATTATCTGACTTTACTAATACTCACTATTAATCAGTCATTCTGGCCTTAAAGGAAACACTAACCTCTATTAAGTTCCCATGAAACAAACAAACAAAAACAAAAAAAAATTTTCTATCTCAGGTCAGCATCTTTAGGAAATACACTCTTTCTTATAATCCTGAATGTATTTCTTAAGGATTTCTGGAATCCTGGGATATTCTTCCTGTGATTTATTCAGTATTTGATTGCTTCTTATTTTTTTAGGTTTTAGTTGAAATTTCACCCTCAGAATGGAATTCTCTTAACAACATCTAAGAAGTAATTCTCCCAGGTTATCTTGATACATCATTTTTGTGTAATTTACTTATGGTATTTACAGCAATCTACAGTTATCTTGTTTAAGTGTTTTATTCTAGCCCTTTGTTTCTTTCTCATTATTGGAATAGTAGGTCCAGAGATAAGGGGCAAAAAAAGTAACTGAAACTCTAATATCTCGTGGAGCAAGTAGGAAACAAATAAGATTATATTGTTGTTGTTCAGTTGCTAAGTTGTGTCCAGCTCTTTGTGACCCCATGAATCACAGCATGCCAGGCTTCCCTCTCCTCACCCTCTCCCAGAATTTGCTTAAACTCATGTCCATTGAGTCGGTGATGCCATCCAACTATCTCATCCTCTGTCACCCCCTCCTCCTCCTTCCCTCAGTCTTTCCCTGCATTGGGTTCTTTCCCAATGAGTCAGCTCTTTGCATCAGGTGGCCAAAGTATCGGAGCTTCAGCATCAGCCCTTCCAATGAATATTCAGAGTTGATTTCCTTTAAAATCAACTGGTTTGATCTCCTTGCTGTCCAAGGGACTCTTACAAGTCTTCTCCAGCACCACAGTTTGAAAGTGTCAATTCTTGGACGCTCAGCCTTCTAGTATGACTCAAAGTAGTGAAGAGGAAGAATGATTTGGAGTCAGAAATGACTAATATCAAAGACTCAAAACTGTTTGGTGTTATTACTGCCTTATTTCTTCAATTGTTTTTATATCACTGCTTCATTTTTTATTTCATTACAGAATTTTTTTTTTAATCTTCTTTAGGAGAAGAGTTATCAGTGATTCTTGTCTTTTACTGATCAGGCATTTATGATACATATATTTTAAAAATCACTTTACTGAGTTATGTTTGAGATAGAAGAGCTGTATGTGGTTAATGTATAAAATTTGATGAATTTGAAGATAAGTATATATTAGTGATGCAGTTACCAAAAATCTATGCCATAAACATATCCACCATTCCCAAAAGTATCATCCTGCCCATTTTATTATTATGATTATTTTATACATATGCAAAAAAGATAATTAACTTTTTGTTAAAGGGTAGATCTTATATTAAATGATGAAATAGTGTTGATTCTCTGGATCTAAATTTTACCTTTTCATATAAGAGATTGTGATAGAATATTTAAGGCCACAGACCATTACTGAAATCAATTAAAAGTGAGAAGGGACTATAATTGGCTTAGTTAGTAACAGGGAGCCATCCTTCAAGCAGATATTTCTAGGAAAATATTATATTATAATTCCATGCTGATTCTTTGGCAACTATATGCAATGTAATTTTCAGAGAAGCCTAATGAAAATAAAATGTTTAGCATTATTACAGCAATGAAAATTATCAAAAGTGTAAAAATGACAGAATTTGCAATCTCAGTCTACATTTAATAAATGTTAGTACAAGGATGGAATAAAGGAAAGAGGGCAGAATAGTGATTGGATCAATGGTACAGTGGTGAAGAATACACCTGCTAATGCAGGAGACATTGGTTTGATCCATGGATCAGGAAGATCCTCTGGAGGAGGAAATAGCAACCCACTCTAGTATTCTTGCCTGGAAAATTGGAGGGAGAGAGGAGCCTGACAATTTACAGTCCATGGGGTCACAAAAAAAGAGTTGGACATGATTTAGCAACTAAATAATATTTAAAAATGACTAGATCATGAATTATTCAGAAGAAGCAAATATTTTCAAATTAGAGATCACAAGGAACATTCAGTTCAGTTCAGTTTAGTTGCTCAGTCATGTCTGACTCTTTGCGACCCCATGAATCGCAGCACACCAGGCCTCCCTGTCCAACACCAACTCCCAGAGCTTACTCAAACTTATGTCCATAGAGTCGGTGATGCCATCCAGTTATCTCATCCTCTGTCATCCCCTTCTCCTCCTGCCCCCAATCCCTCCCTGCATCAGGGTCTTTTCCAATGAGTTAACTCTTCACATGAGGTGGCCAAAGTATTGGGGTTTCAGCTTCAGCATCAGCCCTTCCAATGAACACCCAGGACTGATCTCCTTTAGGATGGGCTGGTTGGATCTCCTAGCAGTCCAAGGAACTCTCAAGAGTCTTCTCCAACACCACAGTTCAAAAGCATCAATTCTTCGGTGCTCAGCTTTCTTCACCATCCAACTGTCACATCCATACATGACCACTGGAAAAACCATAGCCTTGACTAAACGGACCATTGTTGGCAATGTAACGTCTCTGCTTTTTAATGTGCTATCTAGGTTGGTCATAACTTTCCTTCCAAGGAATAAGTGTCTTTTAATGTCATGGCTGCAATCACCATCTGCAGTGATTTTGGAGCCCAGAAAAATAGAGTCAGCCACTGTTTCCACTGTTTCCCCATCTATTTCCCATGAGGTGACGGGACCCGATGCCATGATCTTAGTTTTCTGAATGTTGAGCTTTAAGCCAACTTTTTCACTCTCCTCTTTCACTTTCATCAAGAGGCTCTTTAGTTCCTCTTCACTCTCTGCCATAAGGGTGGTGTCCTCTGCATACCTGAGGTGATTGATACTTCTTTCGGCCATCTTGATTCCAGCTTGCACTTCCTCCAGAACACCGGAAGCACACAACTAGTCAAGAGTTTCTCACACTCAGTGCAGAAGATATTGATATGATGCCATGATATGAATCATGGCTTTAAATATTTTCAAGCTAATAAGATATCTATAACTTAATAAAATTCAATGGATTGGATCTTTGGAATATTCATAGTGTTGGATGAGCTATTCAATTTGCCACACTCAAATATTCTCTTTAATAGATTATTTCAAATTTGATTTAATAGACCTAGAAACATGAGTTCAATAAATTCTTCAAGGAAATCTCATCCAAGGGGCGCTTTTACCATCTATTGACAGTCCTAGAAAATAATTCCTTAATTTCTAACCAAGTCTCTTTTTCTTTCATATAGATGACTTTCCAAACTCATACATGGCTAATGGAAATTTCAGTCGAGTCACTGAGTTTATTCTCACAGGAGTCTCAGAACATCCAGACCTCCAGATCCCACTCTTTTTTGTCTTCCTGGTCATCTATGGACTGACCGTGACAGGCAACCTAAGCATCATCACCCTCACCAGTGTGGACTCTCGACTTCAGACCCCCATGTATTTCTTCCTCCGGCACTTGGCCATCGTCAATCTTGGCAATTCAACTGTCATTGCTCCTAAAATGCTGGTCAACTTTTTAGTAAAAAAGCATACCACCTCCTTCTATGAATGTGCCGCCCAACTAGGAGGGTTCTTGGTTTTCATTGTGGCTGAAATTTTCATGTTAGCTGTGATGGCCTATGACCGCTATGTGGCCATCTGTAACCCCCTGCTCTACATGGCGGTGGTGTCTCGACGGGTCTGCTTTCTGCTAGTTTCCCTTACATACCTCTATAGCTTTTCCACAGCTATTGTAGTTTCATGTTGTGTATTTTCTATGGCTTATTGTTCTTGCAATGTAATCAATCATTTTTACTGTGACACTGTCCCTCTGATATCTTTGTCTTGCTCTGATACTTCATTACCAGAAACAGTAGTATTCATATCTGCATCTACAAACTTGATGTTTTCCATAACTGTAGTTGTAGCATCTTATTTCAACATCATTTTGTCCATTCTAAGGATACGTTCATCAGAAGGAAGGAAAAGAGCCTTCTCCACATGCACTTCACATATGACCGCTGTGTCAGTCTTCTATGGAACTCTGCTTTTTATGTATTTGCAGCCTCGAAATAACCACTCACTGGATATTGACAAAATGGCCTCCGTGTTTTATACGCTGGTGATTCCCATGCTGAATCCCATGATTTACAGCCTGAGGAACAAAGACGTGAAGGCTGCCTTGAGGAAATTTCTGACCAATTAATAATGTAGTGTTAGAACTCTATAGGTCACTGAAGAGATGGTTAAGACAGGCTGCCACTTTGTGGAATATAGTCTGAACAACATTTGAAGCTAAAGGAATGAATGACTTTCCCATTTTGCAATTTCTGTTTTGAGAAAAGGTTCTAGTCCACACCTTTCAAACAGAACTCTTGAATACAAGCCCTTTTTTCTAATCTAAAAAGTGAAAAATTTGAGACATCAGCCACAGAAATTTTGGGGGTGAATTGGAAAAAGAGCTAGTGAAAGTAAGGTTCATATTATTTGTATAAAATCTGTGCAAGTCACTGGTCTTGAGGCACATAGGTGTGGAGATCTCAGTATCCCAGGAAAGATTGTGTGTGTGTGTGTGTGTGTGTGTGTGTGTTCACATGTTCAGTCATGTCTGACACTTTGAGACCCCATGGACTGTAGCCCGCCAGGCTCCTCTGTCCAGTGAATTTTCCAGGCAAGAATATTTAAATGGATTGCAATTTCTTCCCCCAGGAGATCTTCCTGACCCAGGGATAATACCCACGTCTCCTGTGTCTCCTGCAGGTGGATTCTTTACCACTGAACCACCCGGGAATCCCAGAGAAGGCTAAAAGTATAAAGAAATATTTATGTAACCACTCATGAGACAGAGTTTGGAGTTTGACACATCTTGTTAATTTTTTTCTAAAATAAAAAAAGAAAAGAACAAATAAAATCAACTCTCTTAAGATTATAGCAATATTTAGAAGTCTTCACAGTACAATGTCCCCATGTCTAACATAGACTCCAAGACCCTGGAACATCAATGTTATCAAGAAAATGAATGTAATCCCCGAAGTGACAACAGAGAGTGATTCCGTGTTCTCCTGCTCGCTTCTGTCTTCAGTGTCAGTCTGTGCTCCTTAGGTTGGGATTTTTTCAGCTTTATGTCCTCTCCTACCCACTTCATCTTCTTCATCCCAATCTGTTTTGTACACATGGGACTGTTTGGTGGGAGAGACTGTTCTGTCCTCTTTAGTGGTAGCAAAACTCTTCTTTGTAAAACTGCAAGATCATGGGTCAAAGTGCTAAACAGAAAAATTTAACAAAATAAAACTTATCAAATTAAATTTGAAAAACTAATTTTATCTATCACACTTATAAAAATTCTAAAAATAAATGAAAAGAAAAATCTCAATTAAAATAAACAAAATTTAGACATTTAAGATGGAGATATATGAATGAACAAGTATATAGAAAAGTATTCAGTATTATTAATCATCAAGTAAATGAAAATCAAACTCACAATACTATTTTTTCTCCCGGTTTCAACTTATAAATCTTTTTTTTTTTTAAATTTTGACTTCAAATATTGGCAAGTATGTGGGGATAGTATGGATTCTCATACATGGTTTTAAGTAATGAAAATGCAACAGTTAGTTTAGAAATCTGCAGTTTGTTATAAAGTTAAATATATAGATATCTATGTTCCAGTAATTTCCCTCATAGATCTATTACTAGGGAAATTAATACATCTATACACATGCATGCTAAGTCACTTTAGTTGCACCCAACTCTTTGAGACACTATGGACTCCTCTCTTCATTGAATTCTCCAGGGAAGAATACTGGAACAGGTTGCATGCCCTCTTCCAGAGGATCTTTCCAATCCAGGGATGGAAACTGCATCTCATCTCTTATGTCTCCTTCATTGGCAGGCAAGTTCTTTATCCCCTGGGAAGCCCCACATATATGCACATATACAGTTATATAGGAGTGTTAACACTAGACTTGTTACATCAAGCCAAACTTCAAATACCCATCAACAAGAGGATGGTTAAAGATGGGATATATGCATGTAGTCAATTACTGAACCTAGGTCTCCCACATTGCAGGTGGATTCTCTACCATCTGAGCCACCAGGGAAGCCCCTTGTATAAATGCAGCACAGATAACTTTCAATATTGCTTCCCTGGTGGCTCAGAGGTTAACGCGTCTGCCTGCAAGGCGGGAGACCTGGGTTCGATCCCTGGGTTGGGAAGATCCCCTGGAGAAGGAAATGGCAACCCACTCCAGTAATCTTGCCTGGAGAATCCCATGGACAGAGGAGCCTGGCGGGGTACAGTCCACAGGGTCACAAAAAAGTCAGACATGACTGAACGACTTCAGTTTCAGTTTATGCTGATTGAAAGACTGCTTATTTGAGACTGCTTATTGTGTGATTCCACTCATATGAAATTCAGAAACAGGGAAAATAAGCTTATAGCTGCAGTAAGTGGAAGTTGGACGATGTTGTTCAGCATTATAATAGGGATAGCCTAGGGTGTAGGGATATTTTGGGGGCATTTAAAATATCAGGGATCATTTTTGGTGTTGATAATGTTCTATATCTTGATTTAGGTATTAGGAACAAATGGCACATTTACTAAACCTTCCCCGTTTTTACATTTTAGATCCATCTTTAACTATATATGAATTCCCCTCAATTCTACATGAGGAAGTAATAGAGGAAGACAGCATGGGTAAATGTTATGAGAGGGAATATATTATCTTCTGTCATATTTCAATGCCTATGAAGTTGTGCTGAACATTATGCAAGAATGATGAGATAGCTCAGAAAACACTACCATTTAGACTGTTATTATTGTAACACATTACACTGCAAGAATTATGTGTTTGTCATATTAAAAGTCAATGTATATCACTCAAAGATGAGGTTTTAATTTCAAATCTTCTAGTCACCAATTACAAGTTTTTGATCAAATGATAGAGTTTGTCTTAAATTTGTGTCCTCTGAATGTGGGGATAGTAATATCTGTACCATATAGTTCAAATGATATATGTTTATTCCAGGGCCTACTACTCATTTTACTGCAAATAAAAAAAAAAATTAAAAAAAAAAACAGCTCTATGCAGTGATGATGATTCATTTACAATTTTATCACGACTTTTCAAACTGTTCCAGTTTTGTTGAAATAGAACTCGTACAGTAATGCTTTTAATGTTATTTAAATCACTGACTCTGTGAGTAAGTACTTTATGGCATGTAGGTCTCCATGGAACTCTACAGATCATCTATGCTGCTTTCTTCCTTTCCTTAAATTATTCCTTACAATTTTTCCACTAGAGAATAGGCAAAATATCCTGGAGAATTAGCAGGCACCACAGGCAATTTCTTTTTTAAATCTCTCAGATGATTTAAATTCCTTGCGACTTCCTCAGGGACATTACAAAGAAAGAGGAAAGCATATATTCTCCCTACCCAAAGAAATATCAGGAGAACATAACAGCAGAAAATCCAGTTCTTCATAAAGGTGAGCATATAAAAAATATTGATTTTGATAACAACTCGGGTGTTGGTAATTTCTTTTGATTCTTAGATTCTGACTAAGGACACTTTGAATGTCACTGACTGCTTATTCTTTACACCATAAAAATTTCATTATTTCCTTTGATAAATGGTTTCCCTGGAATAAGATGATAGTTTGAAAGGCATTAATCATATAACTTGACTATATGTCATATATTGTTTGATTTGTGAAAGTCAAAATTGGTATTTGGATATTGCAAGTGAAGAAGAAGTTACAGGTACCTGAAAATAATCATCACCAATTTAATCTAAGAGAATCCATTTATGTTAGGATTTCCAGATAAAATACAGAAAATTTAAATTCAAATCTCATATCAATAGCAAATACTTTTTAGTAAATACTTTTTAGTAAATACTTTTTAGTATTTGCTTAATATAATATTTGTTTTTTATAAATATACCCAATGTAATATTTGAAAAATAATAATTTAAACTATGTATTATTCATGAAACATTGTACATACCTAAAATAATTTTATTTATATTAAAACTGACTCTGAAGTTAAGTGAAGTGAAAGTTGTTCAGTCATGTCCAACTCTTTGTGACCCCATGGACTAAACAGTCCATGGAGTTCTCCAGGACAGAATATTCTGGGTATAACAGAGTGGGTAGCTGTTCCCTTCTCCAGGGACCTTCCCAACCCAGGGCTTGAACCCAAGTCTCCCACACTGCAGGGGAATTCTCTACCAGCTGAACCACCAAGGAAGCCCCCAAATAATTTTAATATATGGATATGCATATTCTTCAGTATAAAAATAACTTCCATGCATAAACTTGGATAATTTTTACTTGTTTGTTTTTCTTGCTGGTTTCTTAGCACTTGTTTGTTTGTTTTTCAGAAAAGATTTTACAAACTTAGTGATTATACTGGTAAAAAAGTATAATGATTTGTTAAGAGTTATGAGAAAGTCATGAACCCCACATAACTCCTAACTGCTATCACCAAGACTGAAGGTTGAAAAATCAGTCTTCCCACTGCATACTTTTTGTATTCTGTCTACTCTAAGTGTTAGTCCTCAATGGAAGGATATAAAATGTTGCACTAGGATATTAAAAAATGACTAGAGATACTTTTTTCCCAAATAAGAAGAATCGGAAGGGTATCCCTATCTATTTAAGACACTGAAGCAGTGTTTTTGGATAAATAACCAGAATTTGTAAGTTGAATCACATGGGGAATTGCTAATCAACAAATATAGTTTCATTTACATAAGATTGAAGAAGATACAGAGATCCACTGTACAATATAGTAACTCTAATTAACAACACTGTACAATTGACTCATAAATCATTTAATGGGGCAGATCACATGCTATATATTCTTAAAGCAGAAAATTAAAATCAAAATTAAAAAAGAGTGGGCAAGGTAAAAGAACCTGGAATTTCAGAAAGAGATAATTACTGACACTGAAAACGGAGACACCATCAGAAAGTATTAGAATAATCCCAGAACAGCTGAAGACTTCAGAGTTGTAGGACTGATACTAGTAATCTGAATCTCTTTGCTTAATCCAGTGTGTCTCTCTTTGTACAATGAAACCCATGACAACAGACGAGGCAACATCTGGTCCGTATCTCTGCGTGAGGAAGGAGTGGGACTCAGTAGAGAAACAGCCATTTCCTTCTCCAGGGGATCTTCCAGGGATCGAAACTGGGTCTCCTGAATTGCACGCAGATTCTTTACCACCTGGGCCACCACAGAAGCCTAGAGAAACAGCAGAAAGTACTATCTAGGGAAGAGGATTAGAACTGGCTCAGCAACCTTCACTATTGCCTTTCTTTCTCAACACCACTCCTTGGATTGGACTAGGTTCCTGGTTTGGTAAATCAGAACCTCTACAGCATAAGAGAAAATAACAGCTAAGAATAAAATGTTTATATTCTAGGTTATGTGCTTTTAGTTCAACTGGTACTTTTGAATGTCAGTAGGGAAACAGAAAGATTGAGATGAAAATTTAGAGTTCAAGCATTGAAACATGTATATTATCTAGGGTGAAACAGATCACCAGCCCAGGTTGGGTACATGAGACAAGTGCTCGGGCCTGGTGCACTGGGAAGACCCAGAGGGATCGGGTGGAGAGGGAGGGGGGAGGGGGGACTGGTATGGGGAATACATGCAAATCCATGGCTAATTCATTTCAATGTATAACAAAAACTACTGTAATGATGTAAAGTAATTAGCCTCCAACTAATTTAAAAAAAAAAAAAAAGAAATGATCACATAAAAAAAAAAAAAAAAAAAGAAAAGAAAATTTAGAGTTCAAAAAGGCTGGTCCAAAGTGATATGAATACAAAAAATGATATGTATCTGATTGTGGAATGCATTGAAAACAAGGCTAAAGCTTTTATCAATTATTCTAAAAATATCTCAGATTACATACTACCTAAAAGTTTTAATGACTATTATCTGCCTATCAGCTAATATGAATCACAACATGGAGACCAGAAGGATATAATAGTCTATGACAGTGTTAATACAAGCTTGATCTCAGGAGGTAGGTGAGGGGATGCTTAGGATGGAAAATATCATGAAAATTGACAAAAAAAAAAAAAAATACAATGTGGAACTCTGACAGAGAAAATTAGAGGATGGATACAATGTGCTTTACAGTGGTTGCTTTTTAACATTTTATTTTTTCCATTTAGGAAAACTATATGGGCTTCCCTCAAAGCTCAGTTGGTAGAGAATCTGCCTGCAATGCAGGAGACCTGGGTTCAATTCCTCGGCCGGGAAGATCTGCTGGAGAAGGAAATGGCAATCCACTCCAGTGTTCTTGTCTGGAAAATCCCATGGACAGAGGAGCCTGGGGGGCTACAGTCCACGGGGTCGCAAGAGTCAGACACAACTTAGTGACTAAACCAGCACATAAGCTGGAGTATACTAGATGTCAGCATAAGTAGAGGAGCTGATGTAGTTTGGAAACATGATTTCCGGAAAGCCCACTCCAGGAATTGTCCTTGCCATCTAATGACAATCCAAGAAAATAATTACTTGGAAGTTTGTAACCACATTTTCTTTTCTTCCCCAAATAGATTAATTTCCAAACAGTTACATGGCTCATGGAAATTTCACCCGAGTCACTGAGTTTATTCTCACAGGAGTCTCAGAACGTCCAGACCTCCAGATCCCACTCTTCTTTGTCTTCCTGGTCATCTATGGACTGACCGTGACAGGCAACCTAAGCATCATCACCCTCACCAGTGTGGACTCTCGACTTCAGACCCCCATGTATTTCTTCCTCCGGCACTTGGCCATCATCAATCTTGGCAATTCAACTGTCATTGCTCCTAAAATGCTGATCAACTTCTTAGTAAAGAAACACACCACCTCCTACTATGAATGTGCCATTCAGCTCGGAGGGTTCTTGGTTTTCATCGTAGCTGAAATTTTCATTTTAGCTGTGATGGCCTATGACCGCTATGTGGCCATTTGTAACCCCCTGCTCTACATGGCGGTGGTGTCTCGACAGGTCTGCTTTCTGCTAGTTTCCCTCACATACCTCTACAGCTTTTCCACATCGATTGTGACTTCCTTTTCTGTATTCTCAATGGCTTATTGCTCTCTCAATGTAATCAATCATTTTTACTGTGATATTGTCCCTCTCTTAGCCCTGTCCTGCTCTGATACATCCTTCCCAGAAACAGTAGTATTCATATCTGCATCTACAAACTTGATGTTTTCCATAACTGTAGTTGTAGCATCTTATTTCAACATCATTTTGTCCATTCTAAGGATACGTTCATCAGAAGGAAGGAAAAGAGCCTTCTCCACATGTGCTTCACATATGACCGCTGTGTCAGTTTTCTATGGAACTCTGCTTTTCATGTATTTACAGCCTCGAAATAACCATTCATTAGAAACTGATAAAATGGCTTCAGTGTTTTATACACTGGTGATTCCCATGCTTAATCCCCTCATCTACAGCCTGAGGAACAAGGACGTGAAGGCTGCCTTGAAGAGATTTCTGACAAATTCGTGCTGTTGATGTCTTTTTGAACTCTATAGGTCAATGAAGAGATGCTTAAGATAGGCTGCCATTGTGTGGAGGAGATTCTTACAGCATTAGAAGCCAAAGGAATGGGTTATTTTCTCATTTTGTAATTTCTCTCTTGAGGAAAGGTCCTAGTTTGCACCATTCAAATAGAAATCTTGAATACAACCCAGGTTTTCTGATCTAAAGAATAAAAATGTTTGAGTCAATAGTCACAGAATTTGGGGGCTGATTTGAAGGGAAAAAAAAGAGCCAATGAAAGTCAGATCCTTAATCTTTGTTTGAATTTTCCAGTTCACTTATCCTGATGCAGGTGCCTGTGGGAGGCAATTCTAGTACCCCAGACAAGGCTAAAATATGAACTAGTATTTATGAAATCACCCATGAGGTAGAGTCTGTAGTTTAACACAAACCTCGTTAATTCTAAAAAAGAGAAAGAACAAATAAAATCAACTCACTTAAGAAGATGGCAATATTCAGATATCTCCAGAGCAGAATGTCACTATATACAAAATAGACTCCAGATTTCCTAACACACCAGTGTATTCAATGCAACAAAATTAGAGTAATGTTTGAAGTGACAGGGCTTCCCTGGTAGCTCAGATGGTAAAGAATCTGCCTGCAATGTGAGAGATCTGAGTTCGATCCCTGGGTTGGGAAGATCCCCTGGAGGAGGGCAGGGCAATAGACTCCAGTATTCTTTGAGCTTTCCTGGTGTCTCAGAGGTTAAAGCGTCTGCCTGTCATGCGGGAGACCCGGGTTCGATCTCTGGGTCAGGAAGACCCCCTGGAGAAGGAAATGGCAACCCTCTCCAGTCCTCTTGCCTGGATAATCCCATGGACAGAGGAGCCTGGTCACCTATAGTCCACGGGGTCTCAAAGAGTTGGACAAGACTGAGCCACTTCACTTTCTTTTCTTTCTTTCTTTTGAAGTGATAACAGAGAGAGATTCTCAGTTTTCCTGCTTCCTTTCCTGTCTTCAGAATGTTCCTCTATGTGCCTCAGCTTGCAGTTTTATCAGTTTTATGGCCTCTCCTACCCACTTCATCTCCTGTATCCCAAACTGCTTTGTTTGGAACTTTTTGGTGGGAGAGGGTTTTCTGCCCTTCCTAAGGGTCGCCCAACTCTGCTTTGTATCACTGTAGCAACTTGAGACAGAATTTAACAGAAACATCAGAAACAAGAGAGTCTAGGGGGGGAAAAAAAATCTGAAAAAGTAGTTTTATCTAGCAAACTTTTAGTATTCAAACAATCAATAAAAAGGAGAAAACAATTAAAATGGGAAAATTTTAGAACTGTAAGATGTGGGTATATGAATAGCAAAGTACATAGAAAAGTGTCCACTTTCACTAGCCACCAAGTAAATGAAAATTCAACTCTCAATGAAATTATTTTATCCCAATTCCATTTATAAGTTATTTTTAAAATGTTTACATCAAATGTTGTCAAGGAGATGGGGCAAATAGAATCCCCATACATGGCTTTTTGGTAATGTAAAATGTTACTATAAGTTCAGAAAGTTAGCATGTTCTTATAAAGTTAAAAATGCAGCTGCTTATGTTACAGTAATTGCCTCTTAGATCTATAACTAGTAAAAATAATACATATATACACACATATGCTTTTATAAGGGTGTTTATACAAGATATTTTATAATAAACTAAAACTCAAGTATCTATTGGTAGGAGAACTAGTAAGATGGGATATATGTATGCAGAGGACTGTTATGCATCCATATAAACTCAGCACAGCTGAATTTCAAAATAATTAAGCTGAGTGCAAGATAGAGCTAAGAATATTTATTGTGTGGTTTCATTTATGTGAAATTCAGAAACAGGGAAAATGAGAGTAGGGATAGAAACCAGAGCAGCATTTGCTCTAGGTGAGAGCATGCTGTTTGGGAAGTTAAGGTCTGAGGGAAATTGCCTTTATGATGGGAGGAGACAAGAAGAGGGGGTTATAAAATATCAGGGAAATGTCTGTGGTGTTGAAATGTATTAGGTATTAGGAACAAATGGCACATTTTCCAAACTTACCCATTTGTACAATTTAACGCCGTCTTTTACTGTTTGCAAATTTTCCTCAATTCTAAAGCCAAAGGAATTCATAGAAGAAGAGAACATAGGTTAAATGTTATGAGAGGGAATGTATTTCCTTATATTAGATTTTATCTTCTATGAGGATATGTGAACATTATGCAAAAGTGGTAAATCTCAGCTCAGGAAACACTATGATTTAGACAACTATTATTGCAACACATTGCATTACAATAACTGTTATGTGTTTGTCATATGAAAAGAAAATCCATGTGTATAACTCATTTAAAGACAAGGCTTTAATTTCAAATCTTCTAGTCATCAATCACACACCTTTGGTCAAAGCACATGGTTTATCTGAGTGCAGCATCCTCTGAACCTGGGAATAGTAATATCCTCCTCATATAGGTTAAATGGTATATTTTTTAATGCAACACCCATGACAAATTTTTTACTGGAATAATAAATAGAAAAAATATATGCAATGGTAGTGATTAATTTGCAATCTTATCATGACTATTGAAACTTCCAATTTTGCAGCAATAAAGCACTTTAGTCTTTTTCACTGTTATTCTGACCATTGACTCTGTGTCAGTAATTGAGTACTTTTATGTCATGGGGGTCTCCATGTAACTGTAAAGATCATTATGCTGTTTTCTTCCTTTCTTTACATTATTCCTTACAACTTTTCACTAGAGATATAGGCAGGATATCCTGGAGGATAGGCAGGCACCCAGGCAGTCCTTTTTAAATCTCAGAAGATTTAAGCAAAATCATTTGAATAAGTCACATGCTATTGATACTTCCTCAGGAAACATCACAAAGAGACAGGAAAAGCATAAATTCTCTCTACTCAAAGAAAAGTCAGAGAAATATGAGAAGAGAAAATCCAATTCTTCATGAGTAGACAGAAATTGTTGATTTTGATTATCACCTTGACATTGGTAATTTCCTTCGTTTCTTAGATTCTGACTATGAGCACTTTTATTGACACTGAGAGATATTCTTTAACCACAAAAATTCCATTATTATTATTATTTGTTGTTGTTAACTTGTTTCCTTGGAATACTGTGGTAGTGTCAGGGCATTACCTATGAACAGACTAGATGTTGTATATCTATTTTATTTATGAAAGCTGAAAGTTAGATTTGGATATTATAAGTTCAGAGGGAGTTAGATACATCTGAAAAAATCATGAGAAATCTAATCTATTAAAATCCAGTAAGGTTAGAATGTCCAGATAAAATATAAGATGTTCAGTTGCATTTAAATTTCTGATCAATGACAAATACTATTTAGTGCCTGTCTCATAAAATATTTGAATTTTCTATAAATATATCCAATGCAATATTTGAAAAAAATACTTTAAGATATGTATTACCCATGAAACATTTTCTAAACTGAAAATAATCTTAATATAAGGATATGTATATTCTTCTACATGAGAATCAATTCCCACAGATGAACTTGGAGAATTTTTAGTTGTTCGTTTTCCCTAACGGTTGCTTTCTACTTGATTTTTTGTTGTTGCTGTTGTTGTTGTTCTTGTTTTTTCAGGAAAGACTTTACTAACTGATTGAGTAAACTAGTAAATGCATAGAATACTTTTTTAAGAGTTAAGGAGAAAGCCATGGACCTCAAGCAGTTCCTAACTCCTATCACCAGGTCTGAAGATTGAAACATCAGTTACATCTTTGCATACTTTTTGTATCCTCTGCGCTCTAATGGTTAGCCCTAAATAGAAGTATATAAATGTTGCATCAGAATGGTCAAAAATGACCGAAGATATCTTTTGCAAAATAAGAAGAATGGGCAGAGTATCACTATCTCTTTAAGATCCTTATAACAATTCTTTTTGATAAGTACCCAGAAGTTGTAAGTTGGACCATGTGAAAAACTGCTAATCAATAGATATCAAATTTCAGTAATGGAAGATGAATAAGTTCTAGAGAGGAGCATCATTGTGCCTATAATTAAGAATGCTAGTCTATTCAGCCATAAATCTTTTAATGGAACAGATCTCATATTATATATTCTTAAGGAGAAAATTAAAATTAAAAATGAATGGGTAGGGTAAAATAATCTGGAAATTTAAAAGAAAATAATAAAAGACACTGAAAACGAAGATACACTCAATAAATGTTAGACTAATCCTTAGCAGAACTGAAGACTTCAAAATGGTGATTGGTAGCAGATGTTTGAATTCCTTTGCCTAATTCAGCGTGTCTCACATTCTACAAGAAAACCCATGAAAGCAGATCAGGCAACACTTGGTTCTTCTCTGTGAAAGAGGAAAAGGCCTGAAAGCTGAATGGGACACAGTGGAGAAACAGCAGACAATGCCATCTAGGAAAAAGAAATAGACTGGCTCCACAAAGTGCAGTACTGCCTTCCATCCTTAAACGCATTTTTGGATCAGTCTAGTTTTTTGGTTTAACAGGACAGAAACTCTGTAGAATCTTAATAAGAAAATAGAACCTAGGAAGAAATGTTTATTTTTTAGGTTGTTGTTAGTTCAACTAGTATTTCTGAATATCAGCAGGGACACAGACGGCAAGAGGAAGAAAAAAAAAAAAATGTTGGGCTGAGTGTATGCTGAGTGAGGTGATGCTAAATAGAAAGGTGATGCAGACCTGAATGTGGAATGCATTGAATATGAGGCTAAATATTTTTTTTTTCAGTTATTCTAAAAATATATCACAGATTACAAATCTGACTACTAAAAAAAGGATTAAAGACTGTTATTTGTTTATCAGCCAAAGACCTGGAGATCAAAATGATACAGTCATCAAAGACAGTGTTAATGAAAGCTTGACCTAAGCAAGTAGGTGTGTGTAGAATGGCAAAGTATTATTGAAACTGGCAAATAATAAAATGTGGAATTTTGAAAGAGAAATTTAGAGGATGGATATAATATTAGTGATTTAAAGTGGTTCATTTATTTGTTTATTTTTGTCATTTAAAAAGTGTATGTAGCCAGCAACACATTAAATTTCAGCAGAAATAGAGGAGCTGGTATTATTTGGAAGCATAATTCTTGGAAATCTCACCCTAGGCATTGCCTGTACCATCTACTGGCAATCCTAGGAAATACAATTTTTAAAAACTGTAACAATTTCTCCTTTCTTGCTCAAACAGGTGACTCTCCAAACTTTACCATGGCTCATGGAAATTTCACCCGAGTCACTGAGTTTATTCTCACAGGAGTCTCAGAACGTCCAGACCTCCAGATCCCACTCTTCTTTGTCTTCCTGGTCATCTATGGACTGACCGTGACAGGCAACCTAAGCATCATCACCCTCACCAGTGTGGACTCTCGACTTCAGACCCCCATGTATTTCTTCCTCAGGCACTTGGCCATCATCAATCTTGGCAATTCAACTGTCATTGCTCCTAAAATGCTGATCAACTTCTTAGTAAAGAAACACACCCCTCTTTCTATGAGTGTGCCACCCAACTAGGCATATTCTTGGTTTTCATCATAGCTGAAATTTTCATTTTAGCAGTGATGGCCTATGACCACTATGTGGCCATTTGTAACCCCCTGCTCTACATGGCGGTGGTGTCTCGGAGGATCTGCTTTCTGCTGGTTTCCCTCACATACCTCTATAGCTTTTCCACAGCCATTGTGGCTTCATTTTCTGTCTTCTCTATGGCTTATTGCTCTTCCAACATAATCAATCATTTTTACTGTGATATCGTCCCTCTGATAGCATTTTCTTGCTCTAATACTTCCTTTCCAGACACAGTAGTATTTGTATCAGCATCTACAAATTTGGTGTTTTCCATAATTACCGTTGTAGCATCTTATTTCAACATTGTTCTGTCCATTCTAAGGATACGTTCATCAGAAGGAAGAAAAAGAGCCTTCTCCACATGTGCTTCACATGTGATGGCAGTGTCAGTCTTCTATGGAATTCTAGTTTTTATGTATTTGTAGCCTCAGACTTACCATTCTATGGGTGCTGATAAAATGGCTTCAGTGTTCTATACACTGGTGATTCCCATGCTGAACCCCACGATCTACAACCTGAGGAACAAGGACGTGAAGGCTGCCTTAAAGAGATTTCTGACAAATTCATGCTGTTCTTTTAAGCTGATGTAATTTTTAACTCTAAGGTAAATGAGGAGATGGTTAAGAAAGGCACATTGTATGGAGGAGATTCTGAACAGCATTAGAAGCTAACGGAATGGGTGTTTTTCCCATTTTATTTATTTTGAGGAAAGGCTCTAGTCTGCATCATTCAAATAGAAATATTAAAAATAACCTAGTTTTTTCTGATCTAAAGAACAAAAAGTCAGAATTTGAGACAATAGTCTCAGAAATGTTGGCAATGAATTGCAGAAAGGAAACAATCTATGAAAATGAGATCCTTATTCTTTGTAAAAGCTGTCCAGTTCACTTATCCTGAGCCAAGTTCATTTATTCTACTGAGCCATGTTGGTTACTGGAAGATTTCAGTTGTCTCAGACCAAAAAAAAAAAAAAAAAAAGAAGAACTAATATTTATGAAATCACCCATGAGACAGACTGTAGTTTGCCAAAAACCTTGTTAATTTCCTGCTCTAGTTAAAAAAGAACAAATAAATCAACCCTCTTAAGAAGAAGATAACAATATTCACATGTCTTCACAGCACAATATAACCATGCTCGAGACAGATTCTAAGTTCCCGACAAACCAATATAGTCAATACAAGAAAATTAGAGTACTCCTTGAAGTGACGGCAGAGAGTGGCTCTCAGTTCTCCTGCTCCCTTCTCAGCCTTCAGACCTTCAGAGTGTTAGTCTGTGCCTTGGTTTGGGACTTTGTCAACTTCATGGCCTCTTCTACCCACTTCATCTCCTGCGTTCCAATCTGTTTTCTACTTGTGAACTTTTTCTGGCAAGAGATAGCTTTTTGCCCTCCCTGCTGCTAAGTCACTTCAGTCATGTCCGACTCTGTGCGACCCCATAGACAGCAGCCCACCAGGCTCCCCCATCCCTGGGATTCTCCAGGCAAGAACCCTGGAGTGGGTTGCCATTTCCTTCTCCAATGCACGAAAGTAAAAAGTGAAAGTGAAGTCGCTCAGTCGTGTCCGACTCTTAGCGACCCCGTGGACTGCAGCCCACCAGGCTCCTCTGTCCATGGGATTCTCCAGGCAAGAACGCTGGAGTGGGTTGCCATTTCCTTCTTCAATGCAGGAAAGTGAAAAGTGAAAGTGAAGTCGCTCAGTCGTGTCCGACTCTTAGCGACCCCGTGGACTGCAGCCCACCAGGCTCCTCCGTCCATGGGGTTTTCCAGGCAAGAGTCCTGGAGTGGGTGCCATTGCTTTCTCCTTTGCTCTCCCTAGTGATAGCAAAAGTCTCTTTAGTAATACAATAAGATATCGGGTCACAGAACGAAACAGAAATATCAAAATATAAAACATCAAGGAGAAAATATGCAAAAATTGCTTTATCTAGCATATGGAAAAATTCAAAAAATCAAGTAAAAATTAAATTTCAACAGGTAAAATTTAGACAACATAAGATGTAGATTTGAACACAGACTGGTTCCAAATAGGGAAAGGAGTACTTCAAGGCTGTATATTGGCACCCTGCTTATTTAACTTATATGCAGAGTACACCATAAGCAATGCTGGGCTGGAAGAAGCACAGGCTGGAATCAAGATTGCTGGGAGAAATATCAATAACCTCAGATATGCAGATGACACCACCCTTATGGTGGAAAGTGAAGAGGAAGTAAAGAACCTCTTGATGAAAGTGAAAAAGGAGAGTGAAAAAGTTGGTTTAAAACTCAACATTCAGAAAACTAAGATCATGGCATCTGGTCCCATCACTTCATGGCAAATAGATGGGGAAACAGTGGAAACAGTGGCTGACTTTATTTTTCTGGGCTCCAAAATCACTGCAGATGGTGACTGCAGCCATGAAATTAAAATATGCTTTCTCCTTGGATTGAACCCAGATCTTCCACATTGCAGGCAGATTCTTTACTGTCTGAGCCGCCAGGGAATAGGATTATCTTATCCCAATGTCCATTTATATATGTGTGTGTATTAATTTTTACATCAAATATTGGCAAGAATATGGTGAAAATGAAATTCCCATTCATGGCTTTTGCTAATGTAAAATACTACAGTAAGTTTGGTTATCTTGAAGTTTCTTGTAAAGTTAATTATACAGTGACCTACGTCCTAGTTATTCTGAGATCCCTAAGAGAAAAGTAATGTATATATACTCACATATTCATTTACATAGGACTGTTTATACTAGACATTTTAATAGCACATCACAAACACACTATCCATCAATATTTGAAGAGCTGTGGTACTCACATGCAGTGGGATGTCATGTAGTTATAAAATCACGCATGGATACATTTCAAAATCACTATGCTGAGTGAAAGATACCAGACTGAGATTATTTATTGTGTGATTCCACTTACATGAAATTCAAAAGCAGGATAATAAGTTTAGGGATAGAACACAGAGCAGTATTGCTAGAGTTGGCAGAATGTTTGTGTAGTTAAATGAGGGAAATTTCCATCATTCCAGGAGAGGTGAAGGGTGTGAAAGGTTGTTGCTGAACGATAAGACGAAGGATTCTTGGCCTCCGGAGGAGACAAATTCAATCCGAGGCCAGAGAAGAGGCTGGATCACTCAGAGCTTTTATGTAATAAAGTTTTATTAAAGTATAAAGGAGATAGAGAAAGCTTCTGATATAGGCATCAGAAGGGGGCAAAAGAGTACCCCCCTCCTAGTCTTTAGCTGTATGTTATATAGTCACTCACAGTCTGTTAATGAAAAGAAAAGAATGTCATAAAATTTAGAATGACACCAGATAATTCATCCCTGGCCATAAAACGATTGACTTGAATCTTGTAGAAGGGCAGATTACCAGAAAATAGTTTCATTTACATAGATTAGGGGAACAATACCTGAGTAAGTAGGTTGGGTCATTTGGCAGAACCAACTTGAAGATAGAGTCTGGGGTTCATTAACATAGCTTAAGACAACATTTCCATAAGAAAAAGAAACGTGTTGGTCAACTCAAGGTTTGAGAGTAGTTAGCTTCAGGTGAAACCAGATGTCATGGCAACACAGCATTTTAAGAGAAACCTCCTCTTAAATTTGTATAGAGAAGAAAAATATCGCTGTTTTGTTTCTTCCTGCTGCTTAAGAGAGATAAAAATGTCTGGCACCTGCAGCCTCTTTCTTCCATTTGGAGACCCCTGGCCTTCCTGCCTGTTACCCTCGCAGGTGGAGGGGTTATAAAGCATTGGAGACGTTTCTGTGGTGCTGGAAATATTCTGTATCTTGATTTAGGTATTAGGAACAAATGACACATTTTCCAAAACTTACCCATCTATGCAATTTAGATCCATCTTTAACTGTTTATGATTTATCCTCAATTCTAATACATAAGGATGAGGGTATAGGCAAAATGTTATGAGAGAGCATGTATTGTCTTAAATTAAATTTTACCTTCAATGAGGTTGTACTGTACATTATCCAAGAGTGTTGGTGTCTCAGCTCAGGAAGCACTATAGTTTAAACACACACTGCATTTCAATAATTGTTATGAATTTTTCATATTAAAGGTCAGGGTATGTATACCACTCACTTAAAGATAAGGCTTTAATTTCATCATGGCTTTGGTCAAATTGCATAGTTTATCTGAGCTTGGTTTTCCTCTGTATATTGTTATAGTCCATATTTATCTCATGTATGTTAAATGATATATTTTCACCTTAGTGCCAACTACATATTTTTTTACTGGAATTATAATTTCAAAAAATGCTATGCAATGATGATGATGATTCATTTACAATTATATCATGATTTTTGGGACTGTTTCAGTTTTGCTGAGTTAAAGCCCAAATACAGTAGCATTTTCATTGTTACTACAGTCATTGAGTCTGTGCAAATGAATGAACACGTAAAAATGGCTGGAGGTCTCCTTGGAACTGTACAGATCATTTCTGTTGTTTTCTTCCTTTCCTTAAACTGCCCCTTACACTTTTTCACTAGGGAATATGCAGAGTATCTTGGATAATTAGCAGGAACTACAGACAATTTTTTAATCTCTCAGATGATTTAAACAAAAATGTCTCAATAAATACCTCAAGGAACTTCCTCAAGGAACTTAGAGAGAAGAAAAGCATAAATTCTCTACTTCTCAAGGAACATTAGAAAGAGAGAAGAAAAGCATAAATTCTTCTAACTCTGAGAAACGTCAGAGAAACTTGAGAGCAGCAAATGCAATTATTCTTTAAATGTGAGTAGATAAGCATTACTGTTGATTTTGATTATCACCTAATGTTGGGTAATTCACCTTAATTCTTAGATTCTGACTAAAGACAATTTTATGGTCACTGACAGATCATTCTGTATGTCATAGGAATTTCATTATTTCCTTTTTTAACTGGTTTCCCTGAAATAGTATGGTATTTAAGGCATTAAAGTCCCATGAATTGATTACATGTCCTATATCTATTTGACTTGTGAAAGTTGAAAGCTGCATTTGGATATTGCAAGTGCAGAAGGAGTACACAGATCATCACCAATCTAACAATTAGAATCCAGTAAGGTAAGAGTTTGCAGGTAAAATACAGGATATTCAGCTACATTTAAATTTCAGATCAATAACAAATACTTTTTAGTATTTAGCCTCATGTAGCATTTGGCTTTTTCATTAATGTACCCAATTCAATATTTTAAAAAGAATATTTTAAAATATTGTGTCACCCATGAACTATTTTATAAACTGAAAATAATTTAATTTAAAGATATGCATGTTGTTATATATAAGAATCAACTCCCAGGCATAAACTTGAAGATTTTTATTCATTCGTTTTCTCTACCAGTTGCTAACAACATAGACCATTTTTTTCTTTTTCTTTTTTTTTTTTAGAAAATATTTTACAAATTGAGCAAGTAGCCTGGTAAATATAGGATGATTTTTTAAGAGTTTTGGAGAATGACTTTAACCCCAAATAATTTCTAACTACCATCAGCAATTGTGAAGATTCAAAACGCAGTCATCCCTTTGCATCCATTTTGTATCTTGTCTGCTTTCATGCACACATACATGCTCAGTTGTGTCTGACTCTTTGGGACCCCATGAACTGTAGCCCCCATGGGATTTTCCAGGCCAGAAGACTGGAGTGGGTTGTTATTTCCTCCTCCAGGGTATCTTTCTGACCCTGCAGGAATAGAATCTGCATCTATAAGCAGACATATCATTTCCTAAAAAAAAAAAAAAAAACTTGGCAGGGTATCACCACCTCTTTAATATCCTTATTGAAATTATTTTCAATAAATGCCCAGAAGTTGGAAGTTGGACCATACAGGGAGTTGCTAGTCCACAGGTATATAAAGTTTCAGTTAAGGAAGGTGAATAAAATCTAGAGATCTACTCTATAGCATTTAACTATAATTTACAATACTGTACTGTTTGTTCATAAATTATTTAATGGGGCAGATGTCATATTACATATTTTATCACATGAAATCAAAATTTAAAAAATAGACAAGGTCCATGGAATTTTCCACACAAAAATACTGGAGTGGGTTGCCATTTCCTACTCCAGGGGATCTCCCCAACCCAGAGATCAAATACAAGTTTCCCACATTGGTAGGCAAATTCTTTACCACTCTGCCACCTGGGAAGTCCAAATCAACTATACTTCAATAAAAATATTTTTTTCTTCAGAAAAATAAGAGGCATGAGAGACACAGAAAGAACATCCTGTAGTGCAGTGTTACAGGAAAAAAGAAAAGCTAGAATCTCAAAAGAGAGCGTTGTCCTCAGTGGAAAAGGATACAGGTAGACTGAGAAACCTATTGGGAAGTTATGCTACAATTAAAGTAAAAAAAAAAAAAAAAACTTGAAGCAGATGAAAAAATCTTGAAATAGATGAAAAAATATCATATGATCATTAGGGCTCATTTCCTAAATATTTGCAAGTCTAACGTACCATATATGCTCCAGACTTACATAGTAGCTTGCCTAAATTAATATTTAAATGTCTCATAAACACCTAAAGTTTAATAAGTTCATAATATCACTTTTATCATTCCATCTTAAATCATAACCCCAAATATTTGAAAAACCATATTTGATCCAGTCACAAAAAAAATTGCAAAAGTACTTTTTGTTCCTAATCTCAGTGTCATTCCCTCATCTCTTTCTCACAGAACACACACAATGAATTATGTTGCTGATACTTTCTTGTTTCTGCTCTCAACTGTTAATGTACCATCTTCTATTTCCATTTCTCTACTTTGGTGCATTATCTTCCACCAGGAATCCTATAACAACTGCTTACTCACTTTTAAATTTTTACTCATGATTTCTAACTCCTTTCAATTATGTAATTATTTTTATAACAGCAATAGTTGTCTTTTTAAAGTTTAAAACTGGTCATGTTCCCTAATTACCTTCAAGCTTACCAATGCCTTGGAATTCACTTAAAATAAAATCCAACTATTTACTGTGATCTATATTATATGATTCTACTGTCCCCTTTTCCTCGTTATTATTTAGTCACACTGGCTCCATTAAGTTTTGCTATAAAAACAGACAGGAAAAAAAATAGTTATTTTCTACCCCAAAACAACATCTTCAGGAAATTGGAATCCTGGAATGTTCTTCCGGTGATTCATTCAAAAGTTGGTTCCTCCTCATCGTTTAGTTTTAGTTCAAATGTCATGTTTCAAAAAGGTTTTCTCTTAACATCTTGTGTGAAATAATTCTCTCAGGTTATCCTAATGTATATATTGTTACTTCTTATTATTAAAATGAATATATTCTACAGTTTTCTTCTTTATATATTTTGTTACCAGCCCTTTCTCTCTTCCTTATTATTGGAATAGAATGCCCATGAGGTAAGGGACAAGTAATTCAACTGAAGCTTGGCTATTTCCTGACAAAAGTAGAAAATCAACAAATACATGGTAAATAAGAAAATGATTCAAGGAACCAAAGAGAATGTTTGGTGTCAGAAATAAACTAGTATAAAATATTCAACAATATTAGAAGTAATCTTGGTCTTATATCTCTGATTCTTTTTCATTGTCACAACGTTTTTTTTTTCCTTACTGTAGAGTTTTTGTTTTAATTTTGTTTAGAAGAGAAAATGTCAACAGTTCTGGTCTTTTTAAAGGCACATATTAAAAAAAAAATAAAGTCACATATTTATCATATAAAACACTTTATTGAATTATGATTGACATGCAAAAAACTCTACATGTTTAATGTATGCAACTTGATGAGATTGAATATATGTGTGTATCAGTGAAATCATCACCACAATCTATGCCATAAACATATTCACCATCTGCAAAAATTTCTTCCTGCTACTTTATTAATTATCAGTAATATATTGCATATATATATATACATATATATATGTTAATTGTTGCTAAAAGGTAAATCTTATGTTAATTGATCATGTAGCTTTGGCCATCTACAAATTCTCTCCAAGTCCTCGGATTAGAGACTATGAACAGACTTCTTTGTGTCAGGTGCCCCCAGCTAGATATCAATTGTTATTGAGAAAAAGCTCAACTTAGTGAGGTCAAATACCACCTTTCAAATATCTCTAGCAAAACATTCAGTTGTATTTTAATCTCATGTAGATCCTTTAGAAAATATATGTAATGAAATTACCATAGAAGTTCTATAAAAGGATGTTTATTATTATTGCATTGATGAAAAAATATCAAAAATCTGATAAAATATCAGTAAAGTGATGAACTAAAATTGAGTTCAGAAGTATTACATAATTCAAAAAATAACATTATGAAATTGTATAAATAAAAAGTAATGGTTAAAAATAATAGCACATTGAAATAATATGAGGAATTGCATCAACTTGTGGGCAAGAAGGAAAAGAGCTATGATAGGGACGAAAACATTTTCAAGGAGAAAAAATTTTTAAAGCTGAAAAGAGAATAGTTGATGTGAAGAATGGATCTGAGAACATTTCTCCTTTTTTTTTTTTTTTTTTTGGTAATAAAGTGAAAAATGAGCAAAGAGGTTAACAGAAATAGATAGTCAAAACTGCAAGTTCAATATACACCAAATAGAAGCTATAGAAAGACAGTATAAATGAAAAGGGGTAGAGTATTGGCCAAATTATCTATTCTTAAGAAAAAGCAAGAAATCTCAGATTAAGAAATTAAGAATAGATGACAAATTATTCGTGTGCTTAGTCACTCAGTCATGTCTGACTCTGTGCCCCCACCAGGACTGTCACCCACCAGGGTCTTCTGTCCATGGAATTTCCCTGGCAAGAATATTGGAACAGGTTACCATTTCCTATTCCCAGGGATCTTCCCAACCCAGGGATAGAACCTCTGTCTCTTGCATATCCTGCATTGGCAGGTAGATTCTTTACCATTAAGCCACCTGGGAAATCTTGAATTCTTAGGGAACTTGCAATTCGTCATATCTCCCTCACACTCTGTTCAAGAGGCATCAGATTGGAATCTCTGTTCTAATTTTTAAGCTACTAAAACAGTCATAATTTAATAATATTACAAGAAAATAAATTCTCAAAATATACATTACACTGGATCATCTGTTTAACTTGCCATACCCATTTCTTCTCTTCAGTAAATGATTGCAAAATTGATTTACTAGACCTAAAACTTTGAGTTTAATAACTGAGATGAATAGGAGATCTCATCAAAGGATTGCTTTTGCATCTAATAACAGTCTTGGAAAATAATCCCATAAAGTTTGTGACTACTTCTTTTTTTCTTCAAGCAGATGGCTTTCTAAACTCTTACATGGCTCATGGAAATTTCACCCGAGTCACTGAGTTTATTCTCACAGGAGTCTCAGAACGTCCAGACCTCCAGATCCCACTCTTCTTTGTCTTCCTGGTCATCTATGGACTGACCGTGACAGGCAACCTAAGCATCATCACCCTCACCAGTGTGGACTCTCGACTTCAGACCCCCATGTATTTCTTCCTCCGGCACTTGGCCATCATCAATCTTGGCAATTCAACTGTCATTGCTCCTAAAATGCTGATCAACTTCTTAGTAAAGAAACACACCACCTCCTACTATGAATGTGCCATTCAGCTTGGAGGGTTCTTGGTTTTCATCATAGCTGAGGTGCTCATGTTAGCTGTGATGGCCTATGACCGCTATGTGGCCATTTGTAACCCCCTGCTCTACATGGCGGTGGTGTCTCGGCGGATCTGCTTTCTGCTGGTTTCCCTCACATACCTCTATAGCTTTTGCACATCAATTGTGACTTCATCTTCTGTATTCTCTATGACTTATTGTTCTTCCAATGTAATCAATCATTTTTACTGTGATACGGTCCCTCTGTTAGCATTGTCTTGCTCTGATACTTCAGTTCCAGAAGAGCAATATTTATATCTGCATCTACAAATTTGGCATTTTCCATAAGTACCGTTGTAGCATCTTATTTCAACATTGTTCTATCCATTCTAAAGATACATTCATCAGAAGGAAGGAAAAAAGCCTTCTCCACATGTGCTTCACATATGACAGCAGTGTCAGTCTTCTATGGAACTCTACTTTTTATGTATTTGCAGCCTCAGACTAACCATTCTATGGGTGTTGATAAAATGGCTTCAGTGTTCTATACACTGGTGATTCCCATGCTGAACCCTATGATCTACAGCCTGAGGAACAATGATGTGAAAGCTGCACTGAAGATGTTTATTAGAAATACATGCTGTTCTTTAAATCATTCTAGCTTTAAAACTCTATAGATAAACGAAGATAGACTGGCATTGGTTGTAGAAAGCTGAGATTAGATGAGTGATTTATAGGTTCTCAACTAATCCTGTAAATTAAATAGGATTCTCTTTCTAGAAAATGGTGATTTAAAAAAATAATTGGAGACTCCTGAAATTCTGAGATAAATATAGAAATGAAGCATATTCTCTAAGTTTGCTAAGTTCTCAGTTATCTAGGTCAAAAGAAATGTTTCCAGGAGTCAGGAGAGATATGCTAAGAAATAATTAAACTTGAACAGAGAAATATCTATAAATGAAAGAAGCAAGTTGATCTTTCTTATTATTTGGTTTCCTTTTCTTCTTATTCTGGGTATATATGGACATAGTAGATAACTACATCTTGAAGAATTGTAATTAGAGATGGCTAAATTAATTTTTACACTTTTTAGCAAAGTTATACCAATTATCTTTAAAATAAAACTACCTTCTCTGTCTTAATATTGTTTGATTGAAAAATATATGGTAAAAATGAATTTATATTATGAATGCTAAACAAAATATGACTGATAATTTTATTCAAATTAATACACTTTGTATGTTTTGAATTTATTATAAGCATGCAATTTTGATATTAACATGAAAGCATAGTCAACTTAAGATTTTCAATCTCATTACTCAAAGTAATACATGGATTTTATTGTGAGACAATGGACATTCAATGAACAATCTTTTTCAGATTTCTTTATATCACTACAAAAGCAATCTCTTTTCCAAACAAATTCTGTTATGTTTTCTGATAGTTTTTGATCAGTGAGCTTACACTAAAATCTGTTCTCTAACTCTGAATGGATAGAGGTGTGACCAGAGTCTATCTCAGACACATAAAATCAGAAACACCAGATAAAGATCACTAAACCCATATTTTAAGAAAAGTTGAATGGAGTTGGGGTTATGAAAATATTCAGAGATAAGATTGTAAATATTCACATTTACATGGAGGCTTTAAAATATAATCCACCATTTATTTTTAAAGCAGTATACAATGGGCTTTATGTCCAAATATCAAAGGTTTATGTTTTGGAAGGAATGAAAACCAATTGAGAGGAAGTGAAATCAGGAAAATAAGGGACATTTGGATATGCTTGCTTTTTCAGCAAGTGTTGTTGATTTACAACTTTATATAGGTTTTAGGTGTTCAGTTAAGTTCAGTTACTTAGTCATGTCAGACTCTGCCACCCCATGGACTGCAACATGTGGTTCCCTGTCCATCACCAACTCCCGGAGTTTACTGAAACTCATGTCCATTGAGTCGGTGATGCCATCCGACAACCTCATCCTCTGTCGTCCCCTTCTTCTCCCACCTTCAATCTTTCCCAGCATCAGGGTCTTTTCCAACAAGTCAGTTCTTTGCATCAGGTGGCCAAAGTATTGGAGTTTCAGCTTCAGCATCAGTCCTTCCAATGAATATTCAGGGCTTATTTCTTTTAGGATCTCCTTGCTGTCCAAGGGACTCTCAAGAGTCTTCTCCAATACCACAGTTCAAAAGTACCAATTCTTCAGCGCTCAGCTTTCTTTATGGTACAACTCTCAGATCCACAGATGACTACTGGAAAAATCATAGCTTTGACTAGATGGACCTTTGTTGATAAAGTAATGTCTCTGTTTTTTTGTATGCTCTCTAGTTGGCTCAAAGCTTTTCTTCCAAGGAGCAAATGTCTTTTAATTTTATGGCTGCAGTCACCATCTGCAGTGATTTTGGAGCCCAGAAAATTAAAGTCTCTCATTGTTTCTATTGTTTCTCCATCTATTTGTCATGAAGTGGTGGGACAGGATGCCATGATCTTTATTTTCTGAAAGTTGAATTTTAAGCTAACTTTTTCATTCTCCTCTTTCACTTTCATCAAGAGGCCTTTTAGTTCTTCACTTTCTGCCATAGGTGTGGTGTCATCTGCGTATCTGAGGGTATTGATATTTCTCCCAGCAATCTTGACTCCGGCTTGTGCTTCATCCAGCCTGGCAGTTCACTCCATTCCGATTAGGAACCAGCCAGTTGTTCCATGTCCATTTCTTCTTGACCTGCATACAGATTTCTCAGGAGGCAGGTAAGGTGGTCTGGTATTCCCATCTCTTGAAGAATTTTACACAGTTTGTTGGGATCCACACAGTCAAAGTTTTTGGCATAGTCACTAAAGCAGAAGTATATGTTTTTTTGGAACTCTTCTGCTTTTTTGATGATCCAACAGATGTTGGCAATTTCATCTCTGGTACCTCTACCTTTTCTGAATCCAGCTTTAACATCTTGAAATTCATGCTTCATGTACTGTTGAAGCCTGGCTTAGAGAAATTTGAGCATTACTTTGCTAGCATGTGAGATGAGTGCAACTGTGCAGTAGTTTAAACATTCTTTGACATTGCCTTTCTTTGGGACTGGAATGAAAACACCTTTTCCAGTCCTGTGGCCACTGCTGAGTTTTCCAAATTTGCTGGCATGTTGAGTTCAGCACTTTTACAGCATCATCATTTAGGATTTGAAATAGCTCAACTGGAATTCGATCACCACCACTAGCTTTGTTCGTTGTAATGCTTCCTAAGGCCCACTTGACTTCACCTTAAAGGATATCTGGCTCTAGGTGAGTGATCACATCATCGTGATTTTCTGTTTCATGAAGATCTTTTTTGTACAGTTCTTCTGTGTATTCTTGTCACCTCTTCTCAATATCTTCTGCCTCTGTTAGGCCCACACCATTTCTGTCCTTCACTGAGCCCATCTTTATATGAAATATTTCTAATTTTCTTGAAGAGATCTCTAGTATTTCCCATTCTATTGTTTTCCTCTATTTCTTTGCACTGATCACTGAGGAACCCTTTCTTATCTCTCCTTGGTATCCTTTGGAAGTCTGGATTCAAATGGGTATATCTTTTAGTTTTAGGTGTAGTTGTACACTACATATTTGGAAAAATAAAGCTAATGAATATAACAAAACAGAAGCAGATTCACAGGTATGAAGATCAGACTAGTGATTACCTATGGAGAGAGGGAAGGGAAAAGGGGCAAGATAGGGGTAGAAAAAGGCAGAACCAACTATATTTAATATAACTGTAAAATTGGAGAACAAAGAGGACATACACACAGTGAGGGTTTTCAGGTATCTTATGATTGAGAGCACTGGGCTGTGGTGTGAGTAAAGGGGTATAGTTAACAGTCCTTCACATGGGACGATGGTGGGCACGTGGAGACCGCAATAGTCAGGTAAAGATGAAGACACTAAGTTAGACCAGGAAGGACCGAGGTGCCTGGAATATGTGGAGCTGGGAACTGGAGTGGAGGCAGGTAAGCAGACACAGTGACTGCACAACAGCCTGAATGCTGCTTGAGAGGCCCAGTGACTTCTAAACCATACCTATTAAGGTGAGATTCCATAAGGCCAGGCCAAGAACAGCCTCCAGGGAATGAGAAATGGCTGGGGGTCTGGATGATGAACACTCCTGCTTCACACAGGATTGAAACACATCACAATTCTGTCAAACTCTAATGAGAAAATTCACTGAATGTCTAGGGCTCTGTCTAACTCAAACCTGAGCTATGTAGGTGGGGGAAAAGTTGAAGTACCCCCAGACAAAACTAAAAATGTGAATGAACATTTATATAACCATCCCTGAGACAGAGTTTTCAGTTTGACACAAATTTTGATAATTTCCTGAAAAAATAAGTAACTAGAACAAATAAAATCTGCCCTTTTAAGAAGAACATAGCAACATTTAGTTAGATATTGTCAGAGCATCATATCACAATTTTCAGGTTAGACTCCAAAGTTCTCTAATACAGCACAATCCTTGCAGTGATAACAGAGTGTGGTTCCAAGTTTTCCCTCTCTCTTCTCAGTCTTGAATGTTATTCTATGTACCCTGAGAAGGGACTTTATCAACTTTATGGCTTCTCCTACCCACTTTGTCTCCTGCATCCCAATTTGTTCTGTCCATGAGAAGTTGTCAGAGGGGAGAGAGTTTTCTGCCTTTCCTATCGGTACACAATTCTGCTTTGTATCACTGCAGGATCTTGAGCCAAAGAACTAAACAGAGACATCAAAATAATAAAACCTCTGAGTGTTTGTTGGCCATCTGGATGTCTTCTTTGGACAAATATCTGTTTAAGTCTTCTGCTCATTTTCTTGATTAGGTTGTTTGCTTTCATGATATTGAATTATACTAGCTGCTTATATATTTTGGAGATGAACCCTTTGTCGGCTGTTTCACTTGCAACTATTTTCTCCCATTCTGAAGTTGTCTTTTAATCTTTTTTATTGTGTTCCTTGCTGTGCAAAAACTTTTAAATTTAATTAGGTTCCATTTGTTTGTTTTTGTTTTTATTTCCATTTCTCTAGGAGGTGGGCCAAAGAGGACCTTGCTGTGACTTATATCAAAGAGTGTTCTGTATATATTTCCTTCCAGAATTTTATAGTTTCTGGTCTTTTGCATTTAGGTTTTTAAATTCACTTTGAGTTCATCTTTGTATATTGTGTTAGGAACTGTTCTAATTTCATTCTTTTACACATAACTGTCCAGTTTTCTCAGCACCACAAATTGAAGAAATTATCTTTTCTCCATTGTATATTATTGCCTCCTTTGTCAAAGATAAAGCATCCATAGGCATGCAGGTTTATCTCTGAACTTTCTATATTACCCATTGGTCTATATTTCTGTTTTTGTCCCAACCCCAAAAATGGGCAGAAGACTTAAATAGACATTTCTCCAAAGACATAGAGATTGCTAATAAATGCATGAAAAAAATGGTTAGCATTGCTAATTGCTAGAGAAATGCAAATCAAAACCACAATGAGGTGTCACCTCACACAGGTCAGAATGGCCATCAAAAAAATCTACAAACAATAAATGCTGGAGAGGATGTGGGAGAAAAGGGAAACCTCTTGCACCATTGGTGGGAATGTAAATTGTGAAGCCACTATGGAGAACAGTACGGAGACTCCTTAAAATACTAGTCATAAAACCACCACATGACCCAGCGAGACCACTACTGGGCATACACCCAGAGGAAACCATAATTGGAAAAGACACATGTACCCCAATGTTCATAGCAGCATTATGTGCAACAGCTAGGACATTGAAGCAACCTAGATGTCCATTGACAGATGAATGGATAAAGAAAATGTGGTACAAATATACAATGGAATATTACTCAGACACACACACACAAAATGAATTTGAGTCAATTCTAAGAAGGTGGGTGAAATTAAAATCTGTTATATAGAGCAAAGTACGTCATAAAGAGAAAAAAACCAAATATTGCATATTAACACACACACACACAATATGTATAATCTTATAAAAAAATGGTATTGATGAACCTATTTGTGGAAAAGGAGTGGAAACTCAGACATAGAGAATGAACTTGTGGGTACAGTGGAGGAACAAGAGAACAGGATGAATGGAGAAAGTAGCGCTGACACAAATGCACCACCATATGTAAAACAGACAGCTGGTGAGAAGTTGCTATATAACACAGGGACCCAGACTGGCACTCTGTCATGACCTAGAGGGGTGAATAGGGCGAGGGGAGGGAGACTTAAGCGGGGTGTGATAAATGTATAATTATGGCTGATTTGCATTGTTATATGGCAGAAAGCAACACAAGTCTGTAAAACAATTTTCCCTCAAAATGGGATAAATTAAGAAGTAAGAAAACTTCTAGAAGAAAATCTCCAAAAGCAGTTTCATCTAACACACTTATAAAAAGTGAAAAAATCAATAAAAGACTGATTAAAATGGACAAAATTTAGACACTTTAAAATGTATATATATATGAATAACCAGCAAGCACACTGACAAGTGTCCAATATTGGTCATCAAGTAAATGAAAACTAAACTCACAATGAGATTATTTCATCCCAATTTCCATTTATAAGTTATACTTTTAAAACTCTTATCCAATGATGATGATTTGTTTACCATTTTATCATGACTTCTGGAACAGTTGCAGTTTTACTGTGAGAAAGCATATCCATCTTTTTCATTGTTATTGTAATGATTGTCTTGAAGTACCTTTATGTCATGTAGGTCTCCATGGGACTGTACAGATAATTTATACTGTTTTCTTCCTTTCCTTAAATTGCTCCTTACAATTTTTTCACTAGAGAATATGCAGTATATCCTAGGTAATTTGAAGCCATTAAAGGCAATTAAAAAAAAAAAAAGCAACTCTCATATAATTTGGGCAGAATCATCTGAATAAATTCATACTACTTACTCAAGGAACACCACAAGTAGAGAGGGAAAGTATAAATTGCCCCTACCCAAAGACAATTCAGAGTAATTTGAGAGCAAAAAATTGAATTCTTCATTAAAGGTGAGCAAATAGTAATTGTAGATATTGATTAACACCACGGTGTTTCTAATTTCCTTTAATTCTTGGTTCCAACTAGGGACACTCTTACAGTCACTGACAGTTTATTCTTTACATCACAAAAATTTCATTATGTCTCTTGTTAACTGGTTTCCCTGGAAGATGATGGTAGTTTTAGGACATTAAAGCCTATGAATTGACTAGAGGTCATGTATTCATTTGATTTGTGAAAATTGAAAGTGGTATTTGGATATTGCAAGTTCAGAAAGAGTTAGGAATACCTGAAAATCATCAACAAAATAATCTATTAGGAATTAGTAAAGTTAAGATTTCCAGATAAAATATAGGATGCTCAGTTGAATTTAAATTTCAAATAAATATTAAATATTTTTTAATATCTTGCTTATGTAATATTTGTTTTTTTTCTTTAAATATGCCCAACACAGGTCTTCCCTGGTGAGTCAGTGGTAAAGAGTCCCCTGCCAATGCAGGAGACTTATATTTGATACCTTGTCCAGAAAGATCCCCTGGAGAAGGAAATGGCAACCCGATCCAGTATTCTTGCCTGGAGAACCCCATGGATAGAGGAGCCTGGTGGGCTACAGTCCCATGGGCTCTCCTCTAATGGTTAGCTCGAAGTGAAAGCATATAAAATGTTTCATCAGGATATTAGAAAATGACCAGAGATATCATTTCCCAAATTAGCAGAATGGGTAGTGTTTCACTTTCTCATAATCATCCTGATAGCAATTCCTTTTGATAAATACCCAGAAGTTGTAAGCTGGACAATATAGAGAGTCACTAATCAACAAGTATAAAGTTTCAGTTACATGAGATGAATGAGATCTAGAGATCTGCTGTACAACCTGTGCCTGTAATTAACAATACTGCACTATTCAGCCATAAGTCTCTTAATGGGGAAGATTTCAAGTTATGTATTCTAACCACATTGTTAAAATAAAAATTTAAAAGAAGAATGGGCAAGGTACAAGAATATGGAAATTTAGAAGGATGTAATAACTGACACTGAAAATGACAAGACCTTTGATAAACACAAGAATGATTCTCAGCAGATCTGAAGACTTCAAAGTGGCAAAACTGATACTATAAATCTGAATTCCATTGCTTAATCCAATTTTGTCTATCTTTCTATAAGAAAACCCATGATAGCAGGCCATGTTACCCTTGGTTCTAATCTGTGCATGAGAAAGGAGACTGAAACCAGAGTGGGACTCAGTAGAGAAACAGCAGACAGCACCATCTGGAAAAAAGGAATAGAACTGGCTCAGAAATCTCCAGCATTGTCTTTCCTTCTCAACTCCACTCCATGGATCAGAGTAGATTCCTGGTTTGATAAGTCAGAACCTCTGTAATATTTTAAAGGGAAAATAAAATCTGAGGTGAAAAAATGTTTTTTTTCTAGATTGCTTGTTTTAGTTCAACTGATACTTTTGAATATCAATAGGGAAACAGAGGGACTAGGGTTGAGAGTATGTCTGGTGAAGTGATATGACTAGACAAGTGATACAGACCTGAGTGTGGGATTCATTGAATATGAGAAACAAGGCTTTTTTCAATTATTACAGAAGATGTCTCAGATAATATATTTGATTAACAAAAAATGACTCTTATTTGCTTATCAACAAATCTGAGAAAATGGTAATATGAAGATGAGAAGTCCATGAGAGTGTTAGCTTGACCTAAGGAAGGAGGGGCTACTTAGGATGCCAAAGTATTATGGAAATTGGCAAACAATATAATAAAGAGCTTTAAAAGAAAAACTTAGACGAAGAAGATAATGTGTGTGATTTAATTGGTTGCTTTTCCACATTTAGTTTTGCAATTTAAGAAGAGTATATAACCAGCCTTTGTGTTCCCAGTCACTCAGTCATGTCTGACTTTTTTGGGCCCCATGAACTGTAGCCCACCAGGCTCCTCTGTCCATGGGATTCTCCAGGTAAGAACCCTGGAGTAGGTAGCCATTTCCTCCCCCAGGGGAATCTTCCTGACCCAGGGATTGAACCCATGTCTCCTGCATTGGCAGATAGACTCTTTACTACTGCACCCCCTGGGAAGTTATAAACCATCAGCACGCTTGACTTCAGCAGAATTAAGGGAACTGATGAGTTTCCCTGGTGGCTCAAATGGTAAAGAATCTGTCTGCAACACAGGAGACCTGAGTTTGATCCCTGGGTTGGGAAGATCCCCTGGAGAAAGGAATGGCTACCCACTCCAGTATTCTGACCTGGAGAATTATGTGGACTGGCAAGTCCATGGGTTCACAAAGAGTCAGACACGACTGAGTGACCTTCACTTTCTCAAGGGAACTGATATATTTTCAAAGTATGATTTTAGGAAATCTTACCCCAGGAATTACACTTGCCATATAACAACAGTCATAGAAAATGCAATTTTTAAATTGCAATTTAATTTTAAAAACTAACCACTTCTCCTTTTTTTCCCAGATGACTTTCCAAACTCTTACATGGCTCATGGAAATTTCACCCGAGTCACTGAGTTTATTCTCACAGGAGTCTCAGAACGTCCAGACCTCCAGATCCCACTCTTCTTTGTCTTCCTGGTCATCTATGGACTGACCGTGACAGGCAACCTAAGCATCATCACCCTCACCAGTGTGGACTCTCGACTTCAGACCCCCATGTATTTCTTCCTCCGGCACTTGGCCATCATCAATCTTGGCAATTCAACTGTCATTGCTCCTAAAATGCTGATCAACTTCTTAGTAAAGAAACACACCACCTCCTACTATGAATGTGCCATTCAGCTCGGAGGGTTCTTGGTTTTCATCGTAGCTGAGGTGCTCATGTTAGCTGTGATGGCCTATGACCGCTATGTGGCCATCTGTAACCCCCTGCTCTACATGGCGGTGGTGTCTCGGCGGATCTGCCTTCTGCTGGCTTCCCTCACATACCTATATAGCTTCTCCACAGCGGTTGTGGCCTCTTCTTCTGTATTCTCTGTGGCTTACTGCTCTTGCAATATCATCAATCATTTTTATTGTGATATTGCCCCTCTTCTAGCATTGTCCTGCTCTGATACTTCCTTTCCAGAAACATTTGTGTTCATATCTGCAGCTACAAATCTGGTGTTTTCCATAATTATAGTTCTTGTATCTTATTTCAACATTGTTTTGTTCATTCTCAAAATACATTCATCAGAAGGAAGGAAAAAAGCATTTTCCACGTGTGTGTCACATATGATGGCGGTGTCTGTCTTCTATGGGACGATGATATTCATGTATGCACAGCCTCAAACTAACCATTCTATGGATACTGATAAAGTGGCCTCTGTGTTTTATACTCTGGTGATTCCCATGCTGAACCCCATAATCTACAGCCTGAGGAACAAGGATGTGAAGGCTGCCTTAAAGAGATATCTGACAAATCCGTGCTGTTCTTTTAAATTGATGTAATATTAGAAATCTATAAATAAATAGAGAGTTAAGATAGAATGCCACTGTGTCAGAAAAAGCAACAGTTAGATGATTGATTAATAGGTATGCAGGCTACTCTGAATTAAAAGGTGCTAGAATTAGGGATGTACTGATTTAAAAAATAATCTGAAATTCTTGGATGTATGAATTTAATACAGAAACAAAGCATTATTCACTTGTTCTCTCAAGGGTTATGCAGGCATCTACATTGAAATAAATATTGCCAGGAGTCAGGAGAGATATGAGTTTGCAAGTTTTAAGTAAGTTAAAACAGAAGAAGGAAAATAATGGCTGAGAAAAGTAAGTGGATTTTTCTCATTCTTTGGCTTCCTTTTACTTTCTGTGCATATTTGCATGTAGTGGATCACTGCCTCTGGAATTGCAGATGGCCTAAATCCTTTTCATCACTAAGCAGCAAAATTAAACTGACAAATTTCTTTAAAACAATCCCTAACTCTTTCTTAGTGTCATTTGAAGGAAAAGCTGCACACTCCTGATACATTTGCATTTTGAATGCTAACCAAAATGCAGTTGAAATTATTTTTACAGTAATGAGTATAGCTCATACAACTCTTTAATGAAGGATACAAGGCACCATCACTGATTACTTCTACTCTGAATCCTGCTGCATGATAATCTTAGTGGTATCTATAGGAGTTTTCTCTTCTCCTTATTCTAAACATCAGTCTTCTATAGTATGTGTAATAAATGTACTGTGTTTTGGTATTAGTGAGCATTCAATGAACCATGTTTTTTGTAAGTTCTTCACATCATTAAGGGAAATTTTTAATTGCTCTTTTATTTTTTTTATTTCTGATAGTTTTTGAGTGTACATCAAAACGTATGATACAACTTGCACATACACAGGTGACCAGACTGTATCTCAGATTTATCAGATGAGAATGGAGTTAAGCAGCATAATGATAAACTAATGGGGTGTTATTTACATAGTGCATGTATCCAAGCTGGCCTTTCCAGCAAAGAAGAGCAGTAGGCATACTTTGAAACTAATTGACTAAAAATATCTGTATTTCTAGACTAGCCATGTACCTGGTAAACAAATAATATCCCTGAAAGTATTTAGTTTCATTTGGATTCTCAAATAGTGAATATTAAAATGCTCAGTGTTTCATGATAAAATGTATCAGATCTATTTTATTTATTTATTTATTTATTTTTAAATTTCATGCTGTACAAACAGTGCTATGGGTATAATTTCATTTGGAAGAAAATCTCTGAGTGTATTTCTTTAATTTCAGAAGTTTCTTCCTAACACCATTGGGTAAATATTTCCCAATTGTGTCTCTTTTATACCTCTCTTCTGTGGACCAGAATAAATTGGTTTTTTCAGATACTTTCATTTATCCTTTGCCTTTAAAGAGATGTCACACACACACAAAAGAAATTGCACAGTGAGTTTATTATATCAGTAAATGTGTGATACTACTATTAATACGATCATTGTAAACAGAAAAGTGTGATCTTATAAGAAACTGTCATTTGCTAAAGAAAATGAAAGAGAGTAGCTCCTAACCAGGCAATCAAAATTCATATTTGGGGATTTCCCTGGCAGACCCAGCTTCCCCCTCAGTCAGTCTCTCCCATCATGAATCTTCCATAAGCCTCTTATCCTTCTCGATCAAAGGGTAGACACATTGAAAACCACAATCATAGAAAACTAACAAATCTTATCACATGGACCACAGCCTTATCTAAATCAATGAAACTATAAGCCATGCCATGTAGGGCAACCCAAGACAGATAGGACATTGTGGAGAGTTCTGACAAAATGTGGTCCACTGGAGAAGGGAATGGTGAAACACTTCATTAATCTTGCCTTGAGAAACCCATGAACAGTATGACAAGGTAAAAACATAGGACACTGAAAGAGGAACTCCCCAGGTCAGTAGGTGCCCAATACGCTACTGGAGATCAGTGGAGAAAAAACTCCAGAAAGAGTGAAGAGACGGAGCCAAAACAAAAACGACACCCAGTTGTGGATATGACTGGTGATGGAAGCAAGGTCTGATGCTGTAAAGAGCAATAATGCATAGGAACCTGGAATGCTAGGTCCATGAATCAAGGCAAATTGAAAGTGATCGAACAAGAGATGGCAGAGTGAACATCAACATTTTAGGAATCAGTGAAGTAAAATGGACTGGAAAGGGTGGATTTATCTCAAATGTCCATTATATCTACTACTGTGGGCAAAAATCACTTAGAAGAAATGGAGTAGCCATCATAGTCAACAAAAGAGTCCGAAATGCAGTACTTGGATGTTATCTCAAAAATGACAGAATGATCTCTGTTCACTTCCAAGGCAAATCATTCAATATCAGAGCAATCCAAGTCTATGCCCCAACCAGTAATGCTGAAGAAGCTGAAGTTAAATGGTTCTATGAAGACCTACAAGACCTTTCAGAACAAACATCCAAAAAAGATATTATCTTCATTAAAGGGGATTGGAATGCAAAAGTAGGAAGTCAAGAAACACCTGGAGTAACAGCAAATTTGGCCTTGGAGTACAGAATGAAGCAGGACAAAGGCTAATAGAGTTTTGCCAAAAGAATGCACTGGTAATAGCAAAGACCCTATTCCAACAACAAAAGAGGTGACTCTACACATGGACATCACCAGACGGCCAATACTGAAATCAGATTGATTATATTCTTTGCAGTTAAAGATGGAAAAGCTCTATACAGTCAGCAAAAACAAGACTGAGAGCTGACTGTGGCTCAGATTATGAACTCTTTGTTGCCAAATTCAGACTTAAACTGAAGAAAGTAGGGAAAACCAACAGACTATTTAGGTATGACCTAAATTAAATCTCTTACAATTATACAGTAGAAGTGAGATATAGATTTAAGGGACTAGATCTAATAGAGTGCCTGATGATCTATGAATGGAGGTTCATGACATTGCACAGTAGACAGAGATCAAGACCACCACCACCACCACCACCCCCCGCCCAGCCCTGGCAAAAGAAAAGGAAAAAAGCAAAATGGCTGTCTGAGGAGGCCTTACAAATAGCTGTGAAAAAAAGAGAAACAAAAAGCAAATGAGAAAAGGGAAGATATACCCATTTAAATGCAAAGTTCCAAAGAATAGCAAGGAGAGATAAGAAAACCTTCCTCAATGATCAGGACAAAGACAGAGGAAAACAATAGAATGGGAAAGACTAGAGATCTCTTCAAGGAAACTAGAGATACCAAGGGAAAATTTCACGCAAACATGGACTCAATAAAGGACAGAAATGGTATGAACCTAACAGAAGTAGAAAATAGTAAGAAGAAGCAGCAAGAATACATGGAAGAACTGTACAAAAAAGATCTTCACAACCCAGATAATCACGATGGTGTTGTCACTCACCGAGAGCCAGACATCTGGAATGTGAATCAAGTGGGCCTTAGAAAGCATCACTACGAACAAAGCTAGTGGTGGTGATGGAATTCCAGTTGAGCTATTTCAAATCCTAAATGATAATGCTGTGAAAGTGCTGCACTCAATGTGCCAGCGAATCTGGAAAACTCAGCAGTGGCCACAGGACTGAAAAAGGTCAGTTTTCATTCCAATCCCTAAGAAAGGCAATGCCAAGTAATGTTCAACCTACTACACAATTGCTCTCATCTCACACAATAGTAAAGTAATGCTTAAAACTCTCCAAGCCAGGCTTCAGCAATACTTGGACCATGAACTTCCAGATGTTCAAACTGGTTTTAGAAAAGGCAGAGGAACCATAGATCAAATTGCCAACATCCACTGGATCACTGAAAAAGCAAGAGAGTTCCAGAAAGACATCTATTTCTGCTTTATTGACTATGCCAAAGCCTTTGACTTTGTGGATCACAATAAACTATGGAAAATTCTGAAGGAGATGGGAATACCAGATCACCTGACCTCCTTCTTGAGAAATCTGTATGCAAGTCAGGTAGCAACAGTTAGAACTGGACATGGAATAGCAGAATGGTTCCAAACTGGACAAGGAGTACGTCAAGGCTTGATATTGTCACCCTTCTTATTTAAGTTATATGCAGAGCACATCATGAGAAACATTGGGCTCCAGGAAGCACAAGCTGGAATCAAGATTGCCACAAGAAATATCAGTAACCTCATATATGCAGATGACACCACCCTTATGACAGAAAGTGAAGAAGAACTAAGGAGCCTCTTGATGAAAGTGAAAGAGGACATTGGATAAGTTGGCTTAAAGCTCAGCATTCAGAAAACTAAGATCATGGCATCCAGTTCCATCACTTCATGGCAAATAGATGGGGAAACAGTGTTAACAGTGACAGACTTTATTTTGGGGGGCTCCAAAATCACTGCATATGGTGACTGCAGCCATGAAATTAAAAGATACTTACTCCTTGGAAGGAAAATTATGACCAATCTAGATAGCATATTAAATAGCAGAGATATTATTTTGCCAACAAAGTCCAGGTAGTCAAGGCTATGGTTTTTCCAGTAGTCAGATATGGGTGTGAGAGTTGAACTATAAAGAAAGCTGAGCATCAAAGAAGTAATTCTTTTGAACTGTGGTGTAGGAGAAGACTCTTGTGAGAACCTTGGACTGTGAGGAGATTCAACCAGTCCATCCTAAAGGAGATCAGTCCTGGGTTCATTGGAAGGACTGATGTTGAAGCTGAAACTCCAATACTTTGGCCACCTGATGCAGAGCTTATCTATTTGAAAAGACCCTGATGCTGGGAAAGATTGGAGTGGGGAGAAGAAGGAGACGACAGAGGATGAGATGGTTGGATGTCATCACTGATTCAATGGACATGAGTTTTGGTAAATCCCGGGAGTTAGTTATGGACAGGGAGGCCTCGCGTGCTGCAGTCCATGGAGTCACAAAGAGTCAGACATGACTGAGCAAGTGAAGTGAACTGAACTAGTTGTCCAGTGGTTGAGACACGACACTTCCGATGCAGGGGGTGCAAGTTTAATCCCTGGTCCGAGAATTAAGATTCCTTGTCACACAACACAACCAAAAAAAAAGTACTGATATGGTTTCATGTCAAACAGTGTGGTTTGAGAGTCAAAAGCAGAAACTGATAAAGATGTCAGGTACCAAAATGAATATTGTAAGACAAAAGATCAAAGGAGAATGAGGAAGAGAACACAGGTGGAGTGTATGAAGACATTATGGTGTAATATGCTCTATATTATATGCATTCACATCCTACAGGGGAAATATTGTATATATTCAGAGCCTAAGCATTCTTAGGAGAAGGAAATGGCAACCTACCCCAGTATTCTTGTCTGGAGAATCCCAAGGGCAGAGGAGCCTGGTGGACCACAGTCCATGGTTTCCCAAAGAGTCAGACACGACTGAGCAAGTAACACACACAAACATTTTTAAGGGCTGTATATAATTACAAATATGTAATGCAAGAGTAACATATTACAAGGACATGCAGTATGGTGCAAGAAGACTGTGTGGTATTTCTGAGTGGTGAATTGAGCATATTAACCATTTGTCATTTAGTAGCTAAGTCATTCCCAACTCTGCGACCCCATGGAAGGCAGCATGTCAGGTTTTCTGTCCTTCACAATCTCCCAGATTTTGTTCAAACTCATGTCCATTGAGTTGGTGATGCTTATCCAACCATCTCATCCTCTGTCACCCCATTCTCCTACTGCAGACTTTCTCAGGATCAGAGTCTTTATTATTAACCGTAGATGTAAGCAGAAAGTTATAAACCAACATATCCCGACTTAAAAATCTTCCCTACAGCCTGGTAGCTTCTGATATTCACTGGAGACTGACACTGTTCACCATGACTTATTTGTGACAATACAGATAAACCACAAAGACCTTCAGCATGCAAAAATAAGATTACCATCCATGAAAAAGCAAAGTTGAACCAATTCCTAGACAAAGAACAAGTGTCATCACAATCCCTAAAATAGGAAGATGTAAGAAAAGATAATTAAACATTTTATGTCATCTATTATGACCATAATTTTGAGACAAAAAATCCATTTCTGTTTGTGAATTAATCTATGTGAAAATAATAAAAGAAATAACAAAAATGGGAATATTAATTTATGGTTGCTATAGTTTTTGTGAAGTACACTATTACTGACATTGTGTTAAGCAATCTATAGACATTGTGGTGGTGGTTTAGTTGCTAAGTCGTGTCCACCTACTGCGACCCCATGGACTATATAACATGCCAGGCTCCTCTGTCCATGGAAATTCTCCAGGCAAGAATACTGGAGTGGGTTGCCATTTCCTTCCCCATCTATAGACATTATTTACTGCTAAATAGTTACATTAAATCCATTTTTTTAACTCAAAACAAACAGCACTTAATTTGAAAAATATTTTCAGATAAGATGACTATGACTTTGAAAAGAGTATTTGTCAAAATACTTCCAGCTAATAAATGATTAAAGTTGGGATTCTAAACAGAAATTTGATCAAAAGCTCACACTCCCAAGAACTAAACAAAATCACATAGCATCAAATCATCTTTAGCTCATATTTTCATTACACAAGATTCAACTAAATTTAAATATTTATAGTACATATATAATTGATCATACAGGTTTTATAATGACTGAATAAATTGGGACTTAGCCACAACATTAAAAAAAAATCCCCTACATTGAATTTGATGATGTTTTAACAGCTTAATTAAAGTAGACATATACAACATAAAATGCACCTATTGTGAGGAAATAAATAGTAAGTGAATTAGTAGTTTATTTTAGTAAATTTATAGTAATTGTGCAACCATATCATTATCCAGGCCATTCCAGGCCATTTCAAAGTTGCAAGTTTATAAAGTATATGTTTATAAAGACTTGAGCATATACAATCATGTTCTAGTTGTAAATATTTATTTTGTCACCTAATAAAGTTCCTTTGTGCCCATTTCCAAGTGATTTTCATGTTCATCTATACCCCCAGGCAGCTTGTGATCTATATTCTGTCTCATATATTTTCCATTTTAGGAATTTTCATTTAAATGTAGTCATACAATGTACAGACTTCTGTGTCTGACTTCTTACACTAATAAAAGATATTATGTTTTATTCATGTTGTAGCATCTATTAGAAATAATATTATTTTGTTTCTGAATTACATTTGCTTATATGAATATGACATGTTTGTTTATTCATTTATTGATTAACAGACATTTGGATTATTTTATTTTTTGCTTATTATGAATATTTTTGCTATGTATATTTGTGTAACAGTCTCATGTTCATATTTTTATTTTTGTTGGATTGCCTCTTTGGAGCAGAACTGCTAGGGTGATTGGAGAGTCTATGTTACCTTTTATAAAAATACCAGAAAGTTTTCCAAAGTTTTTATTCTTACAGAAATATAAGGGTTCAGCTTCTTTGTACCTTAACACTTGCTATTGACAATAGTTTTGATTAGTGTCATTCTAGAAAGTTCGTAGTGACACTGTGCTGGGGTTTTAATTTGCTTTTCCTTAATGGCTGAAGATTTTGAGCTTGATCTCAGTATTAAATCTGCAGCTGAGCCGCTAGTCTATTGATTTTACCAGCCAGTACTGTGACCTCATATCATGTACAATTTTAGTGTTTCTAAGAAAAGCCACTGGGATCACATTTGCTTTGAAATTCATCTCTAGAAATGGATTTTTTCAAACTCCACATCAAATCAAATCAGCCTATATCTAGCAGCAAAACTATAGATCCTCATGATGCTTCTAAAGTGACATTTCTAAATAGCCAATAGATTTTATTTACTCAAACTATAATTTTATTTATTGTAGCCATATTTATAATTGATAGTGAAAACAACCAAGTATCCTTTAATAGGTGAATGGATAAACAAATTGTAATACATCCATACAATGGAATACTATTCATAAATAAAGGGGATTGAGATATCAAGGTACAAGCAGAGATGGGACATTTGTTTAGTTGTAGATCCACTTGTAAATTTAATTATTGAAATAAAAGAGGCATTGTATATTCCTAGAATATTTAATATATCCAATATACAGTTTCTGCCTATATAATTCTTATCCTGATCATCACCTATAGAATATAATCAAGCTGCTATTTTTAAGTATCTAATGCCTTCATTGGAAGGACTGATGCTGAAGCTGAAGCTCCAACACTTTGGCCACCTGGTGTGAACAGCCAGCTCATTGGAAAAGTCCTGGATGCTGGAAGATTGAAGGCAAGAGGAGAAGGGGACAACAGAGGATGAGATGGTTGGATGGCATCACCGACTCAGTGGGCATGAGTTTGAGCAAACTCCAGGATATGGTGAAAGACAGGGAAGCCTGGCGTGCTGCAGTTCATGGGGTCACAAAGAGTTGGATATGATTGAGTGAGTGAACAACACCTTAGATATTTCAGTGAATTTTTTAGCTGTAGATATGCACTTCAAAAACAGGGACTTTTGTTAATAAATCTTCAGTTAGCCTTCGCAAGCCAGTAGAGCATGGACTGTAATTTTTCTGATGATCTCACTCACATTATGCTCTGAGGTAAATCCTTTGGGACAGAGATACTGACAAAAGCTTGCAGTCATCTGTTACCCAAACCATTAGGGGGAGAAATTGGTGTGGCCTCCACTCAGGTAGGTTAGAAGAATGATTCATTTCAAAATGTCGAGCTATGACTCAGAGATGTGTAATAGTTCTCATCTCAAGATAACAATCTTAAAAATTAAAGAGCGTAATATTAACACACTAGGCTATAATAAAACAATTTGAAATACATTTTATAACCTATAGATAATGCTTTATCTGTATTTATATTAGTTTTGGTGAAAGTAGCAAAAGCATCTAGTTTTCAAGTGAACAATTAAAGAACTAGAAGGAAGTGAAGAGATAGTTTAGTGCCTTTTAAAATATATATTGCAGTTGTGAGTTGCTCACTAAGTGGTGAATGACTCTTTGTGACCCCATGACTGCAGCATGCCAGGCCCCCCTATCCTTCACTATCTCCTGGAGTTTGCTCAAATTCATGTCCACTTATTTGGTGATGCTATCTAAACATCTCATCTACTCCTGCCTTCAATCTTTCCCAGCATCAGGGTTTTTTCCAACAAGTCAGCTCTTCACATCTGGTGGCCAAAATATCAGAGCTTTAGCTTCAGCATCAGTCCTTCCAATGAATATTCAGTGCTGATTTCCTTTAAGATTGACTGGTTGAACATATATACATGAATAAATTAAACTTCAAAATGTTCAAGTGAGTTTCCCAAGCTCATGTAGCTAATTAAAGACAGAATCAAGTGTAGAAGGTAAGGTTGAATAAGCATGATGTATGTATATGTCTAGAATTAGTAGAAATTATGCATGTACTTAACAAGTTACTGAGTGCCTAACCTTAACTAGAAGCAGAGTGTGGAAGAATTTGAACTGTGATGTTGGAGAAGACTCTTGTCCCTTAGACTGTAAGGGGATCCAACCAGTTCATCCTAAAGGAAATCAGTCCTGAATATTCTTGGAAGGACTGATGTTGAAGCTGGAACTCCAATACTTTGGCTACCTGATGCAAAAAACTGACTCATTTGAAAAGACCCTGATGCTGGGAAAGATTGAAAGGCAGAAGAAGGGGCTGACAGAAGATGAGTTGATTGGATGGCATCACTGACTCGATGGACATGAGTCGAATAAACTGGGTGTTGGTGATGGACAGGGAGGCCTTGCGTGTTGCAGTCCATGGGGTTACAGAGAATCAGACACGACTGAGTGACTGAACTGAACATTAGTTGCTTTTTTACATATGCTCTGTTTGAAACTTCCCTTGTCTTAAATCCTTCCATGTTAATTTTGACATGCATATCCAGGGAAATCATCCCTTAACCTTCCCCTCCTCAAATCTTCTAGTTTCCAGGCCTCCTCTCGTATATGTTTCTGGTGTACCACACTGAGCTCCATTAGCTTATTACACAGTAGCTCACTATTCTGAATAGGCTTGATTCTTCTCTTCCTGTTTTTACTCCCTGATATCTGAACTCTGACTTTTATTTGATGTCACCTCAAAACACAGAAAGATATTTAATAGTATGGAGTCAGTAAATATGTTTTAATGCATTCAAATTGCAAATTAATAACTTATGTTGCCCTTATATATGTATGTATATTTATTATTAAAAAATAAAAATTACAGTTTAGACTCTATGAGGAGATTTGAAAAAAGCAGGCATATGATTGACCATATTGCCATCTATGTCAAAACTATGCTTTCTACGTTGGGAGGATTATATCAGATAAATGTCATCATTATGTGCTTAGAGATATCCTCCAAAATGAAGAATCTAGCTTAAGAATAAAGGGAAGAAATGGTTAAATACAATTAGCATGATATGAATCTTTAATTAATCCAGATAAGACTTAATTTCCTGTTACCCGGGTGGCTCAGTGGTAAAAGAATTGGCCTGCCAATGCAGGAGACCTGAGTTTGATTGATCCCTTGGTCAGGAAGTTCCTCTGGAGGAAGAAATGTCACTCCACTCCGGTATTCGTGCCTGAGAAATCCATGAACAGAGGAGTCTGGCAGGCTACAGTCCATGGGGTCGCAAAGAGTCAGACACAACAGAGAGACTAACAATTTACCTAACATTTAGAACAGACTTCACTGGAAAATAATTTTAAAAAAGATAACAAAAACAAAAGCACAGAGAACAAGGTTGTCAAACATAAAGTATCAAAACTCCATCAATGAAAATGTTATAGAAACATTTTGTTTTTATAAATGCAAGAGAAAATATAAATAAAGTATGTCTGAATGGATTTTACGACACAAATATGAAAAACATTAACTAAACTTGGGAAGCAACTTCAAAGAAGAGGTGATAATTAAACAGTATTCCCTTTATATATTTTTCCTGTGGGGAGGTTTACTAGGAAATGCAAAGACAATGGAAGAGAAGCATGGCAGGTCATGTTTTTATTGACAAAGAGGCCAGGGGACATCCCTTACTGGTTTGGAGAGTTAAATGGAATCAGAACAATAAGACTATTCTGGGACAAAATTATGAAACATCACAGATGTTTTAAAATATAATTCACACCTTATTTTTGATAGACAGCAAAATGATATCTATGTATAAATGTCACAAAGTTTTGTGTTTTTGAAGTGGAGAAAGATGAGTGAGAGGAAAAGAGACCAGAAAAATAGAGAAAATGTGAATAAGGCTTTTTTTTTCCCCCTTCAGGTCTAGTCTACTGTCTTTTCTTTCAGACTCTAAGTAGTATTTGGAAATTAATAATTCTCAACATATATTCTTGAATGAGGGAATGAGTGAAATGAAATAGGCTCCTAAAGAAGCAGCAGTCAGACATAATCAAGACAAACATTAAGGATAGGATGTGCACAGTCTTGGCTATAGATCAGAGTGGGAAGTGTAGCCTAGATCTATTTATCGATAAGTTGCTTATCTGTGTTTCTGAAAATGGTGATGGTGGGGGATGACCTAGATTATAGTTTTCGATATTGTGCTTGTAACGGCCTCATATAATGAACTCAGTTTTTAGACTCTTGGCCTGGATGATTTGGACAAGACAAAATAGAACAGATTACAGTACAGCACAAAGGACTATGGAAGGTAAGCAATGCCAGGCAATGAGTATTATTCTAGATGTAATTATTAGCTCTACATCATCATGTAAAAGGTATTTATTTCTGGGATTTGTAGTCAAAAAGTTTAAGTCTGAAAGCTAGTAGTCTAGAGAAGTGGCTTGGTCTGGGCAGTTCTATGAACAAAAACATTATTTTGTCTCTTTTCCTTTCTCTTTTTATTTACTAAAAAATTACATTTGTTTTTTAAAATGCAAATTATTTTCATTTTTTTTGATCATGTAAATTCCTGCTTTAGAGATAAAAATGTGCAATATTATAGCAAAAATATCTGGAAATAATTTGCTCCTTACAATAGATCTAATAAGATATACTATAGTGATAGCATAATAATAAGGTGTGGACTCAAGTCAGAAACACACAGATTTTGAAACACAGCTAATCATAGTCAGATCAGCCTGCTGATTTTGTTTGGGATGTTTGTTTTGATCTACTCTTCTTCATATGCAGAGTGAGCATAATGATATGATTTTAGGTTTAAAGTTTTGGTAAAACAAATGAAGTAAATAAACTCTTCATTGTAGCTTCCATACTTACCTATTTTCAGTACTGGCATTATTAACATAACTACAAAGATAGTCTGTAATTGACAGTGACCTTTTAGTGATAAATTATTTAAGAAAAACATAATGCAGAACTATGTTTCTGCCAGCCTTGGAATAACATGGAGTTCTGTCTGCACAGGTACAATGACAGACAAGTCAAAGACAAATACCACTGCAGAATATTTAGTTTATGCTATTAATGCTAACAGTTTCTCAATAAAACAATAATAGCTATGGACTTCCAGTGGTGAAGACGTTGCCTTTCAATGCAGGGAGTACGGGTACCCAGACGGCGCTAGTGGTAAGGAATCTACCTGCCAATGAAGGAGACTCAAGAGAAGCAGGTTCTGTCCCTGGGTTGGGAAGATCCCCTGGAGGAGGAAATAGCAATCCCCTCCAGTATTCTCCCTGGGAGAATCACATGGATAGAGGAGACTGGCAGGCAACAGATAGTCCACTGGATCACAAAGATTCAGACATGACTGAGAGTCTGAGCAATAACTGGATACAATGAAATAGAACAGATTAATTAGGTAAGATATCACTTGACTCAAGGCCAAAAAAAAAAAAAAAAAAAACCATAAAGCAGAAGCAGTACTGTAGTGAATTCACCAAAAACTTTAAAGAATGGCTGAACATTTTAATAAATTAAAGTTGCAGATAGCTTAATGTTCAGGAACTTTCAACAGAAACCAGGCTGTTCCACAGCTCCCATTTCTGTATAAACAATGAATTCAGGAGAAGAAAGCTATGTCTTTCCCACATTTATCTGTTTCTACTCTCCATCCCATGCGAAGAGTTGACTCATTGGAAAAGACCCTGATGCTGGGAGGGACTGGGGGCAGGAGGAGAAGGGAATGACAGAGGATGAGATGGCTGGATGGCATCACCGACTCGATGGACACGAGTCTGAGTAAACTCCTGGAGTTGGTGATGGACAGGGAGGCCTGGCGTGCTGCGATTCATAGGGTCGCAAAGAGTCGGACAGGACTGAGCAACTGAAATGAACTGAACTGAACTGAGCTCTCCATCCCATTTCCAGAATCCCTGTAGGCTAACTATATGTTAGCATTACATCTCTTTCAGTTCAGTTCAGTTGCTCAGTTCAGTCGGCGACGCCATCCAGCCATCTCATCCTCTGTTGTCCCCTTCTCCTCCTGCCCCCAATCCCTCCCAGCATCAGGGTGTTTTCCAATGAGTCAACTGTTCACATCAGGTGGCCAAACTACTGGAGTTTCAGCTTCAGCATCAGCCCTTCCAATGAACACCCAGGACTGATCTCCTTTAGGATGGACTGGTTGGATCTCCCTTGCAGTCCAAGGGACTCTCAACAGTCTTCTCCAATACCACAGTTCAAAAGCATCAATTTTTTGGCACTCAGCTTTCTTCACAGTCCAACTCTCACATCCATACATGACCATTGGAAAAACCATAGCCTTGACCAGACGAACCTTTGTTGGCAAAGTAATGTCTCTGCTTTTTAATATGCTATCTAGGTTGGTCATAACTTTCCTTCTAAGAACTAAGCGTCTTTTAATTTCATGGCTGCAGCCACCACCTGCAGTGATTTTGGAGCCCCCCAAAATAAAGTCTGACACTGTTTTGACTGTCTCCCCATCTATTTCCCATGAGGTGATGGGACCAGATGCCATGACCTTAGTTTTCTGAATGCTAAGCTTTAAGCCAAATTTTTCAATTTCCTCTTTCACTTTCATCAAGAGGCTTTTCAGTTCCTCTTCACTCTCTGCCATAAGGGTGGTGTCATCTGCATATCTGAGGTTATTGATATTTCTCCCGGCAATCTTGATTCCAGCTTGTGCTTCCTCCTGCCCAGCATTTCTCATGATGTGCTCTGCCTATAAGTTAAATAAGCAGGGTGATAATATACAGCCTTAATGTATTTCTTTTCCTATTTGGAACCAGTCTGTTGTTCCATGTCCAGTTCTAACTGTTGTTTCCTGACCTGCATAGAGGTTTCTCAAGAGGCAGGTCAGGTGGTCTGGTATTCCCTTCTCTTACAGAATTTTCCACAGTTTATTGTGATCCAAACAGTCAAAGGCTTTGGCATAGTCCATAAGACAGAAATAGATGTTTTTCTGGAACTCTTGCTTTTTTGATGATCCAGTGGATATTGGCAATTTTATCTCTGGTTCCTCTGCCTTTTCTAAAACCAGCTGGAACATCTGGAAGTTCTCGGTTCACATATTGCTAAAGCCTGTCTTGGAGAATTTTGATCATTACATCTCCTTACAAGATATCAAAGCATAAAAATACCACTTATATAATGGCAACTTGAATTTAACTCTTTTTTTTTCTACTTCCTCATGCAGATGTCTGGAAGAGATATGGCACAGATCAACTGCACTCAGGTTAAGGAGTTTATTATTGTGGGCCTCACAGATCAAGAGGAGTTGAAGATGCCCCTCTTTGCCCTGTTATCCATCTACCTCTTCACAGTAGCAGGCAACCCGGGTCTGATCCTAGTCATCAGAACAGATTCACGACTCCACACGCCAATGTACTTCTTCCTTAGTAACCTGGCCTTTGTTGATTTCTGTTATGCTTCTGTCATTACACCCAAAATGCTTGGAAATTTCTTGTACAAGCAAAATGTTATTTCCTTCAACTCATGTGCTGCCCAGTTAGGCTGTTTCCTCACCTTCATGGTATCTGAGTGCTTGCTGCTGGCTTCCATGGCCTACGATCGATACGTAGCCATTTGTAGCCCTCTCCTCTACATGGCCTCAATGTCCCGAGGAGTCTGTATTCAGCTCGTAGCTGTCCCCTACAGCTATGGCTTTCTGATGGCGCTGTTTCATACCATCTTCACTTTTCGTCTCTCCTATTGCCACTCGAATACCATCAACCATTTCTACTGTGATGACATGCCTCTTCTCAGGCTCACTTGCTCAGACACACGTTCCAAACAGCTATGGATTTTGGCCTGTGCTGCTGTTACTTTCATCTCCTCTGTTCTGATTGTCTTTATCTCCTACATGGTTATTATTTCTACCATCCTGAGAATGCACTCAGCTGAGGGAAGACGCAAAGCCTTCTCCACATGTAGCTCCCACATGCTTGCAGTCACCATATTCTATGGGACCCTCATCTTTATGTACTTACAACCAAGTTCTCAGCATTCTCTTGACACAGATAAGATGGCCTCTGTATTCTATACAGTGATCATTCCCATGTTGAACCCTTTAATTTACAGCCTCAGAAATAAGGATGTAAAAAATGCCCTGAAAAAAGTCATCACCAATAGAAACCAGGCTCTGTGTTCACAACATCTAAAAAATGATTTGAATAAATGAAAGTGGACTTTCTCTCATGGTACATTTTTTTTTTTAGTTGACTATGAAAAACTAGTCACATGACTTGACTTTATTTGGTGTTCAATAAAGATTTCTTCAAACTAAAATAAATTCATTCTCTGAATTCTTTGTAATCAAATGACTTGGAATCATAATTTATATGTAGAAAGTATCATAGAAACTTACATGCCATTTCTCAAATTTTATATATACATATATATATATTTACACATAAAAGTATATATAAATATATTTACATATTTATAAAAATTTATCTCATCTGATATCAACATAACTAGATATAGGCCATAGGTAGACAAAACTGAGTTCCTTTTAATACTCAGTTTAAAATTATAAGAATGCTTTAATAACGTAACATAGAATGCTTTTGTAATATATTCCAAATTAAACACTAATTAGAGACAGCTGTATATCAGTGATTTCAATCTGAATTGATTTTTCCCATAGGGGCTATTTGACAATGCCTGGAAATATTATTGATTTTCACCATGACAAGGTGGTATAAATGAGTAGCCTTGCTATGTAGACAGCCAAGGGTGTGGATGTGTTAGTCACTGAGTCGTGTCTGACTCTTTGTGACCCCATGACTCCCAGGCTTTTCCGTCCATGGAATTCTCCAGGCAAGAATATTGAAGTGGATTGCCATTTCCTTCTCAAAGGGTGTGGATGCTGCTACATAAACTATAGTGAACATGAAAAATCCGTCACATACAAAATAATTATACTAAGTTTCAGTGCTTCAATTATGCTAAGTTTCAATGCTGAGAAAGTCTGCCCTCAACAATTGTTTCCTAAGAACTGTAGACTTCATCCTGGTCAGACTGGTGAATGGTGTTACTAAAGCCTCCTACGTGCTTGGCCACTCAGTCATGTCTGACTCCCTGTGGCCCCATGGACTGTAGCCCACCAGGTTCCTCTGTCCATGGAATTTTCCAGGCAAGAATACTGGAATGGGTTGCCATTTCCTTCTCTTGTGTCTCCTGCCTTAGCAGGCAGAATCTACCACTAGTCACCTGAAAAGTCTCCTATAGACTTGCTGATTTTCCCTTTATTTATTTTTTCATCAACTATTATGTGCCATTAAACCCCCAATTGAACTACGCTTTTCTGTTCACATCTGTCACTTTCTATTCCATAAATCTTGAGCTGACTGTGTCACTTGCTCATGAATTTATAATTGCTAGCTTTACTGTGTTTTCCTGTTACTATTATTAAAAATCCATCTTTGTTTACTGTAGTCCTATTTTTCTATGACTTTAATATAAAATTTCAGCTCTCATAGCTACTATTTGCATGGAATCATTTTCTACCATTTTACTTTAAAAACATATATTTATGATTTTATATTTGGCTGCACCGGTCTTCACTGCTGTGAGCTGGTTCTCTCTAGCTGTGGTGAGTGGTGCTGCTCTCTGGCTACAGTATCCAGGCCTTGCACTGTGTGACTTGTCTTGTTACAGAGTTCTGGTTCCTGTGCGCAGTGTCAGTAGCTGTAATGCACAGACATAGTTGCCTTGAGGCATATGAAATCTTCCTGGAATAGAGATTGAACCCATGTTTCCTGCATTTACAGGGGCAAAAACTGAGTGAAAATTGTGTCTCTTTTAGACAGCCAATAGTTGGATTTTGCCTTTTTTAAGTAACTAAATATATATGCCTTTTGATTGATGTAATTAGTACCTTTCTCCATAATGACATCTGGTGGGTTTGCTAGAACACATATTGCTGGATCAGCGTTTACAAGTCAGTAGGTCAGACACAGAGCAAGAAAAAAAAATTGCATTTTCAACAGTTACTTATAGTTTCCGAGTGTTGAATGAGGTCACGGGGAGGATGTGACCTTTGGTTGACTCTTGATCTGGACCTGGGCAATCGGAGGGTCCTCACTATCAATCCCTCCCTCCACGCCTTTGGAGTCCAGTTCTCTGCCTGTCGCTTCCATGGCAGGAGCCATTGTCGAGGATGCAGCCTGGAGAGCCTGACGTGTTGAAACATCGGGATGGTCTGCAGGAGTGAACCCGTGCGTCTTCTATATGAACTTTGAAGAGTCCAGGGGGTCTTTGTAGAGATTTGCTCACTTTATAGCCACCCAGGCCAAGACTCGGGTGTGTCCCCTTGCTATTTAAAACCGCCACTGGCCAACATGGGATGCTCTGCTTCTTTCGTTCCGCCCCGCCCTCCATGTGTGCTTGTCTAGTTTCAGATTTCACCCGGGAAATTCTCACGTTTGCAAACCAATACCAAGTTATCTTAATGTTGCTTGTCCATAGCTCCACTCTGATAGCCATTGCCTCAAACGATCTCTACCATATCTGTATTCAGTTGGTGGCTTTTCTCGCTTAAGAGTAAGTGCCTATGTTTCTTAATTGGAGAACTGCATCAGGTTTCCTGAAGCTGTTATACCTGCTTGCCAGATAAGACAGAAGCAACTGGAAATTTACATCCACATGGGGAGTAGCCCTTAGCCAGTGATTGATATGAGCACAGGAGTATACAGGTGGCCCTTGGACATCGCAAGTTTTAACGGCACAGGTCTACCTACATGAGAATAATTTTCCATTAGTAAAAATATTACAGTACTACAAAGTCTCTGATTGTTTTAATCCAATGATGAGGGGAGGAATCATTGATACAGCAGGCCAATGCTAAGTTATACACAGATTAATCCATACATTTATGGGTTACAGGTTGTTCAGGGTCAGCTGTATATATTCAATCTCCTTTGCCCACTCAGATCAACTTGAGCTATCTCTCTCCAGAATTCTTCCATGGAATCTAACCAAAATTCTTATCATGGGGACTTTGATACTATATCCTTGCTTGGCTTACTTTCTTACCCGGTGCCACTTCCCATTCAATCCAATAGCTATTCTTGGGAAAAAGTCTTAACAAATCACATTTACACCAATCATTGATTCAGTGTCTCATTTTGGGGGAACCCAAATTAAGATGGTATTATGAATTTTCCCAATATATTATTTGTGTAATTTTCCAGAAAGAAAAGTCCTCTTGATAGTCATATATGTTGAAACATTAAAATTGTTTAACATTTATCAACTTTTTCAGCCTACTTAATATGAAGTACTTCTAGCACCTCTTCTTATCACAAAAAGGGCTCAGAAGTTTAAAAACAAAGCTTTGAGAAAGCAAAAGTCTGAAGAATTATTTAGGCTATGTTGTCAAATCTAGTTTGCTCTTAGCCATGAAATTCTGGGTCCTTTTTTCTTCTGGGGCCTTCCTTGCTAACTCAGATGGTAAAGAATTTGTCTGCAATACAGGAGACACAGGTTTGACCCCTGGGTCAGGAAGACCCCCTGGAGAAGGGAATGGCAACCCACTTTAGTATTCTTGTCTGTAGAATCCCAAGGATATAGGAGCTTGGCAGGCTATAGTCAATGGGGTCTCAAAGAGAGACTGAGACTTCATGACTCTCTATTGACTGAATGACTTCATTTTTTTTCTTTTCCTCTGGAAAAAGAAAGCTAGCTGAATGGATGTGGATATCAGGAGGCATGAATTCGACTCCTGATAGAACCACTAACTTTATTTCCTATTTAAGATGTGAGCTTTCTCATTGGCAAATGATTGGGTTGTGTTAGATACATGATTTTATTTTTTTGTAGAACTATTTTGGTTAGAGCTTTTTTATGTTATTAATAATAATATCAATGTGTGCATGGGTGCTAAGTTGTGTCTGACTCTTTGCGACCCTGTGGACTGTAGCCAACCAGGTTCCTCTGTCCTTGGGATTCTCCAAGCAAGAATACTGGAGTGGGTTGCCATGCCCTCCTCCAGGGGATCTTCCCCACCCTGAGATCAAACCTGCATCTCTGCATCTCCTGCGTTGGCAGGTGGGTTCTTTACCACTAGCGCCACCTGGAAAGCCCCGATAAACAATAATAACTAAAATTAGTCTGGTGGAATGGGGTGATAGAACCAAAGCTCTGACCAATTGTTCCTCTTAATACATTTTTCAGAGGTCTTCCTTCAGGTCACTCAGAAACAATTTGAATCATTGCCACAAGACCAAGTTGCTTTTATATCACTATCTGAAAGCTGTGAGCCTAAATATAATCTATGGTCCCATGCTGCTTGCTAGCTCTTTGATTTTCAATCTTTTTATAAGCATCATAGGAATTCTATTTTGACAAGGGAAATCTCTCTAACCAGTGCTGTTTCTGACCTGTTCCTAAATCTCCTCCAATCCTCACAATATTAATGTTCAATTGTTCTTCCAATTATAAAATTTCTTAAATATAGCATCACTCATAAGGGTGTAAATTCTACCAGGACTCCTACCAGCCTGAAAATTGCAAAACATAAATTTGAAAAAGAAACTAATTTTTTTTTTTTCTTTTGCTTGTTTGTTGGCTTTTGGGCACATGGCTTGTGAGATTTTAGTTCCCTGAACAAGGATTGAACCCAGGTGCTCAGCAGTGAGAAGCCAGAGCTCTAGCCACTGGACCACCAGGGAATATCAGAAAAACCTTATCTCTTGAAAACTTTGAGATCTAGGTGACTAGCACTGCTTGGAAAACAGTTGTGATTTTCAAACTGTTAAGTATAATTTGCTTTAGTAATGCTGTTAAGGAAAACATGAAACTGTGAAAATTGCTGTGTGGGTCTGATTTAAAATGTGTTATTGAAATGAGGTTAACTTTATTGATGTGTTTTGGGGGATTCAAGGTTTCAATAATCACCATCTGTCATAATTTCTGTCATCTATTCCACAAAGAAGTTTCTAAATAATTATAGTGACACATTTGCTTTATTTACAGAGGCTTAATTCCCAAGTTCTCACAGATCAGTCTCTTGTGATAACTCAGAAAGGAATGTGAGATAAATCAGTCCCAATGGTACTTTCTCGTGGAGATGGCATGAAATTTTTTTTCAGGTTCTAATGGGCTTTCAAATGAAGATTTGGGGAGAAAAAAAATAAAAATAAAAAATCTCCCAAACTTTCTCTATGCAAGTGAAAATCCATTGATGAGGACTGTTTTCCAGGGAACACTTGCTAAGAGCACTGTCTAATTGCATATTTATCTGTAAAACTCTTGCCTCAATGGCATGCTTTACTCATTTGCAAGCTTATTTGTCGTTTCTCTCCAGCAGTAAGAAATCTTGTTTTACTACTTAAAAGCCATTTAATTACTGTTCAATTCCAATATGCATGTACAGCACTTTCAGAATTAACTTGAACTACCATAAGAAACAGATTTATAAACCATAATGCAAAGTTTATATCCAGTTCCTTTTGTTTGTAATTTTACAGTGTCTAATCAAAGAATCATTTTCCAATGTTACTCATAACAATAAATCCCCCATCTTGACTGTGATTAAGGCATACATTTATAATGCAGCTAAATATATTTGTGTGCATTTCTTCCTGGCCTTGGCTGACAATCTCATTACTTTTTATTAATTTACATATCATTTAGTTTTTGCAATATACAGTTCTATGAATTTATGATAATTGCATAGAATCAAGTAACAACCCCCTAGGTAACATGCAAAACAGTTCCTTCACCTTAAAAATTCCCTAATGCATCTCCTAGTCAAATACTCACCCCTTCCCGAAACTTTGATCAACTGAACTGAACTCTTTCTCCTAAAGTTTATGAAATGGAAAGATAAATCTTTCCCTGGGAAGAGTCTTTGATGATATGTATATATGCACATATAGATATATATATAACTAGTATTGAAAAAGCACTATAAAAACCCAATACTAACAAGCTGTGGTTAATAACTCCTCTTTACTGTCATTTGAAGTCAATCTAATATATTTGCATGCAGAGATTTATACAGATTTCTACTTAGTTAATTTTCCAACATCCCTATACCAAGTAGAAGTCAAGCCATTTTACAGTAAAACATAAATGAAACCAGAACATTTTTTCGACTGTTTTAAGTATGTTTGTCATTTAAATAAAATTAAGTATGGCTTAGTTACAGAATAATTATGCAATTTACTAAGCATAATTCATGATAATTCATATAATCCTGATTGATGCTGACAAATCGTGATCATGTCAAGCTGCAAAATGCAAGGATTTGCTGCTTTTCCTATTCACTGAACTACATATGTTAATGCAGTGTGTACAAACAATGTTAGATACCAACACTGCCACTCCCCAGCAGCCATTTTATTAAGGTCCATAGTTATCGCTGGAAATTTATTTCATAGAAAACTATATGGTAAAATTTATATACAAAATCACTATACAAAGCAGACTAATCGCTCCCTGTGTCCTCACAAACCATATGCAGGATAATCTGGTTCCAACATTAATCCAGAATCCTTAGGGATGCAAATTTTCCTTGCTTTGGAGATCACCTTTTGCATCAAATGTCTTACTGATCCTCTCATTTATGTCTTTTAGGTTCACTATGTGTAACAGTTTTGTTTTTCACCTCCTATCTATTTGAAACCTCTGGAAGATATAATTAAATTATCTGGTGCATCCTCAGTTAAATGCTGGACTTCATAAATTACTGAGAAGGCAACAGAAATTGCACTATATTGGAAAAATAAAGATAATTCCATAATTCCTTTCTCCCTCATCACCCCCTCCCACCAACCCAACAAAAACTTTTTCAATGTAGAGAATTATTGTTTCCATAAACATGCTGTCTTTGTCCATTCAAGCTACCATAACAAAATACTATAAAAATGAGTGTTTTTTTTTAACAATAGAACGTTATTTTCTCATAATTTTGGAGGCTGCTAAGTTCGAGATCAAGGTCCTAACCAGTTTAGTTCTTTGTGGGAACTCTTTTCCTGGATTGTATGTGGTTGCTGTCTAACTGTGCTCACCGTGGCCTCTTCTGTGTGTGTATGAAAGAGTGTGATGTTTGTGTGTGTTTATGTGTAAAGAGAGAAAAAGCAGGCTAGAGTCTCTCCTTCTAAGGCCACTAATTCTATCATGAAGACACCGTTCTCACTATCATGCAACCCTGCTTCCCTAAAGACCATCTGCAAGTATCATCACAGGGGGTTTGGGGCCTCAACCTATGAACTCAGCTTATAGCAGACACATTGTTGCCAAATAAATTTTAAAACCATTTTCTATCGGTACACCTTTGTTATTGACACGGAAGAGCTAAGACAGCTCTCTGGGAGAGTACTCTTTAGACTAGGTCACCAAGGAAATAAAGTAATGATGGACAGAGACAACCTAAAGAGGAAATGAACACTTCATGAACATTTCAAAGAATAGAACAATGATGTTCAGAAATAGATTCTTGAGGGAGTTCTCCAAATTCTTTGAAAGAGATGTAGTTAGAAAGTTCACAAGGTAATTTTTATTTTTCTTCCAAGGATAGATTTAAATCCTTTTGTTGAAGAAAAACAACAATATAACAATTAAAACAACAAGTAAGACCAATTCAAACGCTAGAAAATCTTAGGGCAATAATATCATAGGCGGAACTGTAGGCCTGAAGTTGTTCAAAATAGGATAATAATGCTAATTGATCTCCAGCCTGTCTTGGGATTCATTTCAGGTGTGGGCTCTAAGCTTTCCGATTATTTTACTTGCATCATACTCTAAGTAAGGAAGATCCCTTGGGATACATCAGTGACAAAACCTTGCAGTTTGCTGATGCCCAGACCTATGCGGAGAAGAAATAGGAACACGATCTACCCAGGTATAGTTTAGAAAAGGATATTTAAAAATTGGCATAAAAATGAACAGTTTTAAAATGAGTTAGAATAGAATCAATTTTAGAATAGAATATTTTGGATGGTATTTTGGAAACAAGGGAAAATAATGTTTCCTCTAATCTTATTTCAGTTATGCAGACATGTGGTCTTATATAAAATGGATTTTTAGTAGTTTGGAATGAAAAAAAAATTTGAAATTCTTTGAGATAGAATCTATTCAAACATTTAGACAAGTTAGGCACTTAACTGATTAGATTGTAAACTATGTCAAAAGTCTCTTTTCCATTTTAGCAAATCTAGTCATTTTATCAGAATGAGAGATGAGCACTTTAAAATTAAATCATCATTGTGACCCTTACTATATTTGATACAAATAAAAATATGAATTATGAATGGGAGCATAAACTGAAATAGTATGACAAAAATTAATATTTAATTAACACCAAGCATGTAGAAGGAGCTATATTAAGAAATGAATAAAAAATTCATGGCTCACACCCAAGGAGTTGACAAGCTATCAAAAGAAGAAATATGGAAACAGAAATCATAAATTATATGAAAATAAATTATGTATAAAATGTTTCCAGAACACAAAAATGAAAACTGGTAAGTAGCAGAGGAACTGAAATTTAAAGAGATCTCTTTTTAGGAAAGGTTGAGTTTTGATAGGCTTTGAAGAATAAATAGGAATTTTTCTTCCAACTCTTTAATACCATTCACCTGGTAGAGATAAGCATAGGATAAAACACATAGGAAGTAGGGGAAAATGGAAATTCATACTGAAATTTAGGATTGCAAAATAATTATTCTAATTATTGTGTGGTGACTGCAGCATAAGAGATGTGAGTGGAATCTGAATATAAAATATCATGAGTTGGACCATAAAAGATCATATATAATATACTTTCAAATATATTGTCAACTATATGCATGTGCTACATTTAAGATAAAATAAAATGTCATACTGAAGCACTTCTAACTTCTAAACAGTGAAGTCTTAGCTGCTGTCTTGGAAACAGTAAACCAAACTTCCAATCAAATACTTGCTTAACTATTTCAAAGTGGAATTCATCTATTTGTGGGACCACTAACTAGGCTTTTAAACACTCTGAAGGTTTCATGTAATGATCAATACTGTTAAAAATTATCTTCTTCCCATAGAAAGTTGTAGAAACATCCATACATGTGCACTTAAAAATTATTTTTGATTTTGATAAAATAGGTACCACTTTAAATTAGGAATATGAGGAACAAACTGAATTTTTGACATGCTAAAGCTAATGTATTTTGAGGGTGACAGAGCATTCAAATAAAGACCTCTCAATTTCATTCAGGGTTCTTCCTGCTGTGCCCTTCTTGGCATAAATCTCAATGAAACGGCATTTTTCAACATTTATCTGTTATTAGAAAATCACCTGTTCATTACTGAGACTCTATTGTATTTTTTTTCTCATAGGTATAATAGAATAACTGAAATCAAATAGAAATTTTACATTTACTTTTTAATTTTTATTGGAATATAATGTTTATTAATATATGATATTGTAATTCCTGCTAAACAGCAAAGTGACTCAGATATACATGTACATATATCCAATCTTCTGTAGATTCTTTTCCATATAGGCCACTTTGGAGTGTTGGGTAGACTACCCTGCATTATAATGTAGGTCCTTGTTAGTTATCTAGCAGTGGGTGGGCTCCTGCACCAGAAAAACACGTCTGAAACCCCCTGGGCTACAGCCAGCCTGGCTGAGCTTACTCCAGTTGCTTTACCTCTCAGGGTCCCTTCCCTGCCTATAAGATGGGAATATAAGAAGCAAAGTAGGACTTCCCTCACGGTCCAGTGGTTAAGAATCCCCCTGCCAATGCAGGGGACATGGGTTTGATACCTGGTCCAGGAAGATCCCACATGCCGTGGGACAGCGGAGCCCACGTGACACAACTGCGGAGCCTGTGTCTGCAACAAGGAAAGCCGGCCAGAGGAGAGGCCTGGGCGCCGCAGAGGGGGAGCCCTGCTCACTGCAAGCTGAGAAAGCCTGAATGCACCGAGGAAGACCAGGGCAGCCAAAATTTATATATATTTAAAAAAAATAACAAACAACCCATGAGATAGCTATAGTCTTTCATAAAGTTGCCCATTTTCAGCATTTGCATTATTAACACATTTGTGAAGATTATGTAGCAACCCATGGTGGCCTCCCTGCAATAAGTCATGAGTATAGAATAGATGGCTAGAGCATGCTGTTCATTGGTCTGTCAGCACTGCAATGATGTGGGGCTTGTATCATATATGCAAGTCTGTCAGAGTGATGTCACTGCAGGCGCTTCATTTTCCTTTATATTATTAATGTTAGGATATTTTTGATAAAAGCAATAGCTTTAATGTTTTTAAAAAATAATGTTAAATTTTAAACAACATAAGAGCTTTGAACAAAGAGTCAGTGTGGACCAAATTCTACCTTCAGCTGTTAATTTCATAAAATGCACTTGATTTGGGGGAGATAAACATGTCTCTCCTATAAAATATCTTCATTTATTCTTTGTCCCATCGCCAGACTCAAGGATGCTAGCACTTTTACTGTTAGCCTTTTCATGTTGATAATAACAATTGTTTTAAAGGATATTCAGACTTGAATTTAATTAAGTTGGATTTCATTATCCTCTCTTCATCCAGGCATACTGAAGAAACATGATCCAGATAAATTGCACCCAGGTGACAGAATTTGTTCTTGTGGGCCTCACAGACCGTCAGGAGTTGAAGATGCCCCTCTTTGTCCTGTTCTTATCCATCTACCTCTTCACAGTAGCAGGCAACCTGGGTCTGATCCTAGTCATCAGAACAGATTCGAGACTCAATACACCAATGTACTTCTTTCTTAGTAACTTGGCTTTTGTTGACTTCTGTTATTCTTCTGTCATTACACCCAAAATGCTGGGGAGTTTCTTGTACAAACAGAATGTTATCTCTTTCAATGGATGTGCTGCCCAGCTGGGCTGTTTCCTGGCCTTCATGACTGCCGAGTGTTTGCTACTGGCTTCCATGGCCTATGACCGGTATGTGGCCATCTGTAACCCTCTCCTCTACATGGTCGTAATGTCCCCAGGCATCTGCGTTCAGCTTGTGGCTGCCCCCTACGGCTACAGCTTCCTGGTTGCCCTATTTCATGCCGTCCTCACCTTTCGCCTTTCATACTGCCATTCCAATGTCATCAATCATTTCTATTGTGATGACATGCCTCTTCTCAGTCTCACTTGCTCAGACACTCACTCCAAGCAGCTATGGATTTTTGCCTGTGCTGGTCTCATGTTCATTTCCTTCCTTCTGGTTGTCTTTGTCTCCTACATGTACATTATTTCTGCCATCCTGAAGATGCGCTCTGCTGAAGGCAGACGCAAGGCTTTTTCCACCTGTGGCTCCCACATGCTGGCAGTCACCATATTCTATGGGGCCCTCATCTTTATGTACTTACAGCCAAGTTCTAATCATTCCCTTGACACAGATAAGATGGCCTCTGTCTTCTATACAGTGATCATTCCCATGTTGAACCCTTTAATCTACAGCCTTAGGAATAAGGAGGTGAAAGATGCCCTGAAAAAAGTCATCATGAATAGAAACCAGGCTTTTATGTTCATGAAATTAAGAAAATGACTTGAATAAATAAAAACAGAATTTTCCTCACAGTCTGATTTTTTTCTCTTAAGCTACCAAAAATGCCTATTCATAATACTGGATTTCTACATGTCTGTTCATTGTGTAATAAAATTTTCTAAAGGTTTTCACTTAGAATGAGATTTCAGATATAAAAGTGTCCATTAGAAATTTTTGCCAATTCTCTCATTTTCAAATGAAATTATATTAAAAAAATTCTTTGTTCCATGGGAATTTATACCAATCTTTTTTATTTCTCAAATGAATAATTGCATAACAAACCATTACCTGGATATGTAACTAGTTATAGGACAAAGGTTTCACCTTTCCATCACTTTAAAATCCCTGGTTCAGGATTCTCCAGTTCCATTAATCATATCCCATATGAAGAGCAAAGATGCACATTGTACTTCTTTCCCTGATTTTCTAGTTTCTTAGAAAAATATAACATTATAAAACTGTTCCATAAATCAAGTATACTTCAATAAAAATATTTTAAATTAATTAATGAATTAATAAAACTGCTCCATTTTTATACATTTAAGAAATTGTCTTGATGATGCAAAAACCACTACAATATTATAAAGTAATTAGCCTCCAACTAATAAAGAATAAATGGAAAAAAAAAAGAAATTGACTTTATTTATTTAGTTTTTTCAAATTGTCTTTGTTGAGAAGAATAATACTACATCCTAAGTTTACCTGAGTCACTGATTTAACATAGCCTGGCATCTGGTCTGATTTCTGAAGACTAATTTTTAAGTAAACTCCTTTTTTTAAAGCCTATGAGATCTTGTTATATTTTTTTAAAGGTATCAAAAAAGGTGTAACTCAAAAATGGAATCCCAGGGGTATCATATATTCTAAATTAATATACACAAAATAATTGAAACATTATAGATCATTTTCCAGTAGCAAGGATCCTATGCAGTTATACTGGGCAGATCTTAGGTAAATTGGTTATTAATGGGTAAGGTATAGTTTATAATATGATGAACCATTAGGCAATGCAGCCTAGTTCTGAAAAGAACACATTCCTTGTAGTCAAAGGATGGACTTGAACTGTGTGTGGGCTTTCTGTAGCTTATTTGTCAATTAAATAAGGACAGCACTACAAAATTTGGAGTCTTCTAAAGTATTGAATACACAAAAGAGTAATAATAAATCATAAGTATTTGCATATCATCTCTCTTGCTAAAGAACCTGAATTCTAGTCCCAACTATACTGTACTTGAGAGGCCAATTTATAAATGAGGATTAACGTACACAATAGATAACTGTGATATAGATAGATATAGGATATACAGGTATGCATATATAATTTCAGATAAGTGTAATGATAATTTAACAGCTTGCAATTATGCAGAAAATGGTTTTGAGTTTGTAATTTGCATATAATTTTAATATATATTAATGAATGCATGTGTGTGTGTGTGTGCATGCTCATTTGCTCAGTTGTGTCTGACTCTTTGTAACTCAGTGGACAGTAGCCCAGCAGGCTGCTCTGTCCATGGAATTGTCCCGGCAAGAGTACTGGAGTGGGTTGTCATTTCCTACTTCAGTGGATCTTCCTGACCAAATAATCAAATCTGCATCTCCTGCATCTCCTGAGTTGGCAGGCAGATTCTTTGTCACTAGCACCACCTGTGAAGACTATATGTGTGTGTGTGCGCCATTTGAATGTTTAATGAAACATAACCAGAGAAAAGAAATATAGTATATATTTTAGTGAATCATAGAGATACAGGGTGGACTTAGTATACAGTTCTCAAAAGTTTCTTTTTTTGTCTTTTCTTTAAACACATTTATCCACTATTTATTTCAGTGGTTCCTGCAGCAAATTTTGAGTCTCTATTCTATATAGTCAAAGCCTGTCATTAAAGTCTTTGAACTCACACTGTCCTGTCTTGGCAAGAAGGAGCTTTTACCGTGATGCAGCTCTTCAATTAAAAAGTATAGATTCCTTGGTGTCTGAAAGCCCAAATCTGAATGCTAGGTCTGACCTTTGCAGAGTCAAAACATCTCAGACACTTATGTACGCCTCCATCTCTTCAACAGTGTGAAAGTGAAACTAATAGCAAACACCCACTAAATCTATTGTCATGAGATCAAGACTATAGATGAATTTCTTTTATAAATGTCATTCTACCAAAAATAATGTGAAACTATGAATTTATTTGACATAAACATAAATAACATGAATATATAAGATGGATATAGCAATTTAATATTGCTAAACTCAATATTAAGTTAAGCTTTATGTTTAAATATTTTGTTTATCATATGAAGTGGAATTCTGAAAACTATGTTTTCACTTTTCTTTGAAGTTTCACATTTTTGTGAAAATTATGTTATAATTTTCATTACATAGCATTGTAATAGAAGACATTGTCACAATCATTAAAAAATTCAATATTATCTTTTCACTAAACATTTTTAGATACACTTTCATACTTTATACATAACTATATTTCACCTTTTCCTTCATTGCATTGGCTAGCACATTAAGAATAATATTTAGTAAGAGTCATGATTGTCCTAATTCTAGTTGAAATGCCTAGTGTTTCATCTTAATATATTACTCAATATATTCATGGCCATCTCTTTAACTCTTGAAATATTTATCCTGCTATACTAACTATGATGCTGGAATTTTGTATACATGATATCCTATATTTTAATTCAAGATATTCTATCTTCCTTAACAAATATCCTGACTACTGAATGTGTTGGAATTCCTGCCTACAGCAAATCCCTTCAAATCCAAAGCAGGCAGCACTGAAATCTGAGAATGGCCCATTGACCAGTGAAGATTTACCTTTCCAATATGGTCACCATAAAATAAGCATGAGTGAAGTCCTTAATCCACAAAGTGAAAGATTATCTGTAATATATGTTCTGGAGATAACAGTATGATATGCTTCTGTACACAATTCATGGCGAAACACAATAACTCAGAAGTAACTGAATTCATCCTCTTGGGACTCACAGACAGTCCTGAGCTTTAAGTCCTTCTTTTTGGGATTTTTTTGTGACATACTTAATTATTGTCATGGGTAATCTTGGATTAATCATGCTAATTTGTGTCGGTCCTCAGCCTCATACAGCTACGTATTATTTCCTTACCACCTAGTTTTTGTTGATTTTTGCTACACCTCCTCAGTCACTCCTAACACTGGTGAACTTCCTCCAAGAAACTAAAGGATATCCTTACCTGCTTGTCCCACTCAGTTGTTTTGCTTTATCATGCTTGTGGTTTGTGAATTTTATATGCTCCCAGTCATGGCTTGTGACGGGTATGTGGCCACGTGTAATCCTTTACTCTATACCACTGTCGTGAACAAAAGGGTCTGTATTCAGATGGGTGCTGAGCACATATCTATATAGCTTTTCTGTGGGACTCCTACAAGCAATTCTTACATTCCACTTATCTTTCTGTCATTCAAACATAATAAATCACTTCTACTGTGATGATGTCCCCTTGTTTGCCTTGGCCTGTCATGAAACCCATTACAAATATATCAAAAAGCTGTTACTGTTCACACTTGCTGGGTTCAATATATTTTTCTCTCTTCTTATCATCCTTGTCTCCTATGTATTTATTTCATTTGACATTCTAAGGATTAAATCAGCTGAAGGCAGAAAAAAGGCATTTTCTACTTGTGCTTCCCACTTGACTTCCATCACTATATTTTATGGTCTGATCATCTTCATGTATATGCAGCCAGAAACAAGCCATTCCATGGATACTGACAGAATATCTTCTGTATTCCATATAGTGGTGATTCCCATGCTAAATATTCTCATATACAGCCTGAGGAACAAGGTAGTAAAACATGCTTTGAAGAGAATTATGGAAAAAGTGTATTCTACTATAATACAAGTGATCCATGCTTTAACAGAAAGCCTTCACATTTAGGAGGCCAAAAAAAAAAAAAAGCAAATAAACAAACAAAAAAAAAAGATAGTTTTTCTGCATGATCATGACTTTAGGAACATGCTTTCTAACACTGCAATATTTAAAAAGTGAAAGTGATAATGTTGTTTCAGTCCTGTCCGACTCTTTGCAACCCCATGGACTGTAGCCTGCCAGGCTCCTCTGCCCAGGGAATCCTCCAGGCAAGAAGACTGGAATGAGTTCCATTCCCTTCTCCCGTGGATCTTCCTGACACAGGGGTGGAGCCAATCTCCCACATTGCTGGCAGATTCTTTACCATCTGAGTCACCAAGGGAAAGTTAATATTAATACAGAAGATACATTTATTTTCTAATTTTATTATTTTATAAATTATAACTTCTGATAATGCTGACTATGCATTGGAAAGACTGATGTTGAAGCTTAAGCTCCAATATTTTGGCCAACTGATGTGAAGAGGTGATTCACTAGAAAAGACCCTGATGCTTGTAAAGATTGAAGGCAGTAAGACAAGAGAACACGACAGAAGATGAGATGGTTGGATGGCATCCTTGACTCAATGGACGTGAGTCTGAGCAAACTCCAGGAGATAATGAAGGACAAGGAAGCCTGGAGTGCTCTAGTCTATGGGGTTGCAAAGGGTTGGACGTGGCTAGTGACTGAACTACAACAGCAGCATTGAAAGATATGAGGCTGAAATAAGTTCAGTTGCAAATAGTGGATTAACTTTTCTTTTGTAAATCTCTCTTTTTTTAATAGTGGAATTTTGACTTGAATGCTTCAATTCATAAATCTTACATGATAAAAAAAATCCTATCATCTTTAGATTACTAAAGCAGCTTTCAATTATTAATACAGCATAAAATACACTCATGCACACACACATACACAACACACACAGAGTAAGAAGAATCTGAAAAGAACTGTTGATTCTAAAACTCTAACATGGACACTGATATCAACACTGACAGAAAACCTGACTTAAAAAGACTGAAACAGTAACTTGAATTTTAACAAGGGAATCATGTCCTTCTGCACAGGGTAAGGTCTATAGATCCAATAATATAGTTAATTTGCTGATTTTTACTGAAGTTATTTGGTCTTTGAAGAATGTCCTTGCTTTGAGTAACATATACCTATGACTATAAGAAAACAATTACACTGAATATGTAAACTACCTTGGAGAATATAGCTATTTTAACAAGACTAATGAGCAGAATATATCTTTCCATTTATTTTGTCTTTAATTTTATTCATAAATGTCATTGATTTCTGAGAAAAGTCTTTGGCTAGATTTATTCCCAGATATCTTATTCTTTTTATTCAATTGTTAAATTTTTTTTAAAATTTTTTTTTACTGTTTTCTTAATTCTTCTGATGGTTCATTATCACTATATAGAAATATAACAGATTTTTGTTTATTAAATTTGTGTCCAACAACTTTATTCATTGATGAGTTTTAACAGTTTTTTGGTGACCTCTTGGGATGTTTGATATAGAATATCATATCATCTGCAAACAGTGGCAATTTTACTTCTTCCTTTTAAAAGGAAGATGTTTCGTTGAAGGTTTTTGCATCTATGTCCATCATGGATATTAACCTGTAATTATCTCTTTTAGTAGTGTATTTATCTGGTTTTGGTATCAAGGCAATACCTGCCTTGTAAAATGAGGTTGCAGGGAAATGCAAATCAAAACCACAATGAGATATTACCTCACATCTGTCAGAATGACTATTACCAAAATGTAACAAATAACAAATGCTGCCAATAAAATAGAGAGAAGGAAACCTTTGTGTACTGCTGATAGGAATGTAAATTGATACAGCAACTAATGAAAAGAGTAGGAGACACCTCAAAAACTTAATAGTAGATATCATATGATCAGAACTCCATTTCTGGGTATCTTCCTAAGGAAACAAAACAGTAATTTGAAAAGATATATGCACCTTTATGTCCACTGCAGAATTATTTGCAATAACCAATTTATGAAAGCATCATAAATATCCATCAAAGAAAAAGGAATTTAACTCAGCCATTAAAAAAAAAAAATTAAATCCTGTCATTTGCGATAGCATGGATAAACCTAGGGGGTATTATGCTAAGTGAAATATCCGATAGAAAAAGACAAATACCATGCAATTCAACTGACATGTGAAAAAATCAAATTAACATAATAAAACAGAGAATAAGTAGTTTCTTGAGGAAAGTGGAGTGGGGAGATGTGTGAACAAGGTGAGACCTTAAGAAGGGCAAAGTTCCAGTTACAAAATAAATGAGTCACTGTATGAAGTGCAGCCAGCATGGGGAATAAAATCAATTACATTGCAAGACATGTGCGTGGTAACAGACAGTAACTGGGCAAATCATGGTGACTGTTTTGTAACGTTTAAGGGTAATCAGTCACTGCCCGGTTCCAGGCTCAGCAGGATCCAGGGGGTACCCTCAGGATGAACGGCGTCAGCAAGAGAGAGAGACGTGACACGTGAGACCAGCCTTGATAGGGCCAAGTCTGCGAGGGAGAGAGAGAGAGAGAGAGAGAGAGAGAGAGACCAGCAGACTGCGGGTGTGCCCCAGAGTCTGGCAAATCTTTATTTCTTTTACCGTAGCTTTTATATTCTAAGTTAGTACATTTTTAAGGGGAAGATAGTTTAATATTACATCAGCTTGTCCTACACGAAACCAGGGTGTTTTCTGCATACTTCTTTGTGAGAGTCTTGTACATTATCTTCTGGCCTTGGGGCCTATTGACATTTTTTGACCTACGTGAATGCAAAGCTGTTTTCCATAATCTATTCTTTAATGAACACAAAGGTCAGTCCTTTTGTGGACGTTATCAGTTAAATTTATCTAAAAGGTTTACCACACAAAGACTCTGCAGCTCTGGGGAGGCAGCCCCCGTTTAGCATTCCTGGTTAAAATGAACAATTCTAAACTCTTATTTTTCTAAATCCTTAACTATAACCACTTTTAGAATAATATTTTTATGTTCTTTAATAGGGCTTCCTCACCCCTGAAGGGCTCTGTGCCTATTAAGGCCTTTTGTGTGATGAGGTTCTTTATGCTGTTTATGATTAAGGTGTTGTGAGCAGTCATGTGCACTAGTACGCATTTGGCAAGCAGACTAGAATGCCAGCAAAGGGGTCTAAATTGAAACACTCCTTCCTTCCTGGAAAATCTTATAGGATACCACCGTCGGGGGGAACATATTGGTTAAAGTTCTAAGTTGATTCTGTTTGGAAGAGAGATTGGGGAAGGCCTTCTGCCTGTGTCACAGAAATTAGGGAGTAGTCTAATATAGCAAGCCTCAGAAAGACAGAGATCATCTTTAAGGTGAGCACTGGGGCAGCTTTTCGAAATTCCTGAGGTCCTGATCTGCCTTGCTTGTCAGGTCTTCTCCTCACGACCTTGTCATGGGTGGGATCTCGTGTGCTGGCTCCTGGCAAGTCACCATGTTGTGCGGATGGAACCAACCTAGTGTTGCAAGTCACTTATTTTATTATTGTCCAGTCGCCCAGTTGTGTCTGACTCTTTGAGATCCCCTTGACTGCAACATCCCAGGGCTCCCTGTCCCTCACCATCCCCCAGAGTTGGCCCAAGTTCAAGTCCATTGCATCAGTGATGCCATCCAGTCATCTCATCCTCTGATGCCCTCTTCTCCTTCTTCTTTCATCCTTCAATCTTTACCCAAATCAGTGACTTTTCCAATGAGTCAACTATTTGCATTAGTTCAGTTCAGTTCAGTTGCTCAGTCGTGTCCGACTCTTTGTGATCCCATGGACTGCAGCACGCCAGGCCTCCCTGTCCATCACCAACTCCCGGAGTTTACTCAAACTCATGTCCATTGAGTCGGTGATGCCATCCAACTCTCTGATCCTCTGTCATCCCCTTCTCCTCCTGCCTTCAATCTTTCCCAGAATCAGGGTCTTTTCCAATGAGTCAGTTCTTTGCATCAGGTGGCTAAATTATTGAAGCTTCAGCTTCAGTATCAGTCCCTCCAATGAATATTCAGGACTGATTTCCTTTAGGATGGATTGATTTTATCTCTTTGCAGTCCAACAGACTCTTAAGAGTCTTCTCCAACACCACAGTTTCAAAGCATCAGTCCTTCAGAGCTCATCTTTCTTTATGGTCCAACTCTCACATCAGATGACCAAAACACTGGAGCTTCAGCTTCAGCATCACTCCTTTTAATGAGTATTCTATAATTCAACTTAAAAAAAAAAAGAAAGAAAGAAAAAGTAGGTACTGGGGTAAAAGCAAATGAAGGTTATCTCTGAGAATGGAGATTATAGGCGATGGTTAATTTCTACTTTAGGTTTTTCTGTGTTTCTGTTTGTGTGCAATGAAAAATATTGTTTGTATAATTAGAGAGAAGACAATAAATATTATAAAAATAATATATAAAAATAAGAGGTATCATGTCTTTGACAATCAAAGAGTTAAAAGAAAAGTATGTGTTAAAATGGATAACATTTAAGGAATATGGGCGAAGGTTGTACCAGAATTCTTTGCAATATATTAGCACCTTTTCTTGAAACTCTGAATTTATGTTAAAATAAAAAGGTAAATAAGTCAGCTAGCATTTGCTATTTAATTTTAATTTAATGCTTTAATTGAACAATATTTTTAACACATTTCTTATTTTGATGTCTGATTCATAATCCTTTGTAACTTTAAAAGGCTATAACTTCTCACCAGTAACACCTAAAAGTAATATATCTTTCCTTAAGAAGTTAAATAAAACAATTCATCCATCTTCCCTAAAGTTTATTTTAACACAATTGCCTTTTCTTTATAAGGGCTTATTACTAAGATTTTAGTTTTCATTTGTCACAATCTGTTACAAAGCAATATATTGTACTTTTTAAGAAAACTTTAAATGGCAATTTTTATACTATTTTTAAATGGCTGTATATTTCTTAATAACTTTATGATCAGCCTTAAAATTACAGCCACAGTAATGAACATATCAAGGCCTCTTCTCAAGTATTCAACTTTTTTAAATTAGGAGGATAAATACAGCTCTGTTAGACTCAACTTCATTACTTCATGTTGGGAGGTAAGTACTTTGCAGGCATGACAGGGGAAAACCAACCTCTGTATCCACTGTATCACTGTTATTGTGCCTGAAGTGCCTTCTGGCCCAAGCAGAGAAGCCTTAAATCAGAGCCAGCACCTGTCAGATTCCGGTTCACTTCCACAGATTCCACTGTGCCTGCATCACTATGTACTATGTGCTATGTACTCCTAAGATGGGTCTTCTCAAGAATGTTTCAAGATATTATAGACCCATGGTGATGATCTATAAAAGGTAATTCAAAGCTGAAATGCATTTTAAAAATGGTTTATGATACAGTCTCTTGCTTGAAGGCACAATTCCCATTAGTGTAAAAGGAACTGGCATGTTTACATTCTTTATTTATTGAGGCAACACTGGTTTACAATATTATGAGTTTCAAGTGTACACCATTATATTTCAACACCTGCATACACACAGTATGAGAAAAGGACGATTACATATATATGCCTGCATGTGTCCCAGTTGTTTTGGTCGTGTCTCTTTCTGACCCCGTGGACTGTAGCCCACCAGGCTCCTTCGTCCATGGAATTCTCCAGGCAAGAATACTGAAGTGGGTTGCCATTTCCTCCCCCAGGGGATCTTACCAACCTAGGGATCAAATCCATGACTCGTGCATCTCCTGCATTGCAGGCATATTCTTTACCACTGGAATAGGCACCCCTCTCCAGTATTCTTACCTGGAAAATTCCATGGACAGAGGAGCATGGTGGATTACATTTCATGGGGTTGCAAAGAACCAGACACAACAGAGCAAGCATATACACAATCACAAGGTTCCAAAAAGCAGGGTGAGGCCAGTCTTCATATAAACCTCAGACATGCTCTTCAGGAGCCAGTCCAAGCCCCCCAAATTTTCCCCAATTTGTAGTATATTTGAGAAAGGCAGATGTCTTTTCACCTGAAATTTTTTTCAGTGACCTTCCCTCTTGCCTCATGGCATTAATCCAGTACATCAGGATATGTTAGATTGCAGAGACTTCACCTTAGCCCATTTGGAGAAAGTCTAAGACAAATTTATCAGCAACCACTACTTGCTCCCACTGTGTGTGGCCACAAATCTCTCTGTACACAACTTTCCATGTGGCAGGCTGAACAGCAAGGCCATTGGCAATAGCCCAGGAACCAAAAATACAATAATTAATATATAGCAAGCTTTTATTTTTTTTCCCAAGGGATTCAGACTGTTCCATTTAAGACAAGCTCCTGACTAAGGCTCCCTGGACACCAGCGTCTCCTTGAGGATGGGTGGGCCCTTGGGTGGGTCCTCCCTCCCTAATCCCACGGACAGGGCGGCTTCAGGAGGCTGGCCATGCTCCGGGATGGTTGTTGGTTGTGGGCTCTGAGTATTGCCATTCCTCAATCTGGGTGCCATCCCTTCCTCCCATGGGAGACCACTAGTGGACCAGCGTGTGCTGGGCATGGCCTGGGAGATTTCGGATGACAAGCTGATGGACTGTGCTGAGACATGGTCAGACTGTTGCCCAGGCTCACCTCCCAGACTCCTGGAACAGGCTCCTGAGGAGCCTGTTGGTCAGGAGGCTGTCTCCACTGGCTGCGCGTGCTCACCAGAGAGGCTGGTGCAGCCCCGAGAGCACATCCTCTTGGGTGCCTTTGTCCAAACCTCAGTCAACTCCCAACTCATAGAATTTTGTTTCTCACTCTTCCTTGACTCTATCCCTTTATTTTATTACACAGATAATCTTACCCTATATCACAGAAAGATTCTTTCTTCTTTGGGACAGAAAAGGATGTATTCAAATACATGATTATAAAATTCATCTATGATATCACAGGATGGGGAACCTGATGAAAAAAGAGGTGTGGAGAGCAGTATCTCACTCTGTCTTTTCCTGTTTGACCAGTTACAGCTTTCCAGCTTCACCACTTTGTGTCCTTTTAGTCCATAACTGGAATAAGGAACCCACTGCTCCTTCCTTTGCAGAAGATTCAAACCCTGCAAGTCTTTTCCTGCACGTGGGAATCCTCACTCAGTCCCACTCACTCATCACAATAAAAAACCTCAAGCCCCATAACCATTACTGGTTCCTCCTAGACATATTTTCAGATCAGACTAGGAATTCACCCTTCTCTTCCTAGAAAGCCCCATTATGTGAACAAAATTCTTATTATCTTTTCTTCTTAGACATGTGGTATCATCTGGCTGGACATCTAAAGCAAGTTGTGAATGGAGTGGTCCATATATTTCTGTGAAATGTCAACTGACCTATGATTTATATGTTTTTGTCTTCTAGATACTGAAGAGAAATAAATGAATATTATTTTAATCTTTGCAGCTTAACTGAAATGTCAATCATACTATTGATTTGAACATTAATCTCAGAGGAAGGAATAAAAGTTACTTATTGGGAAAGTCAAGTTTATCCAATGGTTTCCAAAAACTGCTACTAAATACAAGGCCCATAGATGTAACATTTATTTTAAATAAATTTATAATTTTAATATAAAGCCAATGTGACATAATTCAAAACAAATAATCAAAGCAGACATAGCAACTAATCAAATTGTTTTCCCAAAAGAGATCATTAACATTTTCCTTTACTCTAGATTCTTTTAAGCATAGCTGAAAAAGTGATCTACCATTTCAAGGGAAACAGTTTTTCCCCCAGTTACTAAACATTAAATAATTATGTTCTTGTGTGTATAATTATATTGTCTTTCAATGTTTGTTAAAAAGAACGTAGCACAAAACGAAATTTCCCTGAGGGACTGTCTACCCAAAGTACAAAGTTGTCTCATAAATACCCAGGTAATTTAAAATGTTACTGGCCTCACAAAGATTCCTTTCAAGTACACCGAACCATTTAGGGGTTTGTTACTGAATTGAATGATGATATATTGAATATTGAAAATCATCAGGTAGTAGAAAAATGTGCTCAATCCCTTTTACTGGGAAAGAATTTGGACTTACAAAAATATAACTTTTATCCACTTAATCATTAAATGATAATTATTGACCACCTTCTGTATACTAGGTACAGTGGAGGTAATGATTAGATTGAACATAAAATAGAAATACTATTGCTTGCCAAAAGGACTTGAAGCTTAGGATGTGTTATAGACATATTGATAATTATCTTCAATATAGTGTGGTAAGTATTATGAAGGAATCAGTGGCGGTAAGAATGTATATATGAGGAGGACTTAAACTGTCTTGAAATCCTCTAAGAGGAAGTGATTAAATATAGTAGAGAAAATTAAGTAGAAGGAAAATCAGACCAAAAAAATGAATGATGGCAGAGGAAAAGTGTTCTAGGAAGAGAATAAAGGATGTATAAAATTTTGTCTCATAGTTAAATATATACTGCAATTTGGAAAACCTCTGACACAGAAACTAGATAAAAAATGTTTCAGGAGGCACTTGATCCGAGATGCAGAAATGAAGTTTTCAAAGGCTGTGTTAACTGTGAGAAAGAACTTGAAATTTATCCAAATGGCGATGGGGAGACACTAAGGATTTAATCAGGAGAAAATAAGAATAAAGTTTCTGTAAAGTTTCATATAAGCTGAAAATTGAGGAACAGAGAAAAATAAGACTGATTGGAGGCAAGACTAAAAGTTAGGTTTGATTTGCAAAAAAAATAAACAAACAAAACATCACTGTGCTTGGACCAATAAAGCAGTATATATGACCAGATTTGAAAATTGTGTAAGGGATAAAATGGTTAGTGTTGTTGCTGTTTAGTCCCTCAGTCATGTCTGACTCATTGGATAGTCCACCTGTAGCCCACCCGGCTCCTCTGTCCATGGGATTTCCCAGGCAAGGTAAGCGGAGTGGGTTGCTATTTCCTCCTCCAGGGGATCTTCCCAACACAGGCATTGGACCCGCATCTACTGGGTCTCCTGCTTTGCCAGGCAGATTCTTTATCAGTAGTAAGGGGGCAAATTGAACATTGGCATGGGGATCAGGAAACCATAGTACGAGAATTGCTCTCTGACTTGAGAACAAATGGATAATGGCACTGTTCATTGAGACTCTTTGTGACCCCATGGACTAGAGCCCAGCAGGCTCCTCTGTCCATGGAATTCTCCAGGCAGGAATACTGTAGTGGGTTGCCATTTCCTCCTCCAGGGGATCTTCCCTAACCAGGGATCGATCCCACATCTCTTATGTCTCCTGCATTGGCAGGCAGATTCTTTACCACTAACGCCATCTGGGAAGCCCGTTCATTGTGCTAGAAAATATATATTCCAAGCCTTGAGTTTTGGGTCCCATGTGCAAAAATATCAAGTTCTTTTCTGTGTGCAATACTTTTGGTGAATATCTAAATGGTGATTTCTGAGAGATATTTAGATGTATAAAGGTGGAGCAGAAAAAAAGATAGTTGGAAAAATAATTTATTAATATATTTGTTCATAATCAGCATATAAATGCCTATTGAGCACATAAGATTGGATAATTGATCAAGAAGGTATCAAAATGAGAGGAAGAAGCTTTGGAGAGAACATGAAGAACATGCCATCTAAGGTATAGTAATAGGAACAGACTCCAAGGTTGAGAATCAAATGGGCAAATAAACTCAAAAGACTGCTTTGCTTTAGAGCCCAAACTTGTATTCACTAGAGTTCAGTGCTACAGTGCTGCCACAAAATACAGGTTTTATTGGATTTGAGAATAGGAAAGTTGATAATAAACATACTCAGGGATTTTTTTTTTTTAATGGGAAAGAGAGGTGGATTACACCTTGATACGTTATAAATGGAGCTTCCAGGGTGGCACTAGTGGTAAAATAGTCTTCCTGTCAATGCAGGAGACATAAGAGATGCAGGTTACATATCTGAGTTGTGAAGATCCCTTGGAGTATGAAATGGCAATCCACTCCAATATCTTTGCCTGGAAAATTCCATGGACAGACGAATCTGGTGGACTACAATCCGTTGGGTCACAAAGAGCCACTCTAATGGCAGAAAGTGAAGAGGAACTAAAGAGCTTCCTGAGGATGGTGAAGGAGGAGAGTGAAGACGCTGGCTTAACACTCAACATTCAAAAAACCAATGCTTCATGGCAAATAGAAGAGGTAAAAGTGGAAGCTGACACATTTTAGATTCTTGGGCTCCAAAATCACTGCGAATGGTGACTGCAGCCTTGAAATTAAGAGATGCTTGCTTCTTGGAAGAAAAGCTATGACAGATCTAGGCAGCATATTAAAAGCTGAGACATCACTTTGTTGACAGAGGTCCATATAGTCAAAGCTATCATTTTTCCAGTAGTCATGTATAAATGTGAGAGTAGGACCATAAAGAAGGCTGAGTGCCAAAGTATTTATGCTTTCAAATTGTTGTGCTGGAGAAGACTCTTGAGAGTCCCTTAGACTGCAAGGAGATCAAACCAGTCAATCCTAAAGGAAACCAACCCTGAATATTCACTGGAAGAACTTATGCTGAAGTTGAAGCTGCAACACTTTGGCCAGCTGATGTGAAGAGCAGCCTCATTGATAAAGACCCTGATGCTGGGAAAGATTGAGGACAGAAGGAGAAGAGGGTGAGATAGAATGAGATGTTTGGATGGCATCAATGACTCAAAGACATGAATTTGAGCAAACTGGGAGATAGTGAAGGACAGGGATGCCTGGCATGTTGCAGTCCATGGGGTCACAAAGATTCAGACACAACTTAGTGACTGAAAGTAGTTATAAATATATTTGAGAAATTGGGGACAGATACCTGTTCCAATAAGTTTGGTTGAAAATTGGTGATGGGAACAGAAAGAGAAAGGAATAACCAAGATAAGTTTTCAAGGGAATGTCAATCCAAATTTAACATGGGAGGAGCTTTTTGTTTATTTTGTCATATTTTTTACTGTCTTGAAAATCTATAAGGTGTATGTGAAGTAACCTGAGATAATACAGTGATAAAGAAAAATCATATTAACTTATCCTCTGCCCTGTTAAGAAAGGATGGGAACAAATTCAATTGTACCAGTTTTCGAGCATTGAGAATCCACCTTAGGTCTGTATAAATCTCCTGTGAAATAAGGTTCTTCTAAATGCTGTCCAAATGCTATTCACTTGGAACCATTTGATACTTCAAGACAGCGCTTAAAAACATATATCTTAATTATTTAAAAACATTTTACAATCTGGAAAAATGTTCACTGGTGTGTATTTTCCCAAAAGATAGCCAGAATTTTTCACAATGCCATTTTCCTAAATATCAATATTGTGTATGTATTGAAAAATAGAATATGAAGATAAACAAAATGAAGAAAATTTTAATATTATACCAAACTGGTTCCCAAAAGATACATACTGTTAGTATTTTGATTTTTAACTTACACTTTCCATGTTTGATTTTGCTAATTTTTAATATTCTTATGAAATGATAAAATGACAGTTCTGTGAAAGAAATTTACAACTTAAGAAATTATGTTAATGTATTTGCTATCAAAGCCACTTTATATCCTGAAATTTTTTATTTTCTTTAAAGAAAAGTACAACACAGGCTTTGTTATTGTATTTTTTTATTATAAAATTTTAATTGAAATTCTCCCTTTCTTCTTTTGCAGCTTCTTAGTGGAATTTCCACCTGGACCAAGTGTTTTTTACAGTAAATTCACAAGTAAATCTACACATACTTCAGAGTCCTTATCAAGATTCTACTTTAACTGAATTTCGGATAACATTCTGGAGAGACAGGGATACCTTCTCACACTTAATCATTCCTTACGGAGTCAAGATTATTCAGAGTGTGTGCGCCGGTGGAAATTACTGTAGAATTGTTTATTTCATGGCAGAAAACAATCACTCAGCACTTACTGAGTTCATCCTCTTGGGCCTCACAGATAACCCAGAGCTTCAGTCCATTTTCTTTTGTGTTTTATTGTTGATCTACTTGATTACTGCCTTGGGTAATCTTGGTTTGATTGTGCTGATACAAGTGAGTCCTCAACTTCACACACCCATGTATTTTTTCCTCTGTCATCTGGCTTTTGTGGATTTTTATGGTTCCTCCACCATCACACCAAACACCCTTGTAAACACTTTTCGTAAAATTAAAAGCATATCACTTTATGCATGTGCCACTCAAGTGTGTGGCTTTATCACATTTTCAGTTTGGGAATTATTAATGCTGTCTGTCATGGCTTATGATCGGTATGTGGCCATATGCCACCCTTTACTCTATGCAGTTCTCATGCCTAGGAAACTCTGCATCCAAATGGTCACTAGCTCTTATATTTATGGAGTCCTGGTGGGATTCATACAAGCAGTGGCTACATTTCACATGACTTTCTGTGGCCCTAATGTGATCAACCAGTTCTACTGTGACGATGTTCCCTTGATTGCTCTGGCCTGCTCTGACACAAGAGTCAAAGAGCTGATGTTATTAGCCATTGCAGGCTTCAATGTCTTCTGTTCCCTTATCATTGTCCTCATATCCTATGTGTTCATCGTCTTTGCCATCGTAAGGATGCATTCTGCTGTAGGGAGACAGAAAGCCTTTTCTACCTGCGCCTCTCACCTGTTTTCTATTACTATGTACTATGGGACCCTCACTTTTATGTACCTGCAACCCAAGTCAAGCCACTCACCAGATAAAGACAAATTTGCCTCAGTTTTCTATACTGTGGTGATTCCGATGCTAAACCCATTGATCTACAGCTTGAGGAACTGGGAGGTAAAAAATGCTTGGAGAAAAATTATTGAAAAGATGTATTTGAATAAAAAATAAGAATTGTGTTGTTCCTAAAGATATGCTGGGTATAGATTACAGTTCAGTTCAGTCACTCAGTCATGTCCAACTCTTTGCGAAACCCTGAATCAAAGCACGCCAGGCCTCCCTGTCCATCACCAACTCCTGGAGTTCACCCAAACTCATGTGCATTGAGTTGGTGATGCCATCCAGCCATCTCATCCTCTGTCATCCCTTCTCCTCCTGCCCCCAATCCCTCCCAGCATCAGGGTCTTTTCAAATGTGTCAGCTCTTCGCATGAGGTGGCCGGAGTATTGGAGTTTCAGCTTCAACATCAGTCCTTCCAATGAACACCCAGGACTGATCTCCTTTAGGATGGACGGGTTGGATCTCTTTGTAGTCCAAGGAACTCTCAAGAGTCTCCTCCAACACCACAGTTCAAAAGCATAAATTCTTCTGTACTCAGCTTTCTTTATAGTCCAACTCTCACATCTATACATGACCACTGGAAAAACCATAGCCTTGACTAGACAGAACTTTGTTGGCAAAGTGTCTCTGCTTTTTAATATGCTGTCTAGGTTGGTCATAACTTTCTTTCCAAGGAGTAAGCGTCTTTTAATTTCATGGCTGCAATCACCGTCTGTAATGATTTTTGTAGCCCAAATAAATAAAGTCAGCCACTTATTTGCCATGAAGTGATGGGACCAGATGACATGATCTTAGTTTTCTGAATGTTGAGCATTATGCCAACTTTTTCACTCTCATCTTTCACTTTCATCAAGAGGCTCTTTAGTTCTTCTTCACTTTCTGCCATCAGAGTATAGATTTAGGACATTTTAAATCAAGGCTTGTACAATGATTCAGTATCAATGGGCAGGGGAGCCTTTGTCCTTTGTAATTCAGTTTTCTGATGTCTTATTTCCTCCTTGAAAACAGATATTTCCCTATTTTGACTTACACATAGTAGATATTCATAAATATTTTAATGGTAGAATTCAAAAAAAGAGATAGAAACTATCCATTCTCTTTGAACATAAAATTCTTTGTCAATAGAGATGAAAAATAAAGCACTTTAAAACCATAATTTTGTCTCATTTCTCTCTAATATTGAAGATTTTAGGCTATCTTGAGAGACATGAGCTATACAAATAATATAAACACCGTGTAAATGTTTTCCTCCATGTTGAACCAAAGTTAAATATAATATGTTGCTTGGTGAAAGTGTTTTGGTTTTAAAATGTTCATAAAATGAACTTATTACTATCTTTACAGCATTACATTAATATGGTCGGGCATTTTTTGAAAGGCTTTATTATTTAAAAAAGTTTTATGTTTACAACAAAATTGAGAGGGAGATGCAGAGCTTTGTCTTATAACCCTTCCTGTCACAGATGTATAACTTCCCAGTTATCAACACCACTCACCAAAATGTGCACTTGTTATAATAGATGAATCATCATTGATATATCTTAATAACACAATGTCCATAATTTTCCTTAGGTTTTACTTTATGTATTGTGCATTCTATGATTCTGGTCAAGTGTGTAATGATTTAATCCATCATTGTACTACTGCACAGAGTATTTTCATTGCCCTAAGGATCCTCTGTGCTCTGTCTATTCATCTTGTCTCCACTGCCCTCACCCATGGCAAACATGGATTTTTCTGATCATCTCCGATGTTTTGCCTTTTCCAGAATGTTGTAGAGTTGTAATTATATAGTACGTAGCCTTTTCTGGTTGTCTTTTTTTACTTAGTAAGATGCATTTAAGGTTCCTCTGTGTCTTTTCATAGCTAATAACTCATTTCTTTTAAGTTTTGAATAACGTTCCTTTGTCTGGATGTACCACAGTTTATTTATCCATTCACCTACTGAAGGACATCTTGGTTGCTTCAAAATTTTAACAATTATGAATAAATTAGCCATAAATATCTTTATGCATATTTTTATGTAGATTCATGTTTTCAAATCCTTTGGATAAATTGCTGATTTGTATGGGGAAAAAAATGTGTTTATTTTTGTATGAAACAGCCAAACTCTGCTGGTTGAACATTTTAACATAATCATTTAAGCAATGCCCCTTCTATATTCAGCCTGCACTTTAGCTCCACTGATTACTTTTGGGTGCAGTGACATAAATTTTATGTTGCATAATTACTGAGAAATTAATTGCCTGATCTTTGTTAATTTATATTAATAGCTTGTGCAGTTTCCCACTGGCAGTGACATTATCACTGGACACAGAACTTCTAAATATGCCATATGAATTCCTGTGTTTCATATATATTTTTCCTGTCTCCATTGTGCATGGGTACCCCTAATTTCTTAAGTAAATCTGAGTTGATTACTTTAACTGGCAGACTAAGTCCTTCTTGTCTCCCAGTCTGTTGGTGTGAAATAATCACAGATTCCAATTACTTAAAACACTAATTGAGCTGCTAATACAAATATTTGCCATCTGGGATCCTCATCCTGCAATCCAGAGAGCCTAATGTTATAGGAATAGGAGACATAAAATCAGAAAATTGGTCACAGGATGTAGTGATGAGAAGGGTAATTTTACTAGCATGTCTTTATCTCCAGACCCATGATCCCATGCTCTTAGGGACACTCTAACCTATGTTCTCATTGGTTCATTACCTACAGTGTATCATGGAGGATGGTGCACCAATGCAGCCAAATCTTTTTCTGAGCTGGTGACTTGCCTGTGTTGTCAGGTTGCCATTCATAAGTCCAATCAAGCCAACCGAGTGTTGACAAGAGATAAACGGTTAAGACCATTCATTATATGCCATGGCCATGTCAAACTTTCATTGCTTTAGAGTGAGTGTATTTCTTCTGAGGGAATATTGTATGGCTTATTATTTCAAGAACAAAATGCCCTGTAAACTATAGAAAGATGACACATCCTAGGATAATGGGTCTTGGGAAGAAAAATTCCTTTTCAATCTATTGATTTCAGTGAGGACAAACTGCTGTCCCATCCAACATTGAAGGGATCTGATATAACTGTTGTATCATGTGCCTCTGATTTTTCATAAAAAAAACCCTCAAAAGAGGGGTGCCACACTCAGGACTTGGCACAGGTCTCTGCCTCTAACAGGTTGGGCACTCAACATTGGCAGCAGTAGGAAGGAGCCGTGCTTTTGGTAACTCATGGTCTTCACTCCTGACACTGTGCCTAAGCTGTCCAGGGTGTGCCTGGGGCAGAAGGGAGAAGGGAAGGTGGCGAGTATGCCGTGATGGGTTTTCCAATCCTCATCATTGCAGACCTCTTCTGCAGTAGTTACTCCTTTCTGTTTAGTCACTAAGCCATGTTCTATTCTTTGTGGCCCCACAGACTGGAGCCCACCAGGCCCCTCTGTCCACGGGGTTTCTCAGGCAAGAATACTGGACTGGGTTGTCATTTCCTTCTCTAGGGGCTCTTCCTGATCCAAGGATTAAACTCTTGCTTCCTGCTTAGCAAGCAGATTCTTGACCACTGAGACACCTGGGAAGTTCAGTAACACCTTGGTAGTTAAAAAAAAAATCAGCATGCTTCATGCCTCTTTCACAAGTTCATCTAAAGTCCTCTTTTTCAAAGTGCCATGCTCTTGGATACTTGATATCCTCAGTCCCATAAACAAGTGTCCAGTACTATTTGTCCCTGTCTACGGGTCAGAAAGTGGCCATGATCTTCAGGCCAGTCTCCCCATTTGAAATAGAAGACCATGTTCTACCCACTGAGATAAATGGCTTTCACCACTATCAATCAGGACCACCTCTATTTCCTACATGGTGTAAAAGACCTTCTTTGCACTTGGCTCAAATCTCATTTGTGCGTGTGTGCTCAGTCATGTCAGACTCTGTGACTCCGTGGACTGTAGCCTGCCAGTCTCCTCTGTCATGGAATTTTCCAGTGGGTTGTCATTTTCTACTCCAAGAAATCTTCCCGACCTAGGAACTGAACCCAATCTCTTGCAACTCCTGCATTGGCAGGCAGATTCGCTAACACTTTTGCCACTCCAATGTTATTTGGAACCTCTTTCTTTGAACCCTCTTAAGCTCCAAATTCCAGTTGAACTATTTCAAATCCTGAAAGATGATGCTGTGAAAGTGTTGCATTCAATGTACCAGCAAATTTGGAAAATTCAGCAGTGGCCACAGGACTGGAAAATGTCAGTTTTCATTCCAATCCCAAAGAAAGGCAATCCCAAAGAATGCTCAAACTACCACACAATTGCACTCATCTCACACAATAGTAAAGTAATGCTCAAAATTCTCCAAGCCAGGCTTCAGCAATACATGGACTGTGAACTTCCAGATGTTCAAGCTGGTTTTAGAAAAGGCAGAGGAACCAGAGATCAAATTGCCAACATCTGCTGGATCATCGAAAAAGCAAGAGAGTTCCAGAAAAACATCTATTTCTGCTTTATTGACTATGCAAAAGCCTTCGACTGTGTGGATCACAATAAACTGTGGAAAATTCTGAAAGAGATGAGAATACCAGACCACCTGACACACCTCTTGAGAAACCTGCATGCAGGTCAGGAAGCAACAGTTAGAACTGTACATGGAACAACAGACTGGTTGCAAATAGGAAAACGAGTACGTCAAGGCTGTATATTGTCACCCTGCTTGTTTAACTTACATGCAGAGTACATCATGAGAAATGCTGGGCTGGAGGAAGCACAAGCTGGAATCAAGATTGCCGGGAGAAATATCAATAACCTCAGATATGCAGATGACACCACCCTTATGGCAGAAAGTGAAGAGGAACTAAAAAGCCTCTCGATGAAAGTGAAAGAGGAGGTGAAAACGTTGGCTTAAAGCTCAGCATTCAGAAAACTAAGATCATGGCATCTGGTCCCATCACTTCATGGCAAATAGGTGGGGAAAGAGTAGAAGCAATGTCAGACTTTATTTTCTGGGCTCCAAATCACTGCAGATGGTGATCGCAGCCATGAAATTAAAAGATGCTTACTCCTTGGAAGGAAAGTTATGACCAACCTAGACAGTATATTAAAAAGCAGAGACATTACTTTGCCAACATAAGTCCTTCTAGTCAAGGCTATGGTTTTTCCACTGGTCATGTATGGATGTGAGAGTTAGACTGTGAAGAAAGCTGAGTGCTGAAAAATTCATGCTTTTGAACTGTGGTGTTGGAGAAGACTCTTGAGAGTCCCTTGGACTGCAAGGAGATCCAACCAGTCCATCCTAAAGGAGATCAGTCCTGGGTGTTCATTGAAAGGACTGATGCTGAAGGTTAAACTCCAATACTTTGGCCAACTCATGAGAAGAGTTGACTGATTGGAAAAGACCCTGGTGCTGGGAGGGATTGGGGGCAGGAGGAGAAGGGGACAACAGAGGATGAGATGGTTGTATGGCATCACCAACTCTATGGACATGAGTTTGAGTAAGCTCTGGGAGTTGGTGATGGACATGGAGGCCTGGTGTGCTGCAATTCATGGGGTCACAAAGAGTCGGACATGACTGAGCGACTGAACTGAACTGAAGCTCCAAATATTATTTGGGACCTCCTAATTTGGAACCCTTAGCTTATTAAACTGTAGCATGGACTGTGTGGGGGTCTGTGTGGCAGAGACAGGAAATATGAAATCTGCATCCCTTGTTCATATAATTTGTTACTAACATCTCAACCTAATTTAACCAGGTTGTAAACAAATGACTTCCATTTGATGGATTATTATTGGGTTGGACCGAAATTTGAGTTGGTGGATCCTGTAATATCCAGCACAGAATAAGCATCAGATGCTAAGTGTTTACTTGTTGTCCTCATCATCTGGCACTGTTTCTACTAGGGTGCACTAGAACAGAGAAAACATTTAATTTCTTCATCGGAAGAACTGGCTTTTCTCCAAGGTCTGTGCAGTAATGCTGATTTCAGTTTTCCAGAGACTCAAACATCATTCTTTTCCAACACAGATATTTCCAATATCTTTGGATTACTTGCAGAAGCTACTCTTTTTGAGATTAAATCAAATCTGGTAGTCTTTTGAAATATCCAGCATGTAGTTCAGAGCTATTGTCCCTGTGACCTGCTTTATTCAACAGAATGCTTAAAAGTGTACACCTTCTAAGGCTAGAACCTTTTTCCAGAGAAATTTTAAATGTTTGAACTCAACCACCATGATTTCATTGGAAGCCCAAGCCAGACACTCATCACATGGACCACATCCAACTGTCTGCTTCATCAAATATAATATCAGCCATGTGACTGAGGTCTTCATGGACCACACAGCCAGCCTACTGCCCAGCTGACACCACAATGTGGAGAGAGATTGTCCTTAGCACACAGGATTATGAGAGATAATAAATCATTTTTGCTGCAAGACCCTAAAACTTGGGTTTTTTTTCAAAAATCAATTAGATGAAGCAATAGTGATCATAGAATGGATTGCAAAAAACTTTGAAGTGAAATTAACTCTAATAAGAAATCTGGAAGATAGACTTTATGATCTTGACAGAAAGAAAATGTTTAAAATATTTTCCTAAAATAATTGAGGAGTGTATTTTAGACACTCATAGCCTTGTTCATGCTGATAGATCTCCTTTCAACTTTCTTGAATTTCTACCAAGCTTCTAAGAAAAACCACAAAGTTAAATCATTATAGATTGGTTAGAAATAAAATGCAAACAAATATGATGACTTCTGTACAATTTATGTTTAAGGTTCTTTGTCATTTATGCTTTTATTCTACTAGAAAAAAATGGTGTTATAAAAATCATAACAACTTCCTCAGATAAAATATCCACATTTAATAATAATTGTTCTTTCTTTCTTTGTAATAAGCATTGTCTATAAATTTTCTATCTGTATGTCTTTCTATTTATCACTCTATACATGTGTGGAATGAGGAGAATTTGCTATAGAGTTTAAAGAAAAGAAGTGCTCATTTCTCTCTGATTTGCATGCCTTTAAGTGCTTTCCATTAGACTTCAGGAAAAAATAAAGTTAATTTTAAATTATTTTCTTCTTTGAACAGAATGTTCAAACAACAATTTTCTGAGACTGAATTAAATGTACCTCCAAGCTTCTAAACTCATGGCTTAATTATTATTTCCTTACAACCCAATAGACAATTGAGTGGGTTGGAGATCTAGGGCTGGATCTTTGGTGCAGTATAAACTATAACTTGTTAGCCTTGCAAAGTCCAACAGCAAAGTTAACTCATTGCTTTAATGTGCACTGACTTCTTATAAAATTAAAAATTTAATAAAGCTCATGTGCATGTGTGCATGCTAAGTCACTTCAACTGTGTCTGACTCTTTGCAACCCTGTGGACTATAGCCCACCAGGCTCCTCTGTCCAAGGGATTTTTCAGGCTAGAATACTGAAGTGGGTTACCATGTCTTCCTACAGGGTATCTTCCCAACCTAGGGTTTGAACTCCTGTCTTTCATGTCTCCTGCATCACCAGGAGAATTCTTTACGACTAGTGCCCCTGCAAACCCCAATAAAGCTCATACTAAAGTATAAAAAGTAAATAAAAGCAGTTAAACATTTCTGAGTTATTTTCCCACATGTTAAAATAATCTTTGCTGGTAATTATTAATGTTTTATTTTACTTAGATTCAGCATAATGATCAGAAATTTCAAGTCATCAGTCCCTGTCTGTTAAGCAAACTGAGTCCCAAAAGATTAACCATAATGATTGTTTATGCTTGTGAGACATCATTACATTGTTTTGTTCAGAAATTGCTTAAAATTATGCAACACAGGGAACACATTCTGGAGGGACCAAGAAATAATAGAAACTATACTCACTACAGTTAAGTAATGTTAAATTTTGTTGATGTTCACAGAGTTTGCCACAAGGTATATTGGACGCCTTTTTGGTTTCATTGTGAGTTGCTCAAAGGCAGCAGGCAGTGAGGAAAAATCAAGGTAACTGAAGGAGTAGAAAAGGGTTTAGGGTAACACAAAACTTGCATTTATTTGTTCCATTATTCTACTAGTATATTTGGAGTTTCTAAACAGTGCTAGCTCCTACAAGGTTTGGGGGAGATGGAAAAATAACCATCTGTTTTTTCAAAAATTTGATATTTAGATTATTTTACAAAGTAATTAACAGGTGAATGAATTGTTAGGCGTAACCCTTGAGAAGTAATGAAACACCTCTAGCAAGAAGTGAAATCTCACCTGAGATCTGACAGATACACAGAAAGATAAAGCCAACTAGACTGTAAAGACAGAAGGAAGAGTTTCTGCTTCAAGTATGTACAAAATTCATGGTCACATTTGAGAAACTGACAGTATCATGATGGCTGAAGTCTGGGAATTAAGTGAAAAATGTCACAGAAGTGAGACCAGTGTGAAAGGAAGGGGTTCCTTATCAAAGGTTAAGTTAGCCAAACTTTTGTACTATATCCTATGTCAATAGGAAATAGTAAGCTATGATTTGCATGTTAGAAAGTACACTCTAGTCACAATGAACAGAGAAAGGATGGATAAGATAAATGTTTGGACAATAATACGGTAAGTCGTGATAGAGGCCTCAATTACAAGTAAACAGGTTTGAAAAAAAAAGGTTAAATAATTAGTGTGTTCGTATCTAATTTTTATCAGTGGAGTTTAGAAAGATATATGTAATACATTTTCTTGGCTTTGTGCCTGAGTAACTGGCTGGAAGATGACACCACTCACTGAGTTAGAAAATGCATGCTTCAAAGCAGATGAAAAATATAGGATGGATTTTGAATTGCTGAATTCTCTTTTGAGCATGCCATATTTAGGTATTTTGGAAATACCTAAATGAAGTTGTCTGGGAATCTCTTGAAAATATACCTGGAGATCAGAGGCAAAATCTGGCCTAGAAATTTAGACTTTTGCAACACAAAAGTGACAACCATCCCCAGAACATGTGATGAGAGCTCCACAAGAGTGTGCAAAAAATGACACAAGATGGCTTAGAAACAAAACATAAAGTAATGCTTTAATTAAACAGAGAGTGGAGCCACCAAAAAGAGCAAAAGTGGACGGAAAGATGGGATTCTTATGATTTGCAAACCAAACCAAACCAAACCAAAACAATGGTTTTCATGAAAACTAATGTCAATAATATCTGGGGCTACAGAGACAACATAAAAGAAATTTCCATTGCCTAAGGGAAGAAGGAGATTGTTGGTGAACTTGGAATTAGTAATTGTATTACAATTATGATGAGAACAATTTCAGAATACAAGTTGATATATAAATGCTAAAGATGAAGCAAATGACTTTCCAGGATGTTTAGTACTGAAAGAATGAAGAGGAGAGGGGTTGATGGATAGAGGACAAGGAAAAGAAGTCACAGGTCATTAGTAATGATTTCAGCATGTATCTTGTTTTTAAACTGATGGGGAATATCAAATAAATTAGTAGAGGATGAACATATAAGATGAACAAAACAGCTTGGGAACCAAAATATAAGTTTATATGTTAGAAATAGAAATTTGTATGTTGTGAATAACCATTTGTGGCAATTGATCACAGAGTCTAAGCTGTTTAGGGTGAGCATTGAATAAAGAAGCCGACAGTAGGTAAAGGATACTTAGGGTTAAAGTGATTGAGTGGATACATAAAAGTTGTAGTGTCATAACTGATGTGAAAGGAAAGTTCAGAAAGTTGTGGTCATAAGATAAGTTTTTGATTTTGGAAAGCTACTACTTTATCAATTGTCACATAAAATAAGCTTCAAAATGGAATCACAGGAGTAGGATGCTCAAGTGGAATAGCAGTGGGGTCGCTGATTCCAAGATCAAGGATCTAAGAAGCCAAGGTATGACATAAGTGGTGTTCATGACACTGATGGCAAATTTGTGGAAGATAAACAATATGGCATCAATACCAGAGCCTTCAGTGAATAAGAGGGAGTGATCTGGATGCATATGTGTTGACAGTGAATATGGGGATAAGCCTCTAAGCATCAGGGAAGTGTACCTGAATGCAAGACATAGCAAAAAACAGGAAAGAGGGTTCCAACATGAACATGCCTTATTTCACCTGCAAGATTTAACATATGTGGATAGTTTCAAATGGAACAGCCTTTGGAAACCTGGAGAGAAATACATTTTCAAGGATGATCCAAGTTTCAGTTTAAAGAGAGGAAACTAAAATGACTGAAGATATTTATGAGTTTGGTAACATCAGAGCAAGAGTTACACAGACACCAACATATCAGAGAAATATAAGTACCAGAAAAATTAAGAGCCAGGAAAGGTAATGATCTGAGAGCACAAGTCAATGAGGCAATGAAAAAAGACCTCACCTTAAAATATTGCAAAAAGAATAACCTGCAGTCATTGGTATGGTGGGATTGCAGTCACTTCTTTTGAGAATAAGCCTAAATCTGAATACTATTAATACTAATGGAATGAAAAACCATGTGTGTGTGCTCAGTCATGTCTGACTCATGGATTGTAGCCAGCCAGGCTCCTCTGTCCATGGGGTATTCCAGGTAAGATACTGGAGTGAGTTAGCATTTCCTCCTCCAGGGGATCTTACGACCCACGGATCCAACACTTGCATCCCACATCTCCTGCATTGGCAGGAGGATTCTTTGCTACTGTGCTGCCGAGAGGGAAGCACATTTTAAGAGCTAAAATTTACTCACTTAGCACATACTGCATGAAAGGCACTATTTCAAGCACTTAAGGTGGACAGACTTAGATATCGCCTTTCCAAAATTTTCTGATTAATGGGGAAATTCTTGCCTGCCTCTATGAAAAGAGTTCATTTCTATTAACTATGAATTGAGGTCAGGAAGTCCAGAACTAGTTCACGAGCTATTTTGCTTCACCCCACACTAATCATGAAACAGGAAGAGGGTTTAAGATCTCACTCTCAGTTTCCATATCTGAAAATGAAGACGATAGCTTATCACCAGTTGATAGGGTTGATGGAAAGATGATCTGAGATGAAGTAGTAGAAAAATTTTAAAAATCAAACTGTTTCTTTTAACAAGCCAGAAACCGGTTTTTAGTTCTACAAAATTATCTTGATTTTTTTCTTCTCCTGTTCTGCATTTAGATGTTAGGAGCCACTTGATAAATATGTTTTCTGAATTATTTTAATGTATTTTTTAATCATCCCATGCATATTTCCAAAAAAGCAAAACTATCTATGTTTCTAAGGGTTTTTCTCCCTTTAATTCCCAAATATTACATAGTAATTGAAAGAAAACTAGAAGTCATAGTAAGAGAACAAAATAAAATAAAAATTGTCCTGAACAGTTGATATAGAGATGGTCAGAATTTAAAATTACCTTTCATACTACCCCTTCTGAAATTATTTTTTAAATTTATTGTTTTCTGTTAATTAACAATTTCAAAGAATCAGCACATTTGTTTAAAGTATTTCAATAATTAAAAAAAATTTGTGCTCAAATAGCTCTGTCTTTATTTTCTTTTATTAAAAATAGATAAGAAATTATTCAATTATGTTAGATTTTAAATAAAATGCCATCTTTCTATCTTTCCAAACCCACAGAATCTCATACTTTGGAAATTCTGCAGAGAACAAATCACTTCATTCTGAAACCAGAATTTGCATGGAGAGTCTCCTTTGAATGTGTCCAACATAAGATCAGGGTGGATCAGAATCAGTTCCCAACATCTGCTTGATTATCTCTAAGGGAGACAAGAATACTCAGACTGTGTGCTCTAGGGGTTTTATTGTTAGAAAAAAAAAAATTAAATCTCTACTATGGCAAAAGGCAATTATTCTGCAGTGTCTGAGTTTATCCTCTTGGGACTCACAGATAATCCAGAACTTCAAGCCACTCTCTTTGGTGTATTCCTAGTAATCTATTTAGCTAGTGTCCTGGGTAATCTTGGTTTGATTGTACTAATACAAGTCAGCCCGCAGCTTCACACACCCATGTATTTTTTTCTCAGCCATCTGGCTTTTATTGATTTTTCTTTACTTCATCTGTCACCCCAAACACCTTGGTGAATTTTCTGTGTGAAGTTAAAAGTATAACATTTTATGCATGTGCCATTCAGGTGTGCTGCTTCATCACATTTGTAGTTTGTGAACAGTATTTGCTTTCTATCATGGCCTATGATAGGTATGTTGCCATTTGCAAACCTTTACTGTATGCCATCCTCATGCCTAAAAAACTCTGCAATCGGATCATTGCTAGCACACATGTTTATGGATTCATTGTGGGTCTTGCACAGACAGTCGCAACATTCCTCTTGTCTTTCTGTGGCTCCAATAGGGTCAACCACTTCTATCGTGATGACGTTCCATTGGTCATGCTGGCTTGCTCTGACACTCAAGTCAAAGAGCTGATGCTGTTAACCACTGCTGCGTTCAACACCCTTTGCTCTCTACTGAGTGATCATTTCTTATGTCTTCATCCTCTTTGCCATTCTGAGGATCCGTTCTGCTGAAGGAAGGCAAAAAGCCTTTTCTACCTGTGTTTCCCATCTCACCTCCATCACCATATTTTATGCAACAATCATTTTTATGTACCTCCTGCCCAATTCAAGCCATTCTCTGAACACAGATAAATTTGCTTCAGTATTCTACGTGGTAGTGATTCCCATGTTAAACCCATTGATCTATAGCTTGAGGAATCAGGAAGTAAAGAATGCACTGAAGAGAATTATAGAAAAGTTCCATTTGACTATCAAATAACTGAAAAACCAAGGACAGGGAGGAATCAGAGGACTTGGAGTTGTGGCTTATCTAGAGTCAAAATGCTGATAAATGATAGAGCCCAATTCCTCACTTCCAGTGTTCATATTTACTCAATATGTCTTACCTACTCTGTCATTCTTTGTGATTTACACGTGAAAGGCACTTTGTAAATTTTGATGTGTTAAATTGTAGAAGGAGAAAGGGACAGACAAAAGGAAAGACAGAGAAACAGAGATACAGATATCTTAACCTGTTTGAAAAGACATCTTTATAATTAAAGAAATGGAACATCGGGCATAGTGACTATCTGAATTCTGTGTCATATGGGTCATACTAAGATAGACCAACATTTGGTATCTTATATTTCAAGTTTGCTGCATAGATAATCTGGAAAATAAGGCAAAGTTTATTTATTTATTTTTTCCATTTATTTTTATTAGTTGGAGGCTAATTCCTTTATACTATTGTAGTGGTTTTTGCCATACATTGACATGAATCAGCCATGGATTTACATGTGTTCCCCATCCCGATCCCCCCTCCCACCTCCCTCCCCATCCCATCCCTCTGGGTCTTCCCAGTGCACCAGCCCTAAGCACTTGTCTCATGCATCCAACCAGGGCTGGTGATCTGTTTCACCCTTGATAGTCTACTTGTTTCAATGCTAGTCTCTCAGAACATCCCACCCTCGCCTTCTCCCACAGGGTCCAAAAGTCTGTTCTATACATCTGTGTCTCTTTTTCTGTTTTGCATACAGGGTTATCGTTACCATCTTTTTAAATTTCATATATATGCGTTAGTATACTGTATTGGTCTTTATCTTTCTGGCTTACTTCACTCTGTATAATGGGCTCCAGTTTCATCCATCTCATTAGAACTGATTCAAATGAAGTCTTTTTAATGGCTGAGTAATATTCCATGGTGTATATGTACCACAGCTTCCTTATCCATTCATCTGCTGATGGGCTTCTAGGTTGCTTAAGGCAAAGTTTAATAGCAAGATTTTTTTCCCCAACACTCAGAATGCTCTTCCTAACACTCCTCTTCTTGCATTCAGCTCAAAGAGTAACACCAGCAGAGTTGCCTTGACATTGAACCCGTGGTGACCCCGATCCTGACACCATGTCAGTTTAGTTCACTGGACCTCTTTCCTGCCGTATAACTCCTTGCTTGTTCTGTATCAGTTGCGATTAGGAACATGGACTCTTCCTTCACACAGTTTGGCTAACAATTTTAGTTTTTCCAAGTAATAACTATTATCTTGGGTAAATTATTATATTTCACATCTCTTTTTCTTGGTTTCTTCATCTACAATAGTAATAGTTCCTTTGTCCTGGACTGATTGTGAAGATTAAATAAGATTATGACTATAAAAAGCTTACATAGTTAGTAGTACATGCCAAGCACTTCATGAACACTGACTATTACACCTAATTAGTAACATAATTTTCAGCATTGTTATTGCATGCATAGCCCTTTTAGAAAGAGTTCGCAATGTGATTTGCTTTATTTTAAAATCAACAAAATGAAAATATAAAAGCTAACTAGTTATTGTATTGTCATCATTAAAACAATTTCATTCCTTTTCATTTTTGTTTCAAATTGATATAAATGACTTTTTTAAACTGTGCATATTTAAAGTGCTCAATTTGATAAGTTTTGAAACATCACCACAGTGAAAATGCTGAATGAGTTTGTCCCTTCCCCCGAGGATCCTCCTCCACTGACCCTGGGCAGCCACCAATCTGGATCCTGTCAGTATGGATTGCTTTGCGATTTTTACATGCATGCTTTATGCTAAGCTGCTTCAGTCGTGTCTAACTGCTTATTTACTACAGTTTTATATAAATGGAATCAACAATACAAACTCTTTAAGACAAAGAAAGTTCATATCTCAGAAGAGCAAACAGCTTCATGTTGAACATTTGGCATAATTATTCTCTGAAAGTGCATTGCCCACGCCACTGGGATGCCGTGCAGCGCCCACACTACTGAGCTTTCTAAGGCCATTCTACCTCCCATGCATGCGTGCATGCTGTCAATTCAGTCATGTCTTTGTGACCCCATGGACTGTAGCCCACCAGGCTCCTCTGTCCATGGGATTTTCCAGGCAAGAATACTGGAGTGGGGTACCATGCCATCCTCCAGGGGATCTTCCTGATCCAGGGATGGAAGAGGGGCCCTGGCTTCTCCTGCATTGGCAGGCAGGTTGTTTACCACCAGCACAAACTGGGAAGCCCATCCTACCTCCCACTGCCCCTAAATTTCATCACAACTGCTTTTATTAATTGTGCTGGGGTATAGTTGCTTTGTAATATCGCGTTAGTTTCCTGCCATGCAGCAAAGTGAATTAGTTACACATACACATATGCCCACTCTTTATCCGATTCACTTCCCATCTGGGGACCACAGAGCACTGAGGAGAGGGCCCTGTGCCCTACGGCAGGTTCTCCCCAGGCATCTGTTTTACACGCAAGAGTGTGCGTGGGTCAGTCCCCACCTCCCAATGCACTCATGTATCTTTCCTCCCTTGGCAATCATGTTTCTTTCCTATTTCTGTAATTCCATTTGTGTTTTGCAAACAAGTTCATCTGTACCATTTTTGTAGATTCCACATAAGGGATATGATACATCTGTCATTCTCTTTCTGACTTACTTCACTCACTTTGACAGTCTCCAGGTCCATCCCTGTTGCTGTTTAATAGCATTGCTTCATTCTTTTTTATGGCTAATATTCCATTGTGCATATGTACCACATCCTCTTTATCCCTTCCTCTGCTGATGGACATTTAAGTTGCTTCCATGTCCAGGCTATTGCAAATTGTGCTGCAATTCACACTGGGGTGCATGTATTCTTAGAAGCTATAGTTTTCTTCAGATATACGTCCAGGTGGGCTTCCTCAGTAACTCAGCTGGTAAAGTTGCCCAGGAGACCTGGTTTCGATCCTTGGGTGGGGAAGATCACCGGAAGGAGGGAACAGCAACCCACCCCATGTGCTTGCCTGGAGAACCACCACAGACAGAGGAGCCGGGTGGGTCACAGTCCACAGCAAAGAATCGGATGTGAATGAGCAATTAGGCACACACCTGGCAGCTGCAGTTTTATTTACTTTAAGGAAATTCCATTCTGTTCTCCACAGAGCTTATGCCCACTCACATCCCCACCGGCAGCATAGGAGGCTTCTTTCTTCTCCATACCCTCTCTAGCATGCATTGCCTGTAGATATTTTGAAGATGGATAGACATTTCTCCAAAGAAGACATATAGATAGTAAAGAAAAAAAAAAAAAACAAAAAAAACAAAAAACTCAATATCACTAATTGTTAGTGAAATGCAAATCAAAACTATAGTTGGGGGTAACAATGACAACCCACTCAAGTATGCTTTGCCTGGAGAATTCCATGGACAGAAGAGTCTGGCAGGCTACAGTTCGTGGGGTCTTAAAGAGTTGGACACGACTAAGTGACACTCACTCACTCACTTACCTAACTGGCCATTTTAAACTTATTTTTGAATAGTCATTTTAAATTTAGTTTTTCTTTGGTTTGTGAGCATATTCGAAACTGAATTTTTTTGATTCTTCCATCCCTGCTATTAAAATAAACAGATTTTCCTGAAACAAAATTTAAGCTATTTTTGTTACATTTAGTAAGGATTGCATTAATAAAATATTAATTTATTTAGTTCCAAACTTTTCAAAGTTAAAACAGAGATAAAACCAGTTGAATCTCCTGTGTGTCTGGTGCTGGATGAAACTCTTTAAATGGATGGTATCAGCTAATTTTTATAACACTCTACTGAGACGGGTATTTAAAAAATAAAAAAGTCCAAAACAGTTTATGTAGATCTTTAATAAGCATGTGGCTAGTGACGAGAGAAAAAAATGAATTTAATTTTGTTAAAACAGATTTTTAGTGACTATTTTAAACATTTTTAATTATGGCATCAGAGAAGATTCTCAAGAGTCCCTTGGGCTGCAGGGCAATCAAACCAGTCAATCCAAAAGAAATATCAGTCCTGAATATTCACTGGAAGGACTGATGCTGAAGCTGAAGCTCCAATACTTTGTCCACCTGATGCAAAGAGACGACACATTGAAAAGACCCTGATGCCGGGAAAGTTTGAGGGCAGGAGGAGAGGCGGAATAGAGAGGATGAGATGGTTGGATGGCATCACCAACTTGATGGCCATGAGTTTAGTAAGCTCCAGGAGTTGGTGATGGACAGGGAAGCCTGGCATGCTGCAGTCTATGGAGTCACAAAGAGTTGGACAGGACTGAGCGACTGAACTGAACTGCTTTTGAACATTGATCCAAATTCATTTAAAAACTAAATTTAAATTATTTGCTTAATTAGAAAAATAATTTGAAAGATAGATGAGCCCGAATCTGGCACAATGAATGAATCTTTCATGGGTTCACATACTCTGGAAAAGAAAATGGAGGGAAAAGTGACCACACTTGGGGCAAAAGCTCTTTTCCTTTATCATTTCTTTGCCTTCCAGTGATGTCAATTTCAGAAGTTTCTGAGAATATTCCATCATCTCCCAAAAGCTAGATTCTTAATAGTTTCTAAAAGGTCTAACCATATTTCACTTCTACACTAAGGTGTTACTTGGTCCCTTTGCTATTACATAACTGCTTTGGCTTAGAAAATAAGGAAAGGATTTTAACAGCTCTGAGGTACAAGTTTTTCATGTAATTTGAGATATTCAGGAGAAATGAACTCTAATGGTCCTCAGCCTGGGTTATTACCTATATAATTAAATAGCAACATCTATGCTTAATTTAATTATCTAAAAACCAAATTAAGTGACAAGAAGGTCTGAGGGAAAAATCAGTCTATAAATATATAATCACTAATGGTTTTTCTTCATAGATAACACTGTAATGTTACTATGAAGCAGTCAAACTATATTAAAACATGGGCTTCTCTGAACTAATATGTAAATAAAATATATAACTGAGGGAATATGAGGTACTTATAGGTAAGCAACAAATAATTAAACTCATCAGAATATTTACATTCTAAACATATTCTTGAAAATGTAGTACTTCTATAACAATTTATTTTGTTAAATTAATAAATCATACTTTCAAAAAAATTTAACTTCATATGTTTTCTACTTATCACTTTCAAAAGGGTAAAATGGGTTAAAGCTCACTTTCTTTATTTTGTAAATCCTGATTTTCACATTGCTAAACTTAAACGCATATGACTTATTTCTTAGCATTGGTAAAAGGATTAAATGAGTTGATAAAATTCAAAATTAGGCTAAGCAATAGCAAGCCCTTAATAAATGTCAGGTATTTTTCTTCTTTTTCTTTGTTGCTAGTAAATAAATTGTATAAGTGAGTGATGATCTTTGTTTAAATATATCACATAAAAATAAGTTGTAAAGAAAGTGTGCTGTCCTTTTTAAAATAATTCAATTGTCACTCAAGAAACTGGAAAGAATTGAGAGGAGCCTGCTTTCTATACCAAAGGGTTTGTTTTCTTCCTCAGATTAGGGTAATTTTCTGCCTTTTAAAAAATATATATACAAATATATTATTTTTGAAATTATTTCCATTATAAGTTACTAAAAGATATTGAGTATAGTTCCCTGCTACACAGTAAACCTTTGGTGCATGTCTATTTTTTAATTAGAAATTCAACATTCTATTCAGATTAAGTCAAACAAGTAGAATCAAATGTCATAAATGTTTTAGTTAGGCAAAAATTCATAATTTTTCTAAAATACATATATTATATATATTATTTATATAAGTGTATACAAAAGCTTTTCTATTACATTTGATAAAGGTTTAAGAAAGAACATCAAAAAAAAAAAAGAAGAGATGGAGAAATTGGAAAACATAAACTAAATGAAATGGGAGACTGATTATGAAATAGAAAAAGTGAAACAAACTAGGTAAAAGTAAGAGATCATCATATAGTCCAGTTGTTTTTAAACATGATTGCTCAATAGAAACATATCTGGAGCTATGAAAAAAAAATACCTGTATACAATTACTTCTTCAAATACATTTTCTGCCCCATCTCTCTCTTCTCTTTCAGGTACCCCTTTAATATAAATCTTATTATACTTGATATTGACATGAACACTGATTCCCTCTCATGCATGTGTATATATATTTTAATTTCAGTTATTGTATTAAGTTTTGTTGGTTCTTTCTTATATTTTCTGTCTCTGTTGATGTTTCTCACTGAATCTCTCCATTCATTTTCTGAGTTTGGTGAGCCTCCTTTGATCATTTCTTTGAACTCTTTATCAGGAAAACACTTATCTAAAGACCATTTCATTAGGGTTTGTTCTGGGGTTTTAGTTTGCTCTTTTGTTTGGAACTCACTCCTTTGTCTCCTCATTATGTTTGACTTTTGATTTCTGTTTCTACTAATCAAACAAAACATCTACCTCTCCTTGTCTTGAAGGAGTATCTCTGTGTGGATGCATCTCTTGTGTCTGCTGCTTGTAACTGGTGACTTTGGCAGGTTGACTCCAGCTAGAGTAAGTGCAGGCCTGCGATAGACCTGGAGAAGTGCTGCTCCTAAGACTGCATAAGAATGTGGATTTTTATATTTTGTTTGAGGGAATGATGTTTCACAGTACAGTTTTAAAGATCGCACAGAATTGTATGTGTCTGTTTAGGAAGAAGATGAGTAACATAACTATTGATTATATGTGAATTTCTTCTTGAGTTTCCCTGAGAAAGATCAGGATTACTTTAAGAAATAACTGCTAATAGTAAGGGATTAAAATTCTGTAGACATGAAAACTCCAGTTAGTGTTTCAACATTGCTATTGTAAATAATTATTGGATGCAAAAAGGTAAAGTGAAACTCCAAAAGAGCAGGGTTCCTCAACTGAGGCATTAAGATTCTTTAGGTTTGAACTTCTTTACCTGTGAAACAGAAACTTCCTATGTTGTTTATATGTGTTTTGCATGTGATATGTGAGAATATATGTGAATACCCATCATATAAATAGGTACTCACAAGGCATAGTGCAGTGAATAGAAGCACCATGTTCTCTGTCAAACCTGATTTAAAAATCTGAGAATTCATTCAAGTCACAGGGTTCCAAACACACCTCATGGCAACAAACATGGGTTCCTTACAAATTAAGTGCAGAAGAGGAAATAATTCCCTTGTACAATACACCTCAAGGCTTCCCTATTGGCTCAGGGATAAAGAATTTAGCTGCCAATGCAGGAGACTCTGATTGGGATGATCCCCTGGAGAAGGAAATGGCAACCCACTCCAGTATTCTTACCTGGAAAATGCTATGGACAGAGGAGCCTGGTGGGCTAGAGTTCACAGGGTCAAAAATAGTCAGACATGACTTAGCAACTAAACAACAACAACATTACAAACCCCAAACTGTATTTTATGTAATGACTGTGACTACCAAAATCACCTTCCAAAATGGTAAAATGATAATATTAGGTCAGTAATATAATTAATTTTTATGAACTGTCAAAATAATAAAAAAAACTTAGAATCACTAATTTTTAAATTTCATGTCAAAAATAAATAAATAAATAAATTTCATGTCATGATCCTATAAGGGTGATTGAATAGATGACATTGTAGCCTAAGATTATTTTTATTTGAATTTATATAAGAATTTATTCATTTTTAAAATATAATTACTTATAAACCATGTTTTCCAACTATATTTAAAAATCTGATAATGACACATTTAAGTATAGATAACCTATAATTAGGTTCCCTGCTTGTTCAGTGGTAAAGCATCTACCTGTCAATGCTGGGGACCTGAGTTCAATCCCTGGGTCAGGAAGAACCCCGGGAGAAAGAAGTGGCAACCCACTCCAGTATTCTTGCTTGGGAAATCCCATGGACAGAGGAAACTGGTAGGACCGTACAGTCCATGGGGTCACAAAGAATCTGACGAAACTTAGCGAACTAAATAACAATAATACAATGATCTATAATTAGGGCTTCCCAGCTGACTCTAGTGGTAAAGATTCTGCCTGTAGTGCTGGAGACACAGAAGAGGCAAATTCAAGCCCTGCGTTGGAAAGATCCCCTGGAGTAGGAAGTGGCAGCCCACTCCAGAATTCGTCCCTGGAGAATCCAATGGACTTCGAAGCCTGGTAGGGTACAGCCCAAAGTGTTGCAAAGAATTGGGCATGACTGAGAGACTAAGAGTGCAATTTATAATACCCTTTACTCTTCACTTCCAAAGTGTTAAGAAATAAACTTTAAATAGACTTGAATTTGAACTTAGAATAGTCTTATTATTAGTTATGTGACCATAGACAATTTATAAATTATTGAGACCTAGAAGTAAAAGCTTACACTCCAGTAGATTTGATATATAGGATTAAGTGGAACTAGGTGATTAAAATCCTGGAAGGTAGTAGAAATCTAACTAAGCTTTGTCTTTCTTATTTAAGACTGATAAACTTTTGAGGACTTAACTGATTGATTTTTAGTTACACATAAAAGCATTTACATAACAACACATAGAACTTATGGACTTCCCAGGTGGCACTAGTGGTAAAGAATCTGCCTGCAGGAGACATATGAGATGCAGGTTTGATTTCTGAGTCAGGAAGATCTTCTGGAGGGCATGGCAATCCACTTCAGTATCCTTGCCCAATAAATCCCATGAACAGAGAGCCTGACAGGCTGCAGTCCATGGAGTCACAAAGAGTTGAACATGACTGAAGTGACGTAGCAGGCATAGCACTTACTGCAATAGAATACTGTTCTAAGACTTTCATAAACATTAACCTGTTTAACCTTCAAAACCAATCAACCATTCAGTTCCCATTATTTTGTAAAGTTGGAAAGAGAGTCATGCAGAGTTCAGGTCAATTGTCCCAAGTTTCACAGCTAATAAAAGAAGAAGATAGAATTCAAACTCAGGCAGTCTTGGTTCTAGAGTCCTGAGTTCTAAGAAAAAGATGCTGCTACCTTTGTTTGGGATACATATATATGTGTTTGGGAGTGTACTTGTGTTCACATTTGAAGATGATTTCATGGTCTTCAAATGCTACTATGTCTTGAGCAGGACTCAGAATCAAACTGACTTTCCAGAATTGACCTGGGTCCTTGTAGTACTTATCAGGGTCTGTTGAAGTAGTAATCACATTTTCAGTTTACTGGTAAAGAAATTACAAGCAATGTCAAAAAGGGAAAACTGACTTATTTTTCTTTTTGCATTTAATGCAATATTATTATTATTATTTCCTTAATTTTAGTATCTTGAAAGTTTCACAACCTTTTCCCAAGACTTTCTTGGAGGCATCTTTTACCTCTTTGTTTCTTAGACTATAGATGAGTGGGTTCAACATGGGGATCACCACTGTATAAAACACAGATGCCATTTTGTCTGTGTCCAGGGAGTGGTTTGACTTGGGCTGTAGGTACATAAAGATCAACGTGCCATAAAAAATAGCAACAGCCACCATGTGGGAGCCACAGGTAGAAATAGCCTTGCATCGCCCCTGAGTAGAGCGGATCCTTATGATGGCGGTGATGATGAAGAGGTAGGAGGTGAGGACAATGGAAGAAGAACAGATCATATCAAAACCAGCAAAGGCAAAGATCAGAATTTCCTTCATGTGTGTGTCTGAGCATGACAGAGCCAAGAGAGGGAGGTCATCACAGTAGAAATGGTTAATAACATTGGGGCCACAGTAAGTTAGTTGGAAGGTGATGGTGGTGTGGAACAGGGCAACCAGAAATCTGTATACATATGGAACTGCCACTAGTCGAATGCAGACTCTCTTTGACATCAGTGTGGAATAATGCAGGGGACTGCAGATGGCTACATAGCGATCGTAGGCCATAGAAGCTAAGAGGAAACACTCCATGATCATGAAGGTGAGAAAACAGCCCAGTTGCGTTGCACAAGCATAGAAACCAATAGCATTGTGCTCCACAACAAAGTTCACCATCATCTTTGGTGTGATAGCAGAGGAGCAGCGAAGATCTACAAAGGCCAAGTGACTGAGGAAGTAGTACATGGGCGTGTGGAGTCGCGCGTCCATTCTGATCAAGGTTATCAAGCCCAGGTTGCCCAGCACCGTGACCAGATAGATGCCCAAAAACACCACGAAGCAGGGGACCTGAAGCTCTGGCCGGTCTGTAATTCCCTTGAGAATGAATTCAGTGACAAAAGTAAGATTTACTTTACCCATTTAATCTGATGGACTTTGCAGAGTTTGTTGTGAGTTGAAGAATAAAAATGACACCTTCTACGGCCTCTGCCAGTGCTGGGGAAGGTGATCATTAGCATCTTCTATCCGTGAGTCACACCATCTTGTGGGCAAAAGGTAGCTGAAGCTCTCTAATGACATGTCATTCTTGCTCCAGGAAATGGAATCTATTACTCTCAGAGTAGTCTTCTTGAGCCTTACTTAGCTTTACAAAGCAGTGGTGCTTCTTTGCTTTATGATGTAGAAAATATGGGAAGATGCTGATGAAAAATTAAAAGGATCTGAAAGAAAGCACTTGAGACAACTAATAGTAATATTCCAGTGTTTTGGGTGCCACCAAGGTTTTGGTGCCCAGGTACATGTTACAGGGAAAACTTACTCCATGTTGGATATATTTCTTTTCTTTAACCTTTGTTTCCTGTTGCATTTGTTCACTGAAAGAATACTGTTCATACATATTGGTCTACTTCGGAAAACCCTGCCCCTCTGCCTAAACGTTAAACAAAAGTGAATTTGTTTGGGACCCTGTCTACCTGTGGATGGCTACAGGAGGGAAGGAATTAACACATCCTCTGCCCAAGGCTTGCCATTCCAGGAGATGATTGCCTTTTTTAACTTACTTCTTTGCCTCCCCTCATCTCTGTTCTATAAAAGAACCTGTCATCTGGACCCTGATTAGATGGTTCTTTTGAGATATCAGTCTGCTATCTTCTTTCTCTGCTGGCTTTCTGAATAAAGTCAACATTCCTTGCCTCAACACCTAAACTCACAGTTAATTGGTTTGCCTTGCAGTAAACAGAGTGAGCTTGGATTAGGTAACACATGTGGTGGTTAAAAATACATAATAGATAAATGAAAGTACACTTATATCTCCCTGTTTTTCAATTTTGTGTAAGCCCCAAAAGCTTTAAAATATAAAAATGATCTTGCATGATTTACTTACTTACTTTTATAAAATAAGTACTTGATGCTATGTCAGTTAAAAGGCAATTAATCAGATCTATGGAAAAATATCATTTTATTTGCATAGGAATTAAAGAGACAGCATTATTTTCCAATTCAAAAGTTTACTACATTTTGTAGTTTGTTTCTGAGAGATAACATTAATTAAGTAGACTGTTAGATAATTTATTCTATACTATATGTATATAAACACCTTTTCCCATAAACATGTGTCAGTGTATTTCAGGGGCTTAAAATATCCAAAGTACTTACCTTGAGTTGTAAATGAAGTTTTGTGGAAGCATGTATAGTAGTTCTTGATGAATGCTTCAGAATAATTACTTGTATTTTTGACAGCTCTTGAAAAACAAGACTAGTTTGTCTAAGTCCAATGTTAGCCTATTTAGATTTTATTTTTGATCCTGTCTTTATTTTCCACATAGTGGGACAATGAAATATTAACAAAAAAAGGAGCCTCAAGACATTGCTGTGTATAATTCCTTCATATTTCAAATTTTATTTATTAATACTATTATTATTTATCCATTGAAGTTGAGCACCATCCATACAGATACTGTACATACTGCAGAACATGAATTCACCTGTGGTGTGGGCTTTCCTGACAGCTCAGTTGGTAAAGAATCTAGCTGCAATGCAGGAGAACCCAGTTCAATTCCTGGGTGGGTATAATCCACTGGAGAAGGGATAAGCCACCCAGTCCAGTATTCTTTTGGTTTAGCTGGTAATGAATCTGCTTGCAATGCGGGGGACCTGGGTTCAATCCCTGGGTTGGGAAGATCCCCTTGAGAAGGGAAAGGCTCCCCACTCCAGTGTTCTGGCCTGGCCTGGAGAATTCTATGGACTGTAAAGTCCATGGGGTCCCAAAGAGTTGGACACAACTGAGTGACTTTCACTTTCACTTTTCATAGTTTCTTGCTAACACATTCTGATGAAATTTCTATCCCATCATATCTGAGTAGCAATGAAGAAAACCCAGGCTTAGAGCTTTGGTCACAGAATAGGGACTTCCCTGGTGGCTCAGAAGTAAAGAATATGCCTGCCAGTGCAGGAGATGCAGGTTCAGTCCCTATGTTGGGAAGATCCCCTAGAAAAGGAAAGAGAAACCCACTCCTGTATCCTTGCCTGGGAAATCCCATGGACAGAGGAGCTTGGTGGGCTACAGTCCATGGGGTTGCAAAGGGTTGGAAATGACAGCAACTAAACAGCAACAGCAACACGGAGAGTAGATGATACAGTGTGGGTGTAACTGGGTTTGTTTGACTGCAGAGCCCATATTCCTAATCCATCAAGCCATCCTGGCCAGTGTGTAACAATACTGGCAGATATGTCCATTTTGCTCTGGTGTGAACCTAATGTTTAGACAAGTCAAACATGAAAACTGTAGTTGAGCCAAATTTCAGGAGATCAAACTTCTAAAAAGTTTTCTAAAAGTATTTGAAGTACAAATAGATGTCCTGTTGAAAGGACTGAAATACAGAGTATGAAAGTAAGAAATGCAGTTAAGGTGTTAGAGGTATTATGATTCCATTTAATACTGCAGCTCATAAAGCAGAAAGGTTTCTAGTGGAAAGCTAAGTTTCAGGTGGGCAGTTGACTATTCCCCCTACAAACTTCAAGTGACTCACCTGCTTAGCCATGATTCTGGCTCCAAATGTACTCATTCCAAAGTTGTCTGGGTGATTTAATAGTTCCTAGATCCCTCTGAGTCTAAATTTGAACCTCTAGAGATATCTGAAAGATGTAATATCTCCTTCTCTGTTTCTCTCAAAGTATGATGAGCTGAACAAAGTATACTTGGGATTTGAAGAAAATATAATCATCTGTATTCCTGAAGGAACTATACTTCAAGTTTACTTATCAGACAATTTCCACAGAAGCAAAAGTAGGCTGTATTAAAGACAGCAATGTAAAAAGGCCATACACTTTCATTCATTTAAATAAGATCTCAAGTTTTGTGAAAGGATAAGACCAGCATTTAAATTCTGAGTAAATTATGGGAATGTGGGTAATGTCAGTATTCTTTTTAGATCTCAACTTCCTCAACTGTAAAATCAAGTAAAACATGTGTTATGTTTTAATGAATATTGAATGTATTAATGTGTGTAAAGACTCAGTAAACTCTATGATAAATAGTGAATGCTCAAAAGATATTTGCTTTAAAAAGGAAAGTAAATCAGAACATTTAAAAAAAATAAATAAATAAACATACTTACTCCAAAAAACTACCTGAAAAACAGAACCATTTCAACACAATGTCAGTCTCTATCTTGGTGAATCTGCACAGGAAAGAAAACGCTATCATTAATGGTGAATTCCAGATTTTTTTTCCACAAATTTCAAAGTAAAAAATCAACTTTAAACCAATTTCACAATATGTTTGTGCATGAAAACGGTACTCACAGCAGTAGACCAACTTCCTGAAAAAGTTATCCACTGCTTCCGGTTTCTCCTAACCGTTGTCCTTTCCACCCAGTTTTCCCCACAGCACTGACATCAGTCCTCTCTAGCTTGTATGATTATTATGTGATCGATAAACACAATAAACTTTTGTCAAGTCTTAGATCCCTCTGAAATCTGAAAATGCTGTACATTGTCTCACTTCTTGTCATTTATGATACCATGATTTCCTTGATTTCTTTCTTTTTTACGTTATTTTTAGTTCATTCCTTTTGGTCTTCATCGCAGTGTTGGGGTTTCCCGTTCCAGCGCTGTGCTTGTTCTGGAGCCCGGGCTCTGGAACACGGGCTTCGGAAGTCTGTGAGCTTGTGGCGCACAGGCTGTTTCTCTGCAGCATGTGGGATCTTTCCAGACCAGGGATAGAGCCTGTGTCCCCTGCATGGCAGGCAGATACTTAACCGCTGGGCCACCAAGGAAGTCCCTGTTTCTTTCTTTCTTTTTCTACTTTTTTTTTTTTACCTGTAGTAAGGACACTTAACATAACATCTACCCACTTTAATTTTTAAGTACACAATAAGATATTGTTAAACTATAGACAAAGTGCTGTACAGGAGATCTCTAGAGCTATTCATCTTCTATAACTGATACTTTTCTTTCCTAAACAACTCTTATTGACCCCTCCTCCCAGGTCCTGGCAACCACTATTCTATCATTTCTTTGAAGGACTATTTTAGATACATTATATAAGTGAAATAATGAGCAAGTTTATCCTACTCTAACTGGCTTATTTTACTTATAATATCCTCCAGGCTCATTTATGTTGTCACATATTTCTTTTTAAGGCTGATATTGCTACATATGTATATGCCACATTTTCTTTTTTTTAAATTTTTTTATTAAAGGATAGTTGACATTAATTTCTTCTGCAGAGCAAAGTGATTCATATCTCTGCGTATACACACACACACACACACATATATATGTGTGTGTGTGTGTATATATATATGTATATATATATATATAATGCCCCAAAGGCTACAGTTCATGAGGTCGCAATGAGGTAGACATGACTGAGTAACTGGGCATGCATTATGTATATTGCATATATCTATATGCATATATATATATATATATATTTCATGTTCATTTCTATTATGGTTTATCACAGAATATTGAAAATAGTTCCCTGTGCTATACAGTGGGACCTTGTTGTTTATCCATCCTATATGTCCTTACAATTAAAATATATGCAATAGAATACTACTACTGAGCCATAAAGAAAAAATGAAATAATGCCATTTGCAGCAACATGAATGGACCTAGAGATGAACTGAGCCACTGAACAACAAGAGGTATGGATGGAACATATCTGACAATGAACAGACATGTTAAAGCTGGCAGGTTTTATGGAGGAAATTATTGTATCAAATCTTGCAATTTTGTATAGGTTTGAACATTTCCACAGTAAAAAACCTGATTATATGATAATTAGTTTTTTTTTTTTTTAGTAAAAAGATAAAAATCATTGAAAGTCTGTAAGTAGCTGTCTCAGCTTGTGGTTTGAAATACTAATACATCTTTATTAAAACCATTATCATACAGGTCAGCAAATCTTCAACATGAAAAAAAATATAAATACCTTCAAACTGTCCTTTACAGTTATTACCTCTGAATGTGATAGAAAAAATGGAATTCAAAATTTTAAAAAATGCATATTATAGATGATGTGTGTATACTTCAAAAACAAGAGAATTTAGAGATGTACCTTCATAGTTTATTGCTCTCTGGTTTATGTTGGTATGATAAGGGGTTCTATAGTGGGATTCTTATTTGAAGAAAGAAAAATGATTTCTGTGGTTGAGATATTTAAAACAATTTAATGATATACATATGTATATATGTATTTGTCTATCTATCATCTATCTATTATACTACTACTACAGATGACACAAGTATCCAAGAATTTTGTTAGACATTCTGAAAGGGACACAGTAGTAGTACATTCTTGAGAATTTTAGATTGCATTAATTTTGAAATATATAGCCACTCTACAGTTAGACCTTGATTCTTGATACTACCTAATGATATAATCAGCTGTGACTTGAGACAGATTATTTAAATTATCTGAGTTTCTCTTATCTAAAATATGGGAATATTTTTCCTCCATCATCATGTTTTGTAAGGAATAACAATATAAAGTATGTAGATCTTTTTAGTACCTTGCTTGGCACATAATTAGGACCCAATAAATCTTAGTCACAGTTATCATCATTACTATCATTCTACTTGCAATTATTATAGCAGCATCAATTTGCAGTTTGCAAATTCATTTACTGTCCATTAAAGGTTTACTCATCAAAAGTGCCTGGTGTTATAAGTAGTATATTTCTTTCTTAATTGGGACTCAGAGTTTATGACTTTCCCAAGTGTGTGTGGGGAGGTAATTGATGAGCTTGAGTCAAACCTACATCCTGCTCCAAAACCTCTAAGCTTCCCATTGCAGCCTGCAGTTTGATCTCCCAAAGGAAGATGCTCCAAGGCTGAGGAGAGTGTCATCCCTGAGCAATCAGATGATTACTTCAACACACTCAAACTGCACCCCATATTCATTAATCCTGAGTTGAAACTTTGTTGAAATTGGTTTCTGTTAATACATCCCCAAGAAAAAGCTGGGAAACATCATTTTAATAAGTCTCCTTGAAACTGATTAAAAGGTAAATCTACTTTTGTCAATTACAGTAGGGAATTCTGTTTGCAGGGAAGAGTTTTGTAATAAGACCCAGAGAGACAGTTTCATCACTGACACTTAAGCACACTCTGACTTCAGTTTCTCTTTACTTAATGATCAGCAATTATTCAGTTAAAATAGACAAGTAAAGAATGGTAGCTACAAAAAATATATATTTTTCTTAGTTTTCCCAAATATTCTCAATTTTTGCAACCTGACTAGAAATGGAAATATTAACCTAATTTCTTTCATATATTATGGTAAGCAATAGGCACTTGGGAACTTGTAAATTTTGTGGAAAGATACTTCATATTCATTAATGCCAAATAATTTGGTAATAGAATCACTGATTTTTTTTTTTTTCAAATTCAATGCTGCTACAATTTTTTTTCGTAATTCATATTTTTAACATATAAGGGAAGGTCCTGCTAGAATGCATTAAAGGATACCAATGGGTTTAATACTTCCCTGAATTAAAAAAAAATAATCCTAAAGAGTCAGCTAGGTAAAAGCTAACTCAGATGGAGATAGGATTGAAATAGCAAATGTAAAATATATGTACTACCCATGTGAGATGCCATATACCATGCGTGCATAGTTTGGATTAGGTGATAGTGTGCGAGCTGCAATAATTAGACAAAGTTTTGGTTTCTTCATAACTCTAGAATAGAAATTATGAACCAATATATGATTAAAATGCTCATATTTATGGTTTGATCATTTTCTAGAAATTAGACAGGGCACAAAGATCTTATGATGATGAAAACAAGATATGAAGGTATCAAATGAAGTCCAGTCAGCACCAGTGCCCAGCATCCAGCCATGTCCAGCTCTTCGTTACTGCATGAATTGTAACCTGCCAAGCTCCTCTGTCCATGGACTTTTCCAAGCAAGAATACCAGAGCAGGTTATCATTTCCTAATCCAGGGAATCTTCCCAGCTCAGGGATTGAACCTGCGTCTTGTGTCTCCTGGCACTGGCAGGCAGATTCTTTATCATTACTTGGGAAGCTGTCAAATCAACTTACTCTGTGAAAACAAATAAAAAACTTGCTTCAAGGAATAAGTCAAATTTTCAGCTTAAAAGTATCAGAGAAATAATTGTGTATGTGTGTGTTTAATACCAGGGTCTCCTACATTGCAGGCAGATGCTTTACCATCTGAGCTACCAGGGAAGCCCAAATAAAAGCTAAAAGAATACAAATGAAGGTATATGTAGAGAATTATTCATGAATAGCCATATCCTCCTTCGTAGTTAAATAAGAAAGATTGAAACTAGGTATACTAGATATTAAGTACCAAAAACTGGGTAAAAAAAATAAAAAGCCTTATGTAACTTGATTTAGGAATTAAAAAAAACAACAACAAAAAAGAAAACATAACTAAATGGAGTCATTTTTTAGCCACTTTATCTGTAGTTCCTGACACAACTGGGGACTTAATAAATTATTGTTGAGCAATAAATGAATTTCTCAAAAAGTTTTGGCAGTTTGACTCCCAAAAAACCAATCTCATTATTTTCAAAGTATGTTTCCTCTTTTATGTTTGTTTAATTATTAGTAAATTTAAGTTTTACTAATGATTAACATACAATTTGCTAAAGATTTAATGCTTCCCTGGCGGCTCAGTGAGGAAGAATCTGCCTGCCAATAAAGGAGACACGAGTTCAATCCCTGGGTCAGGAAAACCTTCTGCGGAAGGAAATGGCAACCCACTCCAGATTCTTATCTGGAAAATCTCATGAACACGGGAGCCTAGTGGGTTACAGTCCTTAGGGCTGCAAATGAGTTGGAAGTGACATAGCAACTAAACCACAGCAATGGCATAAAAGCAATAGGCATCAAAGAAAAACTATCATTTCTAAAGAATGAGCTTGGCAAGTGAAAACTATATAGATGATGATTAATATTAGTGCAGAAAAAATGCAAACTCTTACAGTTCTGTTGGGAATCTTTATTGAGCCTCCAATTTGTGTCAAAAAATACATACAGAGAGACTGATAAGAGACCAAAACTTCTTCCCACATGATAAATAACAGAGAAGACGAAGAAACAAACCAACTAAAAGTTTGGTATAATGATAAATGATATTGGGGGAAAAATGTAAGTTAAAGAAGAGAAGTAGTGTACTAGTAATTAATGCTGATGTGACATTTCTGATAATATAGACATGATTCTAGATCTTTTACACAATTTACATCCTTTATATTTGCATAGTTTACACACACATTTAATCCTCAAAGCCACACCAGAAGCAGTTACTTTGTCCATTTTTGTTTCAAAGATGTTGAAAACAAAACACAGTGTGTTATATGAATAAGTATTGTCATGGCACACCAACAAAGCCAGAATTTAGGCCTAGATAATCTAACTTTAGTGTTCTCACATTTCACACTGTGAAAGTGTCCAGGGGTTCAAAGGTTGAGATGTCGAAGAAAGGTATCCTAGGCAGAGGGAGCAAATGCAAACATGGAGGCTTCCCGGTGGCTCTAGTGGGAAAGAGCAAGTCTGCCAGTGCAGGAGATATAAGAGACATGGGTTTGATCCCTGGGTTGGGAAGATCCCCCTGAGGAAGGGCATGACAACCCACTCCAGTATCCTAGCCTGGATTATCCAATGGACAGAGGAGCCTAGAATATACACACACACAAGCTGGCATGCCCCAAAATATTTTAAATTAGATAGATAGATAGATAGATAGATAGATAGATAGATAGATAGAAAGAAAGAAAGAAAGAAAGAATGGAATGGGAGGAGGGGGAAGAATTAAGATAAATGTAGTCAGAGAGCCATAAACAGCCTAATTATTCCCAGTTCTCTGGACCCCTGTAAAAGTTTTGAAGTGATGTCGATGAACATAGAGCTTGCTATACAGAACGAAATAAGTCAGAAAAAGAAAAAGAAATATCATATATTACTGCATCTATATGGAATCTAGAAAACTGGTGCTGAGGATCCTATCTGCAGGGCAGGAACAGACATAGAGAGACTCAGACATAGAGCAGGGCCTGTGGAAACAGGAGGAGAAGGAGTTGTCGATCAGCCCCTAAGCGTGTCTGACTCTTTTCAGACCCATGGACTGCAGCATGCCAGGCTTCCCTGTCTTTCACCATCTCTAGGCGTTTGCTCAAACTCATGTCCATTGAGTCAGTAATGCCATCCAACCATCTCATCCTCTGTCACCCCTTTCTCTTCCTGCCCTCAATCTTTCCCAGCATCAGGGTCTTTTCCAATGAGTCAGTTCTTCATATCTTGTTAAGTAGACTTTATATAGAATAACGGGAATAAAAGGCTGATTGGAATGATTTCATGAGAGGAGGGAGGACATACACAGAGGCAGCATACAAACACAAACAACTTTGCAAAGAACAATGGTGCAAAAAAGATAATTTTGTAGTAAAGTAAGTATAAGGCTAATTCTTTTTTCCAGTAGTCATATACAGATGAGAGGTTTGGACTATAAAGAAAACTGAGGGCCAAATAATTTGTTCTTTCAAATTGTAATGCTGGGGAAGATTCTTGAGAGTCCTTGGACTGCAAGGAGATCAAACCAGTTAATCCTAAAAGAAATTAACCCTGAATATTCATTGTAAGAACTGATGCTGAATCTGAAGTTCCAGTACTTTGGCCACCTGATGCGAAGAGCCAATTCATTGGAAGAGACCATGATGCTGATAAAGTTTGAGAGCAGAAGTAGGAGGTGACAGAAGATGAGATGGCTGGATGGCATCACTGACGCAATGGACATGAGTTTGAGCAAACTCTTGGAGATAGCGGAGGACAGGGAAGACTGGCATGCTACTGTCCACGGGGTCAAAAAGTTGAACACAACTTAGTGACTGAACAACAACAGCAAAAAGTTTTAAAGTAGACTTACTGTCTTACTCAACATTTCTATTTTTCAGTTTAATCTAAAAAATATTTGATCATTCTAAACTAATCTTGAGTAATTTCTTATACTCAAATTTGCATACTCAGAGAATTTATCATATTAATTGTTATTATTTCTGTTATCATGAATAATAATATAATTATTATAATTAATAAAGTTATAAATCTATATATTATAAACATATATTGTAAAATAAAATATGCAATACAATACTTATATTTATTATTAAATAAATATATTATATATTATTTATATATTATTTATATGTTATTTATAAATATTTATTATAAACTTATAAATGAATATATAAATATTTATATAATTTATGTATATAAATTTATTATAAATATAATTGTATACAATTATATATAGTTAATTGTATATAGATATAATTATACTATATATAATATATTATAATATATTATATACTATTATATAATATATATTTTTACAATTAACTATATTATAACAATATAATTATATATAATTAAATATATAATATATGATATATAGTGATATAATCTCTTATATATTAATAATATTTCAAATGTAACAATTTATATTTATATAATATAATATATCATATAATAATTATATTATTAAATATTATGTATTACATTATACATTATTATGTTATATATAATATAATATATTTATGATACATTATATTTTATATTTATAATTTAAATTTAAATAAGTATAATATGAAATTTTATAGTTATGAATATATAAGTATACATTATAATAATATATAAATATATTGTATAATATATAAAAATATATATCATATAAAAATATAAACAATATATAGATTATAATTAAATATTTTATAATGCATATAATATATAAGAATATATGATATATATTATAAAATATACTATATATACTATATATTTTAAATATATATTAATATATATATATTATAATATAATTATAATATTTAATATATTAAAATATAATAGTATTTTATGTATCATTATATGTTATATGCTTTACTATATACTATATATATACTATATATTATATATTATATATTATATATACTACATAAATTTATAAACCCTATGACATATATTATATCATGTAGTATATATATTATATATATATTTAATATATTGACAGATAATGATATATTACATATCATCTGTTATATATTATAATATATATTTATATTATATATACTATATATTATATATATACTATATATACTATATAAATTATATAATATATAATATAATATATATTATAATATGTAACATATAATGATGCATAACACATCATTATCTGTCAATATAGTAAATATCATAATTATAAAATATATTATATATAGTATATTTGTTATATAACTATAAAATATTACAATATAATGTAAATATAATTGTTTATATTTATAATTAAATAACAGTATATTGTGTATAGCAATTATATAATAATTAAATATATAATAAAATAATATATTGTTGTATATTAATATATAATAAATTAATATGGATTATTATTTTACTTTTATTGTTATATATTATTTATTTGTTAGACTCAAATTTGTTATACTCAAAGAGAATTTATTATAGAATTATTATTTTCTAGTTTGTTGTTGTTTAGTCACTATGTCATGTCCGACTCTTTCGGTCACAAGTCATGTCCGTGGACTGTAGTCAGCTAGCAACTTCCGTCCATGGAATTTTCCAGGCAAGAATACTGGAGTGGGTTGCCATTGCCTTCTCCAGGGGATCTTCCTGCCATTTCCTTCTCCTTGGAATCTATCCCAGGGATAGAACTCGTGTCTCCTGTATTGGCAGGTGGATTCTTTACTACTGAGCCACCAGGGAAGCATTTTACTAATTAGAAAAGTGACAAAATATTAAAATTGGATATATTACAGTCTATCAGAAACATATTTTGGAAAGAATCTTACATGGTATATAAAATCCTGATATTGTAGTAATAGTAGTGTTAGTCACTGGTGTCCAACACTTTGCAACCCTGTGAACTATAGTCTACCAGGTTACTCTGTCCATGGGATTTTCTATGCAAGGATACTGGAATCGGTTGCTATTCTCTTCTCCATGGGATCTTCCCGACCCAGGGACTGAACTCAGGTCTTCTGCACTGCAGGCAGATTCTTTACCATCTGAGCCACCAGGGAAGCCCAGAATCCTGATATATCATCAGACTTTTATATTTGTGGATCCTGAATTTGGCAATTCATCCTGGAGCCATGGTTGGTGAATCCACTGATGCAGAATTTCTGAATGGAGGGACAACTGTGCTATGCTATGCCATTTTGTATAAGGGACTTGATCACCCCTGCATTTGGTGGGGAGAGAGGAGAGGTGTCCTGCAACCATTCCCCCCTGGATATTGATGAACGACTGACTTGCTGGGAAAAAAAAGGGGGGGGGACATTAAAAGTAGTAAATCATCATATACTCTATGAGCATACTTTAATAAAGTACATAACACATGAAGGAAAAATAAGTTGTATTCAAACCTAAAGAGTAGTTGCATGTAGTGGATGATTTATACAGTTTATTTTTCATATTTTTCTGTATATCAAATATTATTATGATGCATACATATACATTTGACCCTTGAGCAATGTAGGATTAGGGACATGAACTCCACTGGCTGGAGAATTTGCCTTAACTTTGCAGGAGATATGCAGTTTTTCATCTGAAGAGTCAAACAACTTTGGATGGAGTTGGACTGTAGTAGTATTTATTGAAACGAAAATGGCATAGTAGTGGATCCACGCAGTTCAAACCCATGATGTTCAGGTGTCAACTGTACTTTATGTTCTGAAAAAAATATTTTCTTTTCATAAAGTGATGCATATATAAAAATGCCCTATACCTATCAAGTTTTCTAAAACTCTGAGCTCATGGATTTTATTGAGTTATTTTAGTAAATGAGTTGATATTGTTAAAGTCTTGTTAATTATAAATTGGTAAGAAAGAGATGGATTATTTAATTAATAATTTTAGGGAAATTAGTGTGGAAAAACAATAGCTTAGATTCTTGCCTCATGTCACAAAAGAAATTAATGCTGTGTAATTTTAAAAGTTGAATGTTAATGACATATGATGTAGACAAAGGGTATTTATTGTTCTTAGGGCTACATGTAGCAAAGAATAAAGAAAACAGCTTAGAATTTATAACATCTAGGTGAAAAACCCAGTTAGTAGATGTAAAGCAAATAGTTTGAATCAGAATCCCTTCAACTAGGATGATCACAGGGAATGGAAGAGACAGATGTAAACAAATGATGATGATGCATAAGCAATAGTTGGGATATTTAAATAGTCTACCACATGTGTGTGTGTGTGTGTGTGTGTGTGTGTGTGTGTGTGTGTTTTGTTTGAAGCAACTGAACTGGACATGCATAATCAAGGGTAACCACTTCAGCATTCTTGCCTTGAGAACCCCATAACCTGTATGAAGAGGCAAACAAATAGGACATTGCAAGACGAACTCCCCAGGTTGGTAGGTGCTCAATATGCTACTGGAGATTGGTGGCAAAATAACTCCAGAAAGAATGAAGAGACGGAGCCAAAGCAAAAACAAGACCCAGCTGTGGATGTGACTGGTGATGGAATCACCAATTGCTCTGTAAAGAGCAATATTGCATAGGAACCTGGAATGTTAGGTCCATGAATCAAGGCAAATTGGAAGTGGTCAAACAGGAGATGGCAAGAGTGAACATTGACATTTTAGGAATCAGTGAACTAAAATGGACTGGAATGGGGGAATTTAACTCAGATGATGTTATATCTACTACTGAGGGCAAGAATCCCTTAGATGAAATAGAGTAGCTACCATACTCCACAAGAGTATTTGATGCACTCTCAAAAAATAACAGAATAATCTCTGTTTCCAAGGAAAATCATTCAATATCACAATCAAAGAAAACTAAGTCGATGCCTTGACCAGTAATGCTGAAGAAGCTGAAGTTGAACGGTTCTATGAAGACTGACAAGACCTTCTAGAACTAACATCCAAAAAAGATGTCCTTTTCATTATAGGGGGCTGGAATGTAAAAGTAGGAAGTTAAGATATACCTGGAGTAACAGGCAAATTTGGCCTTGGAGTACAAAATGAAGCAGGGCAAAGGCTAACAGAGTGTTGCTGAGAGAATGCACTGGTCATAGCAAACATCCTCTTCCAATCACACAAGAGAAGACTCTACACTTGGATATCACCAGATGGTCAATGCTGAAATCAGATTGATTATATTGTTTGTAGCCAAAGATGGAGAAACTCTATACAGTCAGCAAAACAAGACTGGGAGCTGACTGTGGCTCAGATCGTAAACGCCTTATTGCCAAATTCAGATTTAATTGAAGAAAGTAGGGAAAACCACCAGGCCATTCAGGTATAACCTAAATCAAATCCCTTACAATTATACAGTAGAAGTGACAAATAGATTCAAGGGGTTATATCTGATAGAGTGCCTAAAGAACTGTGGGTGGAGGTTCGTGACATTGTACAGTAGGCAGTGAACAAGACCATCCCCAAGAAAAGGAAATGCGAAAAGGAAATGCGAAAAAGTTATCTGGGGACACCTTACAAATAGCTGAGAAAAGAAGAGAAGCTAAAGGCAAAGGAGAAAAGGAAAGACATATCATTTTGAATGCACATTTCCAAAGAATAGCAAGGAGAGATAAGAAAGACTTCCTCAGTGATCAGTGCAAAGAAACACAGGAAAACAAAAGAATGGGAAAGCCTAGAGATCTCTTCAAGAAAATTAGAGATACCAAGGGAACGTTTCATGCAAAGATGGGCTAAATAAAAGGCAGAAAATATATGGACCCAACAGAAGAAGAAGATTTTAAGAAGAGGTGGCAAGAATACACAGAACTGTACAAAATAACTCTTCAAGACCCAGATAATCATGATGGCATGATCACTTACCTAGAGCCAGACATCCTGGAGTGTGAAGGCAAGTGGGCCTTAAGAAGCATTACTATGAACAAAGCTAGTGGATGTGATGGAATTCCAGTTGAGCTATTTCAAATCCTGAAAGATGACGCTGTGAAAGTGCTGCACTCAATATGCCAGCAAATTTGGAAAACTCAGCAGTGGCCACAGGGCTGGAAAAGGTCAATTTTCATTCCAATCCCTAAGAAAGGCAATGCCAAGGAATGCTCAAACTACCACACAATTGCACTCAACTCACACGCTAGTAATGTAATGCTCAAAGTTATCCAAGCCAGGCTTCAACTGTCTGTGAACTGTGAACTTCCAGATGTTCAAACTGGATTTAGAAAAGGTAGAGGAACTACAGATCAAATTTCCAACATCCAATGGATCATAGAAAAAAGCAAGAAAGTTCCAGAAATACATCTACTTCTGCTTTACTGACTAAGCTAATGCCTTTGACTGTGTGAATCATAACAAATTGTGGAAAATTCTTAAAGAGATGGGAATACCAGACTACCTGACCTGAATCCTGAGAAATCTGTATACAGGTACAGAAGCATCAGTTAGAGCTGGACATGGAACAACACACTGGTTCCAAATCAGGAAGAGTACTTCAAGGCTGCATATTGACATCCTGCTTATTTAACTTATATGCAGAGTACATCATGAGAAATGTCAGGCTGGATGAAACACAAGCTGGAATAAAGACTGTTGGGAGTAATATCAATAACCTCAGATATGCAGATTTTACCACCTTTAAGGAAGAAAGTGAAGAGCTAAACAGCCTCTTGATGAAAGTGAAAGAGGAGAGTGAAAATGATGGCTTAAAACTCAACTTTCACCAAACAAGTGTCATGGCATCCGGTCCAGTCACTTCATGCAAATAGATGGGGAAACAATGGAGACAGTGAGAGACTTTTTGGGGGGTCCCCAAAATCACTGCAGATGGTGATTTCAGCCATGAAATTAAAAGGCTCTTGCTCCTTGGAAGAGAAGCTATCATCAACCTAGACAGCCTATTAAAAAGCAGGAACACTACTTTGCCAACAAAGGTCCATCTAGTCAAGGCTATGGTTTGTCCAGTAGTCATGTATGGATGTGAGAGTTGGACTATAAAGAAAGCTGAGTGCTGAAGAACTGATGCTTTTGAATTGTGGTGTTGGAGAAGACTCTTGAGAGTTCTTTGGACAGCAAGTGGATCCAACCAGTCTATCCTAAAGTAAATCAATCCTGAATATTCATTGGAAGGACTGATGTTGAAGCTGAAATGCCAATACATTGGCCACCTGATACTAAGAAGACCTCACTCACTAGAAAAGACCCTGAGGTTCGCAAAAATTGAAGGCAGGAGGAGAAGGGGCTGACAGAGTATCAGATGGTTGGATGGCATTACTGACTTGATGGACATGGGTTTGAGCAAGCTCTGGGAGTTGGTGACGGACAGGGAAGCCTGGCATGCTGCAGTCTGTGGGGCTGCAGAGAGTTGGACATGACTGAGTGGCTCAACTGAACTGAATCAAGGATTAGTCTTTTCATGATGACATCATTCTAGTTTAAAATAAGACCTATTGTTACCTTTGTCTTTATAGGCTAATTTTTTTTTCTAATTGAAGTTTTCTAATCACAGTTGAACCCTGGAGCATCAGTGAAACTGGTGCAGTCATCTCTGGGGAATATTAGGAATTAACTCCCCAAGGAAAGGAGACTGTACTTTATAAAGGCCTGCTTTACACATTCAGGTACCCTGGGTATTTCAACTTTCAGGGGAAGATTTCTTCTACAACCTGATGGGTTAAGAGGCACTGTCAGTCATTTTCATAATCCTCCTTTTCCAAGTCTCTACACTTTTCACAATTTAAAGGAAAGTAGATGACCCTGTCTAACTCTGCTCCAACTGGATGAAGCTGACATGTATACACAATAATGAAATACTTTCTTAGCCCACCCCAAATAAAATATCCTCTTTGACTTCTGCCCAAGACTTGGGTTTCCTTTAGGAGAAAACACTATTGATGAAATTGTGGAAGCCAATTCCTAAGGAAGAAGAGCATTTGTATGTGTGAGTGTTGCCTTTCTCTTAGGAGAAACTTTTGATGGCTTAAAAAAAATGTAAAAAAGAGACAGTTGTGACTGAAAGTAATTCACAAAATAGGGAGGTGTTTTTTTTTCCCCTTTTTCAGAATTGATAAGTCTGTGTGGGTTTTGCATTTTTTCCTTTTATTACAAAGAAGAAATATAAGAAAATAAGCCTGATTTCAATGTATGCTCAAAGAAAAGTAACTCAATATCAAAATTTCTGCTAATTACCTCTAAAATATCCAATTTAATATTTATCATGGAAAACCAAAGTGAGACTAGAGTTATTATATTACCATCATGGAAATGGGCAAATGATGTTCAGACCAATATTTCATTTTTTTTTTCCATTCTTTTGCCAGAATGGTGAGCTGTAGTGCCAGTAGCTCTGTTAAGTTGTCTGCTTAGGAAGGTAAGTTAGTTGAAACACACCTTTCAGAAGCTGGGTTTTGCCTCCAGCAAGAGAAAAACAAATGGATGGCGGAAAACAGCTTTCACGTCACATTTTATGTATGTGCTTATGTGTAAGTGTGTGTGTGTTTGTATATACGCATATGTATGTGTATATATATGTGGTGGTAGTTTAGTCACTAAATTGTGTCTGACTCTTGCAATCCCATGGACTCTAGCCCGCCAGGCTCCTCTGTCCATGGGATTCTCCAGCAAGAATACTGGAGTGGGTTGGCATTTCCTTCTCCAGGGATCTTCCCAACACAGGAATCAAACCTGGATCTCCTGCATTGCAGGAGATGTACGTATGTATATACGGGCTTCTCCAGTGGCTCAGCGGTAAAGAATCTGCCTGCAATGCGGAAGCCAAAGGAGATGCAGGTTCAATTCCTGGGTTGGGAAGATTCCCTGGAGGAGAGCACAGCAACCCACTGAAGTATTCTTGAAGTATTCAGCAACCCACAGCAGACCCTTGCAGACTACAATCCATTGTGTCACATAGAGTCGGATACAACTGAAGTGACTTAACATACACACACATGTATATACATAGGTGCATGTGTATTTTTTTCTTTTTTCTTGAAAACACATTAGTTACAAGTCATTGCATTAAGCTGTGTCAGTAGAAAGAGGAGAAAAAACTAAAAGGACACATTTTCTAACTACTGACAGTAACTTGTTAAAAAACAGCAACAACAAAAAGCAAAGCTTCCCTTTGGGTAAAATATTTAGGAGAAAAGTAAGGGGTTACTCTTTCTATTTACACACTTCATTTTAATTTGATATGGTGAGGTTTTTTTCTTTCTTTTCTTTTTTAAACTTTACTCCTGAAATTGAAATTAGCTAGTTATCTTTCTTAGCCTCAGAAGTGAAAAGAGGCATAGAACTCTCAAAAACCATATTATGCAAGTTGAACATCATGATAGGAGTACCATTTCCATATAATTGTTATTTCTCTTGTCAAAGAGATGGCTGCCTTTTAAAAGTAAGAGTGTTTGCTATTGTTACACTAAAAATTTACCAGATAATTTAGAAAGCATTACTGATTATAAGTGTTGATAACAATTAATGTAAAACTATTTGTTGTTCACTCACTCAGTCGTGTCTGGCTCTTTGTGACCCCATGGACTGCAGCATGCCAGCCTTCCCTGTCCTTCATCAACCCCTGGAGTTTGCTCAAACTCATGTTCATTAAATAAATGATTATAAAGAACTCTATTTTAAACATATGTGTATTCTAACTCTAACTACAAATGTGTTTTTTCACTTTTAGAAAGTAGCATTTGAAAATGAATAAATTACATATGAATCCAAAATTTGCCTAATTCACAAATAGAAATATTTCTATCCATTGAATATCATGTTTAGCTTTGTATTATATTTAGCATAATGTACATTTGTTGAAATAAATGTCTATTAAAACAGATAAAATGTTACATATTAAAGTTTTACTCAACTGAGAAGTAAATATGGGAGCAGGATATTTAAAAATATCTCTATTCTCTCTATTATTAAATATAGCTTAAATAATCTAAACCTAAAATATTATATATCTTTATAAACATTATTTTTATTAAACCTCAATTTTTGGCTTCAGAAAATTATAAATAGTCAAACAGGAGACTTTGAGATGGGATATATTTATTTGTTCTGCTATTCTACTTCAAGTTAAAACACACATGTTTTGGGATCTGATGACAATTCCCTACTCCTGATAACTTTTCTGTCTTTAACTTGTCTCTTTTCAGCAGTTCAGAGACTAGAACAAATGATTGAAGAGAATATTACCAGGGTGATGGAATTCATTCTTTTGGGTTTTTCAGTCCAGAGAGAGATTGAGATCCTTCTCTTTCTTCTCATTTTAGTGGTATATGCTCTAACTCTGGTGGGAAACATTGGCATGATTTCCTTAATCCGGTTGGATCCTCACCTTCACACACCCATGTACTTTTTTCTCAGTAATCTGGCCTTTGTAGACTTTTGTTACTCCTCGTCAATAGCCCCAAAGTTCCTGGAGACCCTCCTGACCCAGCACAGGTCCATATCTTTCTATGCGTGTGCGGCACAGCTAGGCTTTTTCCTGAGCTTCCTGATTTTGGAGATGTTCCTTCTTGCCGTAATGGCTTATGACCGCTATGTGGCCATCTGCAATCCTCTTCTCTACATGGTGATCATGTCCCAAAAGGTGCGCATGCAACTGGTAGCAGGCCCTTACTTATACAGCTTTTCTGTTGCTTTCCTCCACACAGCTGTTACTTTTCGATTGATCTACTGTGGCCCCAATGTTATTAATCACTTCTACTGTGATGATGTCCCTTTGATGGCCCTTGCCTGCTCAGACACCAGCCTCAAAGAGATCTTGATTTTTATCTTTGCTGGGTTCAACATGATCAGCTCTTTGACCACCGTCCTTATTTCTTACCTATACATTGTGGCTGCCATCCTGAGAATCCAATCTGCAGAAGGGAGGCGCAAAGCATTCTCATCCTGTGGTTCTCATCTGACTGCTGTCACTATATTCTATGGGACTCTGATCTTCAAGTATCTGCAGCCCAAATCAAACCATTCCCTTGACACAGACAAAATGGCCTCTGTCTTCTACACAATAGTCATTCCTATGTTGAATCCCATGATCTACAGCCTGAGGAACCAAGAGGTAAAAAATGCCTTGAGGAAAGCCTTTGAAAAATATTATTTTCTGTCTCTAATAAACATTAAAATGTATCTTGTAACACTGACTGTCTTAGAACTATGCCACATGCAGATATGTTGTTTTTATTATCTTTGATAGATTAATTTTATTTTCACCATTTTTATATGAGCAAAATGACTTTGCACATGTGTTCTATTTTTCATGTAATTTATAAGTAAGATGAAAGGTTTAAAAGATTATAATGCACATTTTGAACAAATTGCTACTATTTGCATATGTGACACTTGACAGTTTTGACCTGGAGAGTTTCTATTTAACTGATAATAAGATTTAGCCACTGCTTTAAAAAATGTTTCTATTTTATACATTGTGGAGACAGAAAAAGGGAAGTGATAAAGTAAATTTTTTGTCCATCCCCACGTCATTCCTTGCAATAGCTATTCCTCAACTGTATCCTGTCTGCTAAAAGTCATTCCTCTCTGCTTCTGACTTCCAATAGATTCACTGTTGGTCACTCTCTGTAATTCCATGGTTCTCATGTTGTTCAAAAAGATATCATTTTTCTCCATGCAGATCTGGGAATCAGGGTCAGCTTTTGGAAAGTCATACTCTCTTTTTCTGTATCAAAACAATAATGAAGACATAACCCTATATTCCCTCAGCAAAGCTTAAGATCCTTTTATATTTTAGGGATTTGAAGAAATTACAATGGGTTGAGGGGACAGGAAGCAGTAGTTTAAAACCAAGTTATAAATGTGGTTGCTGTCAGATGTCAAGAATATAGTCTTAAGTTGGGATGGTTGAAAAGTGATGCAATCTAAGACCCTCTTAAATCGTCAACTGGAATGTATTTTTTTAAAAAAATTCAGATTCAAATGTTTGGTGTCTACCATGTGGGTGATATTGTGAGCTATTCTTGTAGGGCAAAATCAAAAACACTCCTGAATATGCTGAACAGTCTGCTATTTTGGAAAATACTGGCAAAAAAAAAAAAATGATTGTATAAGTTATTCAGAAACATTTTAGCTTATTTTATCCAAATTATCTTAGTACACATTTCATTGTTAAATTAGATTTCAAATTTATGTGAAGACATCAAAATTGCTGTGTTAAATTATTTATATTAAACTTTATTTTAAATATGCCTCTATTTTAATATATGCTTCTAATATATGCCATTATTAAAGCAGCAACAAGGTGTTCTAAGTGGCTGTACATTGTACAAATTCTGAAGAGAAGCATTGAGTTACAATCCTGATTTTCAAGTTCTTAATTCAACTTCTTTCACAGTCAGGGAGCACATTTGCAGAAAAATCAATCTTGGAAATCATGACTGTCAATGGCCAAAGATAAAACTCAAGAAAAGAGAACATCTTTGTCATTGCTAACTTTTTAAATAATTCCCAAAATATAATTTAAATAGTTAAAAGCACAGCAGCGAGTTTATATAGCAAACTGCAGAGTAAGGGCTGAACCCGATATTGGCAGTGTGAGAAGGGTTTAAAGGTTAGTGAAGCTTTCAAAAGAAATCTGGTGCCCCTTCTGGGTAGCACACTGGATTCAGGGGAGGTTGCTGCAAAACCACATGTTTACCAAAGACAGTTCAGATACATTTGAAGAGCTCCCAGAGCAGAAAGGATGATAGCCTGGGAAGCTAAAAAATACTAAAGTAAAACCAAAGTTCTAACATTGAAACAATTCAGTAAAGAAATATATTAATGTATTAATTATTAATCAAATATGTTAACAGATATATATTAATTAATATATACTATTAATATACAATGTTAATTAATTAAATATATTAATATACTAATTCATCAATCTGCATTAACAAAGTACCACACACTCATTGACTTAGAACAACAAACATTTATATTCTCGCATTTCTCGAATTCATATTAACAACTGCATCTTCAATGACCCTATATCCAAATAACGACCCTATAACCCAATGACCCTACAACCAAACTCTTGAGGTTAGGAACTTAACACATCTTATGGGGGAACAATTACAGTCATAATAAGTGCATGTAAGTGTACGCATGCTCAGTTGTGTTTGACTCTGTGTGACCCTATGGACTGTAACCTGCCAGGCTCCTCTGTCCATTCTTTCCAGGCCAGAATACTGGAGTGGGTTGCCATTTCCTTCTCCAGGGGATATTCCCCCAGGGATTGAAACCATGACTCTTGCCTTGCAGATGATTCTTTACTGCTGAGCCATTGGGGAAACCCCACTAATAAGTAAGGACAGTTAAAGATGTGCTGGCTCAAATGTCTGGTGAAAACACACCTTATCTACACCTGCAAGCACAGTGCAGGAAAAAAAAAAAAAAAGCTGAGATTTCCTAAGCTTAAGAAAGAGACTTGTAAGTGCCTAAAAAGGCTAGTGAAATGGCCTAGATGATGGGTCAAAAAGAATCCAAAACCAGTTAATGTGACAACTGGAGTCTTAAAGGTCATAACAAGCCCAATGACTCATCAAGTAGTTAGGACAAAGGGATATATAACCTAATATCTGAGATAGATCAGAAGTTTGAGTTTTTCTCCTTCTGGTTAAGATAGAAGACAAGATGCCCTTCTCTAAATACCAGAATAGTTTCTGAAGAGACTTGATCATTCTCAGGTAAAAATCATCCTAGTGAGTGGAAAGATGCAGAGGTGAAGTGCCAAGGATGTGTTTATGGAGAAGTATTATAAGAGCAAGTATAGCACTATAGCAAAGTGAACCCCCAAGATGCAGTGACTTAATAATTTATTCCTTTCTCAGGCACCAGTATGAGTTAAGGGGTTTGGGAAAGGCAATTAGACCCTCAATATGTGGTTTCCATCTTTGTCTAAAAAGTGATCATTTCAGTGGCAACACTTTCAAGTGGGAAGGAAGAGGAAAAAAGTCCATATCTAATGGCTTTAATGTAGGAAGATGATCTTTAGGTTTTAGGCATCACATTCTACTGATGGCTCACTGCCAAGACTGGACAATATTAAGTATCTCACTGACAAGGGACAATGGGAACGGTGGTTAACAGCTGGATGGCAAATGTTTTACTTCTAAAATAAAATAGAAAGTAGTGGACACTGAGGAATATGTCTGCCATAAGGATCACAGAAAATGTGATCTTAAAAGGTCAAGTTATAATGATCTCTGTCAATACGATTGTTTCTTGAGCAGCCTATCATTTCATACTTGACACCAACTTGTTAGAAGCAAACTTGGGTGATTTGAAAACATAAAAAAATAAAAACAAACAAACAAAAAAACTTCGCTAATATAGTTTCCAATACTAATCAAATAGTACTCTTTCTTCCTGCTCAGAACCTAAAGTTGTGAAAAAGATCTCTCCTCCCACCATCTGCCTTTTCTCAGAACCAATCTGAGGGAATGTGGCTTGTGGGCAATTAGTAAATTAGCCTGAGTAACAATACTTTCTGTGCTTAAATGAATCCATCTTTCCAGTGATTTTACCACAAGTAAATGTTACTTCTCAGAGTCTTTCTACACATGTTCAATTGTGCATCCCTTTTAATTGGATTAGCCCTTAAACAAGAATAAACTCATTCATGAGAAATTACTTCTTCTTCTGATTTGCTTTTATGCTGGTATTATTAGTAAGAGTCAACAAGGACAAAAAAATGTATTCTACTTATATTAAGAACGAAGGTAGATTAAGTGGACACCAATCAACATAAACTGAATAGTAAACTTGTAATCAGATCCCAATGGATACCAGTTTGAACTGTGCTGATCACATTTTTACACATGTCTAGTGCAATGGCATTTGGTTTTACAGAGATTCTTATCTGGTTGATCCACTCTAGTTATTAAAAGCTTGACTTAAGCAGCTAGACACAGACATAAGAATGTAATGTTAGTTAAAAGAATTTAGAATCAAACAATAGCTTCACCATAACAATCAAATGTTAAACAGGACATTCTTCTGATCAAAAGTTAGATTTTAAATGACAAAAATCCATATTGCTTCATCTTTTTAAACTATGAGAAGGACAGGATAGGCTTTAGTCATAAATATTTCACCTGTTTAAATTAATGAAGAGAAAAACAACTAGCCAAAATCCAAACCAAAGAGTAGAATTACGATGAGTCAACAGATTGTTTGAAACACAAATAGTGTTAATTATAGAGCAACACATACTGAAAATTAACCTTCTGATTGATTCATGACACTAGTTGAAGATTCTGAATATATTTTTGTTTTCTAAAGTCCTTGCATGTATGAATGTTACTGAAAGCTTGTTTGGTAAATGAGGATCCACCAACTTTTATATTCATGGAAAAGTGATGAAGTCTTAATTTTTTCTCATGAAATTATATATTACTTATAAAACAAGTGAAAAGCAATTATATATAGAAAATATCCTAAGAAATCATATTCAACTATTACAAAGATACCTCGAAATTAACATGTGCTTATCTACAAGTATTTATCAGTTATCTGATGACTACACTTAGCACAATTTTGCATATACTGTGACTAACAGTAATAGGTCAGCATTAGTATGTCAGTATGCTTGCATTTGTAGATAAAGGAGGCTTAGTCCTGAGAGTCCATTCATGGAGTAAACCATCGCTATGTTAGACTGGACCTCTTAGCATATTTAAGTGTTGCTTATACACAGTCTGTTTTAACCGGGGAATTTATATGCCTGGACATTTATAACAGGAAGTGGCATACACGGAATTATGTCCTGCAGGTTCACTGCCTCAAGTTTGCCTTGACGATTGCTTTGTTGACTGCCTCTTTCACATCTTTGTTCCTCAAACTGTAGATCATGGGATTCAGCATGGGAATCACTGTGGTGTAAAACACAGCCACCATCTTCCCCTGCTCCACAGACTCTTCAGCAGGCCTCCTGAGATAGATGAAGATGAGAGTCCCGTAAAACATGGTGACAGCCATCAGGTGGGACCCACACGTGGAGAATGCCTTCCTCCTGCCATCTGCAGAGCGCATGCGCAGCACGGCCGCCTGCGATGAGGGTATAGGAAATGAGAACCACGGAGAGGGAATATGTGAAATTAATCCCAGCAATAACAATTATGGTGTATTCTTTAATGTGGACCCCTCCACAGGGATAAGAGGAGGGTCAGCACAATAGAAGTGGTTGATTTCGAAGTTTCCACAGAAGTACAGGCCATATGTCCACAGTGTGCAGATTAGGCTGACAGAGAATCCATAGATGTATGGCACAGAGATGAGACGAGCACAGACGGTCCTGGACATTCTACTGCCGTAAAGCAGAGGGTTGCAGATGGCCATGTAGCAATCAAAGGCCATCACAACCAAGATATATACTCCCACGTGGACAAGGGCTCTGAAGAAGTAACACTGCACCAGACACCCCACATAGGAAGTGGTTTTTGTCTCTGATAGTAAGTTTTCCCGCATCTTCGGAGTGACTTTGGAAGAGAACCACACATCCACAAAAGACAAATGACTCAAGAAAAAGGACATGGGGCTCTGAAGCTGGGGCTGATGCTGATCAAAATAATCATAGCAATGTTCCCTATCAGAGTGATCATGTAAACTGCTAGAAACACCACAAAAAAGAGAACTCGAAACTCCTGATGACTGGTCAACCCCAGAAGAATAAATTCTGTCACATCTCTGAAATTTGGCATTGCCTTCACTTAGACCCAGTCTGCATTGCCTATGGAAAAATTAAAAGAAATGAATGGATTTATTTTATTCTTGAAAATTTTGAGTCATCTTTATCAGTATTCTAGTTCAAATAATATAAAAATCAATGTAGACTTTTCACAAAGTCTAAAGTAAGACTATATAATCACATGTATTTCCTTTAATAGGCCTTATAGGTAATTATTGTAATATTTATTAGTTTCTTAACTCTAAAACAGACAATTACATTCATATACTACTAGTATTAGACAATTATTTTTGCTAAATTATTACAGTGATGTTAATCTCATAGAGTTCTAATAAAAGTAAGGCTAGACTAAGAGTCATCAGAGAATGATGATCTATGATCATGAAAATATAGGGTACAGGTGAACCCAGACCAGAACTGAAATATCACTGCCTATGTTATGTGCCCAAATCATTTTCTCTATGGTGTATTTAATTCCCATATGAATAATTTCAGGGGCAGGAAAATAGTCCACAGTGATTAATCAACTTCCAAATTGTTAGTTGCTACTAGTTGGAAGGAGCCATGATATAATCACAGAGTTTATACACTTTTTCCTCAATATTTTACATAGCTGGCTACTTGCCCATAACTGAAAAGTCATATCCTCAAAGAGATCTTGGACCATTCTATGTGCATCCTGCCTCTTCTTATTTCTGTGTTTATCAGCATGCTCCATTTTTGTCTCACACCATTTCCTAAATTATCTCATTTGTGTGTTTTTCATTCACTCCATTTCAGTCAGTTCAGTTCAGTTGCTCAGTCATGTCTGACTCTTTGCGACCCCATGAACTGCAGCACTCCAGCCATCCTTGTCCATCACCAGCTCCTGGAGTCCACCCAAACTCTTGTCCACCGAGTTGGTGATGCCATCCAACCATCTCGTCCTCTATCATCCCCTTCTCCTCCTGCTCTCAATATTTCCCAGCATCAGTGTCTTTTCCAATGAGTTAGTTCTTTGCATCAGGTGGCCAAAATATTGGAGCTTCAGCTTCAGCATCAGTTCTTCCAATGAACACCCAGGACTTATCTCCTTTAGGATGGACTGTTTGCATCTCCTTGCAGTCCAAGGGATTCTCAAGAGTCATCTCCAACACCACAGTTCAAAAGCATCAATTCTTTGGCGCTCAGCTTTCTTTATGGTCCAACTCTCACATCCATACATGGCTATTGGAAAAACCATAGCCTTGACTAGATGGACCTTGTGCTTCCCTTCTGCCAAATGTATCTGTAGAATGGCAGTGAGGATGAATGGATAAGATATGATTACTATAGCCAGAGAATAGGTGAGACTAATGTAGGCACAAATAATCATTTTATATTCAAACTATTGTATATAACAAAGGTTATATACATATATATATATAACACAAAGGTTCCAGCACAGGCCTTTTTGATGAGGGGTGGGTCTGCACAGTAGAAGTGGTTGATCTCAATCTTCCCACAGAAGTACATAGGTCCATAATTTTGCTACCAGACTAGTCAGAAAACCATATACATAAGGGAAAGTAATCTGTCAGATACAGATAATCCTTGACATTTTGCTTCCATGGAGCAAAGGTTTCCCAGTGACTATATATATCTGTCAAAGGCCATCACAGCAAGAATAAAATTTTCTACATGGACAAGAGCAATGGAGAGGAAACACTGTACCAAACAATCAGCATAGGAAATTGTATTTGTCTCAGATAACAGGTTTTCCAGCATCTTAGGGGTGACACTGGAAGAAAACCACATATCAACAAAAAACAAATGACTCAGAAAAAAGTACATGGGGCTGCAGAGTTGGGGACCAACCTTAATTAGCAGGATCATGCCGATACTACCCACATGGTGATCATGTAGACCAGCAGGAAAATGATGAGGAGAACTTGCCATTCTTGATGACTGCTTAGTGCCAAAAGAATAAACTGTCACATTCATGAAACTGAGCATTTTCTCTGTTCTTGGTCAATATTAGATACAAACTTCTGGAATAATAAAAAGGAAACAAATTTTAAATTCAAGTATTGATTGTTTATTAATTTATACTTTTTATTTATGGACACTTTATTTTGATTACTAATAATTATGAGTATTCCTTGAAAGAAAAGTTATGACCAACCTAGACAGCATATTAAAAAGCAGATATTAGTTTTCCAACAAAGGTATGTCTTGTCAAAGCTATGGTTTTTCCAGTAGTCATGTATGGATGTGAGAGTTGGACCATAAAGAAAGCTGAGTGAAGAGAAATGATGCTTTTGAACTGTGGTGTTGGAGAAGACTCTTGAGAATCTCTTGGACTTCAAGGAGATCCAACCAGTCCATCCTAAAGGAGATCAGTCCTGAATATCCATTGCAAAGACTGATTCTGAAGCTGAAACTCCAATATTTTGGCCATCTGATGTGAAGAACTGACTCATTGGAAAAGACCCTGATGCTGGTAAAGATTGAAGGCAGGAGGAGAAGGGGATGACAGCAGATGAGATGGTTGGATGGCATCACTGACTTGATGGACTTCAGTCTGAGCAAGCTCCAGGAGTTGTTGCTAAAACAGTAAGCCTAGCATGCTATAGTCTATGGTATCGATATTCAGCCATGACTGAGCGACTGAACCGAACTGATCTATGGCTGTACTTTGACACTCCTTTCAGAAAATCATTTCTGAGAATTTGCTATTTAACAAACTCTCTGAAGGTTACCTAAATGGAAAAATACACAGACCCAGTTGCCATTGTCATGGTTTTTACAAAAAGTGATTGAACAAAGCTTATACTAAAAATTGTTTAAATTTTAAATGGATAAATTGGATAAATGGCCATTTATCTAAGACTGAAAGAGAAAATAGTGAAAATGTCAGTCTCTCAGTTTTGTGCCACTCTCTGTGACCCCATGGACTGTAGCCCATAGGCTCCTCTGTCCATGGGATTCTCCAGGAAAGAATACTGGAGTGGGTAGCCCTTCCCTTCTCCCAAGGATCTTCCCAATCCAGATTCAAACCTGGGTCTTCTGCATTTCAGGCAAATTCTTTATCATCTGAGCCACCAGGGAAGTCCAAAAATACTTTTTAATATCCCTTTTTTCCAATACTGGTATATTTTGTAGTCACCTATTTTTAAGATATTTATGGAAAGTTAATATCTTTTTAATATAACTCAAAATATCATATTATCTCTTTTTATTATAATCATATTCTCCATGGTTAGAGATGGAAACCATTTAATCAAATAATCTATCATCCCTAAATGTTGAATCAAAAATTATTTTTAATCTAATCTCATACTTGTACTCATTTAAAGAGAGACAACCTGATCATAGTAGACTTCAAAATAAAGTGGTAAGCCACCCAAACACCTTCATATATTATATATATTTCCTGGATAAAGACTCTTTTCCATACCTAACAAGCAATTTAAACCTACTACATGTCTTTCACTGTTATATTCTGCAGAGTGAACAAGAATAGCAATATAAACAAGGAGATTAATGTCACTGTTTACAGTGGTAATGACGTAGCTAAATATTGTAAGTATATATGTAACCTAGAGATGACAAGATATATATTGGGATGTGCATAGATTATAATAATGGGCTTCCCTGGAGGCTCATGCAGTGAAGAATCTGCCTGCAATGTAGGAGATCAGGGTTCCATCCCTGGGTTGGGAAGATCCCCTGGAGAAGGGAATGGCTACCCATTACAATATTCTTGCTTAAAGAATTCCATGGACAGAGAGGCCTAACAGGCTGCAGTCCGTGGGGTCTGTATAATAATACATGATACCATTTTGTAGGGGTGACTTGAGCATGTGGATTTCAGTGTCCTGGGGAGTGGTGGGAAGGGCCATCCTGGAACCAATCTCCCTTGAGATACTTAGGGATGATTATATTTGTCCCAAATACGTTGTGGGATCATTTTGAACTGCCTGTGGACATCTTCAGTCCATGGAAACAGCATCAAGAAAAGTAGTTTACAGATCTAACTGTAAATTGCCCAAACAATGCTATTTTATTAAAACAAAACAAACAACAACAAAAAAGAGTATGTTGCACAGTCCAAACTTGCCCTACTCACCACCTGCCTTTGCACTAAGTCACTTCAGTAGTGTCTAAATGTTTGTGAATTTAGGGAGAGTGGCCATGCCCTCCTCCAGGGGATCTTTCTAACCCAAAGACTGAAGCTGGGTTTCTTATGTCTCCTGCATTGGCAGGCAGGTTCCTTAGCACAAGTGCCATACGGGAAGCCCTGCTTGCCACACGACAGGCAATAAATTGGACAGAGACCAGGTGCTAAAGCAAGGAATAAGGGCTTTATTTGGACAACTGGCAGAGCAAGAAGATGGCAGACTAATAACCAAAAGTAACCATATTATCAGGGTCTGGATGCCAGTTACTTCTGAAGAGTAGTTTGCGCAAAGTCAGGGAGATAGTGAAGGACAGGGAAGCCTGGCGTGTTGCCGTCCATGGGGTGGCAGAGAATTGGACATGAATTAGTGATGAACCACAGTAACAAACGGGGAGGAGGTAAGGAAGTAAAGTAAAAAGATTAATCTTCCAAATATCTCCTGGAATAGCCAGCCTCAGGGAGGGCATACATTAATTTCTTATTTTTGGCTCAGGGGGACAGGGTCAGAATGCTTCCCTGCACAAAGGCACTTTGATTTAACACTCAGGCAGGGGGAGCAGGTTTCCCCGAGGCAGCCCATTATGTGTTATTTGTGCTGGCTGGTTTCTCAGGCATGTCCAAGTCTTCGAAATCCCATGGACTGAAGGCCACCAGGCTCCCCTGTCTAAGGCATTCTCCAGGCACGGATACTGGAGTGGGTTGCCATTCCCTTTCCCAGGGGCTCTTCCCAACTCAGGGATTGAACTTGGGTCTCCTGCATGTCCTGCGTTTGCAGGTGGCTTCTTTACAGTCTGAGCCACCAAGGAAGCCCATTATGTATAGACAGTGTCTTTTTAGTGAACAAAAGCCATAGGTAGCAAAGGTTAAGGTAAAATAAACAAATCCAACAGGTAGTCAGATTTTTTTCTTCCCTGTAACATGTTAAGTTTTGAAAAAGATGATTCCATAACGAGAAAAAAAAGTGTATTTTTAAAGTTTGCCAGCTTAGTATTCAAAGAGAAATTATTGAAAAAAAAAAGTTTTAGATACCATCATAAATGATAGAGGAAATACAAAGAAGATGAGATTCCTGAGAAACATTACAAACATCTCAGCAGAGCATGCTGACGTTGATTCAACAGAAGGCGCCTCTGACTGCTTGTGATTTTCACCCTTCCACACTTTTCAAGATTAATGGTAGAGGAATTTTTATTTGAAAAGATGTATCTAATTCCATGGGACCAAGATTAACCCAGGGGGGAAAAAAAAGTTATGAAAAAATGGTAGTGTTAATACTTTGCAAAAGCTTGTTGTTGTTGAGTCGCTAAGTCATGTCTGACTCTTTGAGACTCCACAAAGTGCAGCACGCTGAGCTTCACTGTCTTTCACCATTTCCTGGAGCTTGTTCAAACTCATGTCCATTGAGCCAGTGATGCCATCCAACCACCCCTTGTCCTCTTACCCTCAATCTTTTCCACTACTGGGGTCTTTTCAAATGAGTTGGTGCTTTGGATCAGGTGGACTAAGTATTGGAGTTTCAGCTTCAGCATTAGTCCTTCCAGTGAACAGTTAGGACTGATCTCTTTTAGGATTGGCTGGTTGGATCTCCTTGCAGTCCGAGGGACTCTCAAGAGTCTTCTCCAGCACCACAGTTCAAAAGCATCAATTCTTCGACCCTCAACCTTCTTTATGGTTTGACTGTCCATACATGACTACTGGAAAAAATATAGCTTTGACTATATGGACCTTTTCTGACCAAGTGATGTCTCTGCTTTTTAATATGCTGTTATGTTTGTCAGAGATTTTCTTCCAAGGAGCATGCATCTTTTAATTGTGTGGCTGCAGTCACCATCCACAGTGATTCTGGAGCCCAAGAAAATGAAATCTGTCACTTCTTCCACTCTTTCCCCATCTACTTGCCATGAAGTGATGGGCCTGGATGTATTTTGAATGTTGAATTTTAAACCAGCTTTTTCACTCTCCTTTTTCACCCTCATTAAAAAGCTCTTTATTTCCTCTTCACCTTCTGCCATCATAATAGCTTCTTCTGCATATCTGAGGTTGTTCATATTTCTCCTCACAACCTTGATCCCAGCTTGTGATTCATCCAGCTTGGCATTTTTCATGATGTACTCTGCATATAAGTTTAATAAGCAGAGTGACAATATACAGCCTTGACCTAATCCTTTCCCAATTTTGAACAAGTCCATTGTTCCATGTCCATTTCTAAATGTTGCTTCTTATCCTGCATACAGGTTGGTCAGGAGGCAGGTAAGTATTTGCAAAAGCTAAATATATGAAAACCTGAGTGGTGCTTAGCCAGAAAATAGGTAGCAATTAGGAACTTACAGGAGAGATGAAGTGGTCAGGTACGATCATACAGGCTATGATGTCTCAAAAAACTGAACGGTTTGGGGATATTAGAAGCACTTGTAGGACTTTCCTCACCATTTCCAGGCCAAAATATATACACGTACTTCCCATATTGTATCCCTATGCATTTTAAATTCAGTTACCAATAGCTACATTCTTTTTCCCTCAAAATCAGGAAAGAGAAAATCCTAAGTATTGCAGTTATAGAATTCTGGTTTTATTGTCAGACTATTGAATTCTGGCTTCATGACTTATTTTGTGAACTTGGACAAATTTTATTATTATTTTCTTTTGCTTTTCATTTATTTATCTTAATATGATATTGCAATAGTTACAGCATTAAATTCATGGTATATTTGTATGAAAATAGATATTACACATTATTACATAACAAATATACTAAGCAGAATTATTATTAAATACATTCCCAGAAAGTTTTGCTTCCATTAATAGTTTGCAATAATCAAATCTCTAAAGAAAATCTCATTCTCTTTCTCTATCTCTCTCTCTCTCTGTTACTTCTGCTCATACATACCTATACATGGGTAACATATATGGAGTTAATATTAATTAATAAAGAATAAAAGAAAATAAAATCTAAGATGCAACCTCTATCTTCCATTTCCAGATAGATGGATTTGTATACCATCCTCAGAATGAAGTATTCCCAGTAAAGATGCACTAATATGGGTTGATCCCGTAGCATTTGGGCTTAACTACTCTGTGGATGTTGGGATCTTCCTGGATCAGGGATCAACCCATGTTTCCTGCACTGGCATTCTTCACAATGAGCCACCAGGAAGTCCTCTTTGTCCAACGTGAGTCTTTATTTTCCTCAGGGGAAAGCAGAAGCACATGTAAACTCGTTTCCATTCATTCACACATACATCATGCGCAACATTTCAAAGCTATTTGCATGTAAACAAATTGGGGATTTTGATTAAATTATAATAATATCATGGTGTCTGTAATGCAAAACTTAACCTCCCTAAAGAATTTAAGCTCTTACTTAATGTTTCTATTTGGGTGAGCTAAAAGTAATTTCTTTTGTCTCTAAGACCATTTCACCATTTACTGGAAAACTCTTGGTATTCCAAATTAGTTGCTGATTACTAATCAATTTTTAAATGTAATTTTAAAGCTTTTATGGCATCCCAACAGCCACGGAGCAGTTAAGCCCAAATGCTACAACTATTGAGCCCATGTGCTGAAACTACGGAGGTCCACACACCCTAGAATCTGTGCTAGTCTATAAGAGAAGCCACCACAATGAAAAGCCCATGAACCGCAACTAGAGATCACCCTTCGCAAATAGAAATTCCCTCCACTGTCCACAGCTACAGCAAAGCCTCACAGCAGTGAAGATCCAGCACATTCAACAATAAATATATAAATATAATAAAAATAATACTGGAAAAAGAGAAATATTTGTTCTCTATACATCATTCTCATTTTATATCTAAATCTATATAAATAAATTATGCATTTTGTGACGATTTAAATGTGTGAGTGACATTTCAGTGGCTATATGTTTCTGTGTCAAGATATCAGATTATTTGCTTGTTTATTTGTTTGCTTATATCAGAAGACATAGAAACATTACAGATGTCCAAGTTGTAAACCTGTTGCCTCATCATTGTACTAGATGAAATGAGCTATAAGAGAGAAGCCAAACTATGTTTACACTATTAAGTCAGGATGTGTCATTGCTAACAAAAAATAGACCACCCAAATACTCCTTCTTTCAAGTAAAAAGAAATTAATATTTAATATCATACTTAGGTCAAAAATGTGCACAATAATCTACATGAATATTAATTTAATTTGTGAGGAGAAATCTGTAGCTTTGTACTTGCAAAATGATACATTCACTAATTCTACCTACTTCTCAGTTAGAATGACGGAACTTTCGCAGGGGTACATGACATGTGCACAGTCTGGATCCTGTTGACCTTGGAGTTGAAGCATAGCAGCTATTAGAATCAGTAGAAGAGAGACACACTGTTGTGTCTCTTAAATACAAAAATACTGGAAAAGAATTATATATCAGTCTTTTTATTTTCAAAACAAAGGTCTCTGAACAGATCCACCTTTCACATTGAAAAAGGCATTAAATATCAGGCTTAAGTTTCTTGACTACCCAGTGATGTTATTATAATTTGAACAAAATTCCCAGTTTGTTTATGTGCAAAGAGCTTTGAAATGTTGCCCATAATGCACGTGCGAGTGAGCAGAAATGAATTCATATGTGCTTCTCCTTTCCCCTCAGGAAAATAAAAACCATTAGCAAGACCACCATCTTTATGAACTTACATTAGAGAACTGAATGGAATATGTTGTTATTTCTTCTACCTCAGATTATAATCTAAATAAATAAATAGATAAGTATTTTCTAAATTCATCACTACATTTTTTAATAAGAAAAACAAAATCTTTTTATTCTAACAAAGGATATAAACAATGTCAACACATATACCTGTGAAACTGGGCTGAAATAATCTTCTCTAATTAATGTAGATAATTAATGTAAAAATTAATCTCTATTAATTTTAGCTAAGCTTGACTACTTGTATCAATAAGAGAGAAAATTCACTTTTTCCCTCTGAATTTTAATTTTTTCTTGCTTTTCGTAAGGGGTAAAATTCTTACTTTTTGCGAATTCTCTAAAGCTGTGTACTAAGCAATAATCTTTTGACAAACAAATATGGATGAAATGCAGAGAATAAAAGTAAGACAACTCTACTTTATTAAAAATGTTTTGCTGATCACTTTGTTCATGGCCTCTTTCACATCCTTGTTCCTCAGACTGTAGATCATGGGGTTCAACATGGGGATCACCGTGGTGTAAAACACAGCCACCACCTTCCCCTGCTCCACAGACTCCTCGGTGGGACGTCTGAGATACATGAAAATGAGGGTTCCGTAGAATATGACGACGGCGGTCAGATGGGACCCACAGGTGGAAAAGGCCTTGCGCCTCCCTTCCGCCGACTTCATCCGGAGAATGGCAATGAGGATGAACAGGTAAGATAAGATAACCACAGTCAGAGAATATACGAAGTTAATGCCGGCGAGTATGAGCATTGTATATTCTTTTACAAAGGTCCCAGCACAGGCCATTTTGATGAGAGGTGGGTCTGCACAGTAGAAGTGGTTGATCTCAATCTTCCCGCAGAAGTATAAGCCATAGGTCCATAATGTTGCTGCCAGACTAGTCAGGAAACCATACGCGTAAGGGAAAGAAATCAGTCGGATACAGACAGTCCTTGACATTTTGCTACCATAGAGCAAAGGGCTCCCGATGGCCATGGATCTGTCAAAGGCCATTGCGGCGAGAATAAATATCTCTACATGGACAAGAGCAATAAAGAAGAAGCACTGTGCCAAACAGCCGGCGTAAGAAATCGTTTTTGTCTCGGATAACAGGTTTTCCAGCATTTTAGGAGTGACATTGGAGGAAAACCACACATCAACAAATGACAGATGACTCAGAAAAAAGTACATGGGGCTGCTGAGTTGTGGACTGACCTTAATTAACAGAATCATGCCGATATTACCCACCACGGTGATCATGTAGACCAGCAGGAAAATGACAAAGAAAAGAATTTGCCATTCCCGACGACTGGTTAGTCCCAAAAGAATAAACTCTGTCACATCCGTGAAGTTGAGCATTTTCTCTGCTCTAAGTCAATATTTGATACAAACTTCTCTGATAACTAAGAGGAAATAAATTTAAAATCAAATGATTATTATCAATGTATATTTTATTCATGCTCCCTTTTATTTTTTTTAACTAAATGTCTATGACCTCATTTTGACACTCTTTTTCAGCAATTTGTTTCTGAGCACCCACTGTTTAATAAGCTCCCTGAAGGTATCTATATTGACAAATACAATACACTGACCTATTTACATAAGAGTTGTATAAAAATGTGATTGAAACATGCTATCCCTAAAAATTATAATTGCCCAAATGTGTGTGTGTGTATGTGTGTGTATTCAGTTGTGTCTGACTCTTTATGACTCTAGGGACTATAGCCCGCCAGACGCTTCTATCCATGGGATTTTCCAACCAAAAATACTGGAGTAGCTTGCCATTTCCTCCTCAAGGGGAGCTTCACAACCCGGGGCTGAACTGGAGTCTCCTGCATTAGCAGGTGGATTCTTTACCACTTAGCCACCAGGGAAGCTCAAGACTATTTCTTAAATATCCCTTGCTTCCAACTGGCATTTTGGTAATTATTCATTTTAAGATACTTATAGAGGCTTAGCTTTTTCTTTTTAATGTAACTCAAAAATAACACTTTTCCTCCTTTTTAATATAAGCATTTTCTCTAGGATTATGGGCTTCCCTGGTGACTCAGAGGGTAAAGCGTCTACCTGCAATGCAGGAGACCTGGGTTCAATCCCTGGGTCAGGAAGAACCCCTGAAGAAGGAAATGGCAACCTACTCCAGTACTCTTGCCTGGAAAATCCCATGGATGAAGGAGCCTGGTGGGCTACAGTCCATGGGGTCACAAATAGTTGGACACGACTGAGAAGCTTCACTTTCACTTCCAGGATTATTAGGGCAAAACCATTTAATCCAATAAATTGTCAGCCCTGAATATCAGATAAAATTTATTTTTAATCTAACCTCATACTTGGCCTCATTTAAAGAGGGACAAACTGTTCACAGTAATCTTTGAAATAAAGGGTTAAATCACTTACACACTTTCATATATTGTGTGTATTCCCTGGATAAGGACTCTGATAAACCTAGCATGTAATTATAATCTTCTAGATACCCTCCACTCTTATGTTCTGCAGATTCAAAGATAAGCCCAGGAGATCAGTGTCACTAGTGAGAGTGGTAGTAATGTAATTAAACCTTGTAAAATCATGATGTATTCCTACTGTTTTATACTCAGGGGAGAAAGCAGGGAATGACCGACTCTTCTTTGGAGATCCAGTGGAGTCTAGGAAAGCTTCTTGGATAGTTACAAATTTATTTTCAAATAGAGATTGTATCATATGAACCTTTCCAGTACAGTACTTCACAAAATATTTTCCTGAGAAAATACTAGTGCCTTGCATTCTGTTAATAAGTATTATGGAGGAAAATCTACAAATGTTTATTCATCAAATAATGAGAAATCTTTGTGTCTTATTCAAATTCTTACAATTATGCAACTTACCTCATAAGTTATGCAAAACTGTTTGGGAAAGAATTCTAATACACTTAGTCTAGCTAGCATTTACTTATCTTTAAATAGAGAAAGGAGAGAGTGATAGAGATGACTTTAAGTATATGAAAGGATGTGCATAGATTTTATGCAATCATTACACCATTGTATAAAAGAGACTTGAGCTTCTGCAGATTTGGGGATCGTGGGGGGATGGGGTGGAGGGTGGTGTTCTAGAAGTGATCCTTCTGAGATGCAAAGGAGAGCCGTATTTGTCCTGAATGTGCCACAGTATCATTTTGAGCTGCTTGTGAACCTGCTCAATCTAAGGGAACCAGAACAAGAAAATGGAACACAGAACTACTTGTAAACCACCCAAACAATGCAACTTAAAAAAGTTTGTATAATAGTATGCTAGCTTTTGAAAAGGATGAATATCCTAAGCAAACAAAAAAAAAAACAAATGGATTTTTAAAGATTGGGAAATTAATGAAAGATATGTTTTAGACATCATCATAAATGATAGAGAAAATATAAAGATGAAGGAGAGATTCTGAACATGGAAACAGATTACAAATATGTTAATAGAACATATTGAGTCAACAGAATGTGCCAGTATTGTCTGCATATTTTTAAAATATTAGCAGAAGAGGAATTTTTATCTGGAAATTCAGATCTCACTGCATCTAACTGTACCAAGGACGATCCAGAGAGATGGTATAAAAGACCAGTGTTGTTAGTACTTCACAAAGGCAAAATACATGAAAACCTGTGTGGTGGTTTAACAGGTAATTGAGAGCTCTGATGAACTCACAGGGCAAATGGAAGAGTCAGGTCTGATCTTAGGAATTATGGAGACTGGAGAAAAGAGAAGGATTTGGAGACAGACAGTTTTACTCACCATCTTCTTCAGGCAAAAATATACACACAAGCTCCCCATATTGTATCACTCTGTCTTTCAAATCAAGTTACCAGTAACTGTAGATTATTTCCCCCCCCAGGGCCAGAAAAGAGGAAACAGTAAGTATTCCAGTTAGAGAATTCTGTTTCTATTGTAAAGTGTTTGAATTCTGGCTCCATGACTTATTTATGAACTTAAGGCAGGCTTTCTTCTTAGTTTGTTTGATTTTTCATTTCTCTATGTCTTAATATTATGTGACAAGTATTAATTAACAGTATTAGCTTCATTGTTTGAGAGTATGAAAAGACATATTTGACTTTCTTGCAACCCCATGGACGGTAGCCCACCAGATTCTTCTAAACATGGGATTCTCCAGGCAAGAATACTGGAGTGAGTTGACATTTCCTCCTCCAATAATAAATAAGAAGAGCAATTATTACTGAATGCACTTGTGGAAACTGTAGCTTCATTAATAGCTTTTAATAATCAAATATTAAAATCTCAATATAAAAATTTCTGTCTCTCTCTCTCTGACAAATATACACCTCCATACATGGATAATATAAATGGAATAACTGATGTTAATTAATGAAGAATACAAGAAAATGAAATATATGATGAAAGCTTCATCTTCCAGCTCCAGATAGATGTGTTTGTATACCAACCTCTAAATAGGGCAAAGTATTCCCAGGAAGGATGCAGAATGGGAAAGTGAATGTTGTGTAAGAGATGAGATGATGCGAGGCAGAAAGACACTGGAAATCCACAAGAGAAGTTTCCGTTAAATGAATGCCTTATTAAAAAAAAAAAAAAAAGCAATTAAGAATCTTCTTCTAGAAATAACCCTGGGGAAAGTATATCTCTAGAGGAAAAGTTGATTGCTGAGTTTTTGTTTTGTAACAGATTTGCAAAATTTATTTTTCCTCAAAATTCAAGTTATTTTGAAAGTATTCTGGGATCTAATAACATATTTTGCTTTGCATATCAAGCCAGGAAAAGTATTTCCAGAACCTGCGGGCCTTTCACGACCTTTACTTCTATATTCTAGCAACCATCTCTCTCACCTAAATCACAGACTCTGAGTTGCACTCCATTCTAAACTGAAAACTAAAGTGGGTCTTTAAAAGCAAGTCATTGCAAATTGTTTCTTAACTTGGAAACTTCAGAGCTTCTCAATTTTCTCAGGGTAAAAGTCTTCCAGTGGCTCACAGGATCTTGGCCTCTAGTCCCTTATCTGCCTATGCTCTCATATTCCATTAATTTTCTCACTGCCCTAGGCTGCAGCCACACTGGCTTCCATTTGTTCTTAAAACTTTCCTTGAATGCTTGCATCTGCCTTTTCCTTAGTTACTCCATCTGTCTAAAACGCTGCTCCGTAAGTACCTCCATGCCTCATCTCTAAACCACTTTCATGAGATTTTTGTTCAATTATCATCTTCTCAATGAAATCAACCTTCATTCTCATATCTGAGCCAGAGGTACCCCTTTGCTCCTTTATCTTATAAGATGATTTTTTTCCAGATTTTTCCATAACATCACTAATATACTCTATAATTTATTTACATATTTTCCTGATGGTTTATGCTTGTTTCACACAACTGGAATATAAGTCTCATGAGATCAAGGATTTATTTTGCTGTTTTGTTCATTGATAGCAAATCACTAAAACAGAGCCTCAAACATAACAGGCACTCAGCTAATATTCTTTGGACAAATAAGTGAATTAATTAATTCAACTGCAGCTTAAAATGCTGAGAAGTAGGCCAAAATAATTATAAACAAGTTTATGTATATTATTATTGGCATTTTAATATGATTAAGGATAGAGAGATTATTAATTTGCTAATGGGATATCTTATGAGAATTAGTGTTGGTATCTTGTTTCAGACTGCATGCAAAAACTAAATTGCAAACTATATAAATTAATTATAAATATTTTAAGTATGTGTGTAATGCAATAACTTTTGTGTGAATGATTAAACAGTTTTTCATAGTAGTTAAAATTGCACTACTTGCATAATAACCTCTGAAATTGTCTGGCTTTCAAATTGATTAAATTTTATAATCTAGGGCAAGAATACAGCTAAATAGAGAAATTAGTTCTGCTGCTGGTAAGTTAGGCAGTTTAGAGTTATACATATAAATAGGAGAAAAATAGCATATAATATTATATGTTATTAATGTTGAATATTTTATGTGAAAACTAGTTTGACCTTGAGGTAAATTCCTAAACAAAACTCGAAAGTATTGATCAAGTTGAAAACCCTGAAACACACACATGCATATACATGTACAAACACACATTTGACCCATTTTCTTGATTGGGTCATTTATTTTTCTGGAATTGAGTTGCAGGAGCTGCTTCTATATTTTTGAGATTAATTCTTTGTCAGTTGCTTCATTTGCTATTATTTTCTCCCAATCTGATAGCCAAAGCAATCTTGAGAAAGAAGAATGGAACTGGAGGAATCAACCTGCCTGACTTCAGACTATACTACAAAGCCAGTCATCAAGACAGTTGGTACTGGCACAAAGACAGACATATAGATCAATGGAACAGAATAGAAAGCCCAGAGATAAATCCATGCACCTATGGACACCTTATCTTTGACAAAAGAGGCAAGAATATATAATGGAGAAAATATTATCTCTTTAACAAGTGGTGCTGGGAAAACTGGTCAACCAATTGTAAAAGAATGAAACGAACACTTTCTAACACCATACACAAAAATAAACTCAAAATGGATTAAGATCTAAATGTAAGACCGGAAATTATAAAACTCCTAGAGGAAAACATAGGCAAAACATTCTCTGACATAAATCACAGGAGGACCTTCTATGACCTACCTCCCAGAATATTGGAAATAAAAGCAAATATAAATAAATGGGACCTAATTAAACTTGAAAACAGGTTTTCTTAACCATAAAACCAAGAAGACTTGCTTAGCAACAAATTGTTCAGCATAATCATGAGATGTGCCCCCAAATAATCCAACAATGATGGCATGAGACCACATCCTACCCAGGGAGCTCAGTAAGTTAATGACACCTAGGGCATGCTCTGCACACACACTAAAAAATAGCAATTCATGGAAAAGTTGCATTTCAAAGTGAAATGCCCTCATTGTACTGAGACCTAACATACATTTTCCTTAGTGCCATGACTGTCCCAGCTTGACCAAGTAGGGACAAGAAAATATCCCTGCCCAAATTGGAAGAGGAACTGAAGTTGGAAACATAATATCTACTTAAGAATGAGTAAGAAAGTGGCCTTTTCCCCATCCCCACTTTTCTTTGCATTATAAAACTGCAACCCACTAAGTTCTCAGGACACAGAGCCATATTATCTGCCTGTTTTTAAGTCTCACATGTCTTATTCTAATAAATCACATCTTATCTATCATTTTGCCTCTAATTGAATTTGTTCTGTGTTGAGGCATATAGGACTGGAGCTCCTCAGAGCCCCCTGAAATACCATCAAAAGGTCTCACACCACTGTCTAGCATTTTTCTTCCTTATGGTCAGTCTCAATATTTTTCTTCAGTCATTGGGAAGTCCACACCATGACACTGATGTCTATCCATGGATGGTCATACCTTCTGTTTTCTATGTATTAGCTGAATTTCCTCCACACCATTCACATGGTTTTGTGTCACAGTTTATTGCCACCTCACTTTGTGTTATGGGCTGTATCATGTCTCTTTAAAACCCATATATTGAAGTCTTGATCCCCAGTACCTCAGCATAGGAGTGAATTTGGAGATAGAGTCTTCAAAGAGGAAATTAAAGTGTCATGAGTTCATACGAGTGGGTCCCAACTCAAGATGACAGGAGATCAGGTCATGGAAATGCTCAGAGGAAAAACTGAATACTGAGCCAGGAGAATGACAGCCATCTAGAAGCCAGACAGAAGCTTCAGAAATAACTATCCTTGCTGACACTTTGACCTTGAGCTTTCAGCCTCCAAACTGGAAGGAAATCAATCTCTCTTGTCTCAGCATCTAGTCTGTCATGCTTTGTTAATGACAGCACTAGCAAATTAATATACTCTGTGTTCTATAGACAAACAGACTGTTTTGATATTGGGATGAAGCTTTCCTTCTTAGGATACTAGCTTTATTTTTAATTGTTTTTAAGTAACTTTTATAACAAAGTTTAATACACACATAGAAAATGTACACAAAACATAGCTGGACAGGTTAGTGGATTTTTTACAAAAGAAATATACCTGTAAGATCAAACATCTGAAGCAAAGAGATTAACCCTACATGAGACATGCTCCTCACCTCTTTTTGCACTCACTATCCTTCAAGTTAACTCTATTCTCACTTTTAATGCTATAATTAATGTGTCTGTTTCTGAATTTCACATAACTGGAATCAAAGAATACATTGGCTTGTATGCAAAATATTTTGTGGAACACTATGTTGATGTCTGGACATTATGCTGGTGATTGCTTTAGTTTGTTTGGATGGTTTAATAAAAAAAAATACCATAAAAAAGTGTCTTGTAAACAAATGAAATTTATTCCTCATTGATTGGAAGCAGGATGTCTAAGTTCATGTTGGGTTCTGATGAAAGCCTGCTTCCTGGGTCATAGGCGGCAGTCTTTGCAGTGTCCTCACATGATAGAAGGCAAGGTGGTTCTCCTACAACTACTAGGGGAGCACAGATCCATTTCATGAGGCTAAAGGCAAGCCCTCGTGACTTCTGTTGTTTCATAGTCTCACCAGTATTTAATCTTATAAAATGTGCTATCACTATTTTTTCTATGCTGGATTATGTGTATAGATACAACTATCTTAAAGTCATAATTTCCATTTCCCTAATCACTCCTGAAGTTGAACACATGTGACATGTTACTTCATTCTTTGAAAATTTTTGTTCAGAATCTACCTGTTCATAACCTGTTATTCATTTTTTCATGCAGTTGTGGATTAATTGAGGAATAGTCTAATGCACTGTAATGGATTAGAGTCAGGTAACATGTTTTCCAGTTCTACCACTCACTCCCTTTGTAATCAGGCAAGTCACTTAATGGCACTGTTTCAGGTTTTCTGAAGTAAAAACCTGAAACAATAAGATCACCTGTCTCAGCTGTTCCAATGACTGTTGACAGCATATCTATAAATATCTGGAAAAAATGTAAAATACCTGTTGATTATTATTTGGTAAATAGTTAACACTGTATATTTGTTATTTATTAATCTTCTAATTACTTGCAAAATAGACTCTATGTTTGGTATTTTACTAATAACATTGGTATTTTAACAACTGCACTAAACTTAATTAACCTTGAAGTTACCCAATGTGGGTTTTTTTTTGCCTTAAAATTGCTGATTAAAAATCCTTTTAGCTACAATTTCTTCCTCCCTCTTTATAATTTGTTTAGCAATAAGTCAATTCTGTCTTTCGAACCCACAAGTTATATACTTTTGCTCTATATAGTCTGATTTTATGTATGTTTAGTCACAAGTTTGTTCTCATTCACGGAAGCTTATTTTCCTTGTACTCTTCTAGATAGTTTCTTTGCAAGTTCTAGTTGTTCCTCATAATCTTTATAGGTCTGTAATTTCAATGCTAACCTTTATTTCTTTTAACTGCTAGGTGTTTTTTCTTATAATTTGTATCATGTAGCTCTAATATGTGATGTTGAGAGTATTCACCTGTATTTTCTTGCAAATTTGCATGAACAAGGACTTCATCTGTGGAAGGTTTTTTAAGTTTGAGTGATTGATAGTTGACTTCATGAGAAATAGATGGGGAAACAGTGGAAATAGTGTCAGACTTTATTTATTTATTTATTTTTTGGTTCCAAAATCACTGCAGGTGGTGACTGCAGCCATGAAATTAAAAGACGCTTACTCCTTGGAAGGAAAGTTATGACCAACCTAGACAGCATATTAAAAAGCAGAGACATTACTTTGCCAACAAAGGTCCGTCTGGTCAAGGTTATGGTTTTTCCAGTGGTCATGTATGAATGTGAGAGTTGGACTGTGAAGAAAGCTGAGTGCCGAAAAATTGATGCTTTTGAACTGTGGTGTTGAAGACTCTTGAGAGTCCCTTGGACTGCAAAGAGATCCAACCAGTCCATCCTAAAGGAGATCAGTCCTGGGTGTTCATTGGAAGGACTGATGCTGAAGCTGAAGCTCCAGTACCTTGGCCACCTCATGCGAATAGTTGACTCATTGGAAAAGACCCTGATGCTGGGAGGGATTGGGGGCAGGAGGAGAAGGGGACGACAGAGGATGAGATGGTTGGATGGCATCACTGACTCGATGGGCATGAGTTTGTGTAATCTCCAGGAGTTGGTGATGGACAGGGGGGCCTGGCGTGCTGCGATTCATGGGGTCACAAAGAGTCAGACATGACTGAGCGACTGAACTGAACTGATTGAGAGTTGATCATTCTGTCCTGCATTTGTGTTTGTTTGTTTCAGTCCCATGAAGCTTCTTCTAAACTAGGATTCCTTTAAATTCATTTTTTGGCTTGTAATTTGACAGCTCATGAAACCATTGTAAACCTAGACCTGCAAATCGACAAAAGAACAAAATTGACAGGTAAGTAAAAAGGGATGAGACTTATGGGCTTAAGGAAGTTCATCCCAAAATATATCACAGGATATATTGATTATTTTGAACTAAGGTTACTGGAAAAATAGGTAATGAAAAAATATATGTTAAAAAATGTCTGAACCTCCTTTTCTCCTCAAAAATAGGAAGGAAATATCCCATGTGAAAATATCCTCCTTAACGCCGTGAGGAGAGAAAGTGTCCTTATCAACAGGGGTAGAGAATTCAAGAGTAAGAAAGCTGCATTTACAAACTATTATTTTTGATTAGTTCATTACCCTGAGCAAAAGTCCCTTTGTTTTGTTAAATTTCCACAAATAATTAGGTCTCTGTCTAAAATTGATATAGAAACAGCTTGCTTTGGTTACTTTGGGCGTCTCATTTCTTTGAGACCTCAGTGCACATGAGTTAATGTTTTCCCTCTGTCTTGTGTCAGTTTACTTATGTGACCAGAAAAAAAAAAAAATCAAGGGAAATGGGGGGAAATTTTCCCCTCTCTGACAGTTCAAGTGCTGGCTTTCAGTGCTAAGGAAGGCATACTTAAAGCTGAGTTGAAATAAGTTTTTGACAATGCACTAATTACATTTTAAAGCAATTTTCCCCCAATAAGAGACAGTCTAAAGTCATGTGACTCATTTCCTCCAAAAAAGGAAGTGTTAATGGTTTTATTCTCCAAGGTGTAAACTGGATTTTCCACTGATATTTATCCTTCTCTATACAGGTCTTTGGCAGAAAGAAATGGCAACCCACTCCAGTATCCTTGCCTGGAAAATCCAGTGGGCAGAGGAGCCTGGCAGGTTGCTGTCCTTGGGGTTGCAGAGCCAGACACAACTTAGCAACTAACCACAAAAAGGTCTTTACATTTGGATCGGGGTAAGCAAAGCTTTGTTGAAGGATTCAAAATTCCTGTCCAATGACATGGGTTCTCAGATTTCTTTTTAGTCCAGCTTTCTCCATGGAAATGTCCCCCAAGAAAAGGATATACATTTGGACAAATTATTACTGGACTAAGAAAAGTCATTGGATATAGAAAATAAAAATAATAAAATTAGCACTCTATTTACTTAGCAGTTTCCTGCTGAACAGTTCTTTCATCAAAGCTTCTTTCACATCCTTGTTCCTCAGACTGTAGATCATGGGGTTCAACATGGGGATCACTGTGGTATAAAACACAGCCACCATTTTCCCCTGCTGCACAGACTCCTCTGAAGGGGGTCTAAGATACATGAAAAAAAGAGTTGTATAGAAGATGGTGACAGCTGTCAGATGGGAGCCACAGGTAGAGAAAGCTTTGTGCCTGCCTTCTGTGGAACAAATCCTCAGGATAGCAGGAAAAATATAAAGGTAAGAAATCAGCATGATGAGAAGAGAAAAGGAAAGGTTACATCCAGCCACAACAAACATGGACAGTTCTTTGTGGTAGGTGTCGGAACAAGCCAGCTTAATCAGCGGTGGGTCAGCACAGTAGAAGTGATTAATTTCATTAGGGCCACAGAAGGCTAGGTTGTAGGTCCACATGGTCTCCATCAGCCCAGTGAGCGCTCCATATACATAAGGTACTGTGATGAGGGATGCGCACACACTCTTTGACATTCTGCTGCTATAAAGCAGGGGATTGCAGATGGCCATATACCGATCAAAGGCCATGACAGCCAGGATATAGATCTCCACATGGACCAAGGAAATAAACAAGTAACACTGCACCAGACAAGCAGAGTAAGTAATGGTTTTCTTCTCTGATAAGAAAATTGCTAGCATGTTGGGAGTCACACTGGAAGAGAAGCACAGATCTACAAAGGATAAATGGCTCAGGAAGAAGTACATGGGGGTGTGGAGGTGGGCATTAATCTGGATGAGGATAATCATGCCCAAATTCCCTGCCACTGTGGCTATGTAAATGGCCAAAAACAGCACAAAGAAGAGAATCTGCAATTCCAGGCAATTGGTCAGTCCAAGGAGAATGAACTCAGTCACTGAAGTGATGTTTCTTCTCATAATTTGCTCCATGAGATGAGAGATCTGTGTATTTATATTGGATAACAGGAAAATGAAAAATAAACATTACTATGTCACTCATGATCTTCTTACTAATTTCTTTTCCTTCTCAGCAATTTTTTTTCACACTATTTCAACTGGTGTTCATTCTAAGTAAACATAATCTCAGCCTGGGACTGAAATCTAGTGGTATTCAAGGCAGCTCTTTTCTTTTGACATAGCCCTCTACTTTTTATTTCCTTATTTTTCATTTCCTATCTAATTAGGATTTATTCACTATTTTCTTTCTCTAATTTCTCCTTGTCTTTCTTGGCCCTGGTCTTTTATTTGCAAAACATACTTCATGTGCATGCTTGATCCCAGATACCACCCTCAGGTTTACTCATTTTTATCTCCAATTATATAAAGATATGAGAGTTTAAAAGAAAAAAAAAAGGTGGAGGATCAAAGGAAATATTTTCCCAAATGACCTTATACATTTTAGATAAGTTTACCTAACCGGTTCCTTACTGGAGAATCCAAAATAATTAAATTGAACAAGTTTGATGCTTTCCAACCTTTTCAGACTCAATAGCGTAGGGACTTTCTAGGTGAGGAACTGGAACTTTTGTCTTCACTTTTTCAAAAATATGCCCATAATTGCATTTCGGCTGTTGGCCAGCTTTTAGATTCTCCTACCAGTAGAATCCTACTAAGACTCTTTTGCAGAGAATTTCCTACTGCATGGAGTCAGCAGTGATGGAAATCCCATCCTCCTGGTCTCTCACTTCTGCACTGTGACATCTGAGGGCCAAGAGTCCTGATTCATAGAGGAATAGGCTGAAATCAGATGCTTGCTGCTATATATCTTATTGAGTAAATTAGTGACACAAGGTGCACAAAATGTTTTTACATTTCATTGACTGCAGTGAGCTATAATGATCAGATTGATTCAGCAAAAGAAGACTGACTCTATGAAGTCTGACTGCAGTGAGCTATAATGATCAGATTGATTCAGCAAAAGAAGACTGACTCTATGAAGTCTGAGCTGTCTAGCGTCCAAACTGCCTGGGTTGTTCTCTAAGCCTGGTATTGTGACAGCACATTGGCTTGGAATACGACATGTCTTTCCAGAACAGTTTGCTTGTGCTTAAGATGCCTACAGGTGACTTCCGTTGTTGCAAGAAATAAAATAACAAAGCTCATATTAATAATAACAGCTAAAAGATGAGTGTTTGCTTTTCTATGTAGAGTTCATCTATATTCACTAAGAATATGATACAGAAAGCGAATCTTTGAATCTATATATGCACAACCTAAAAGTTGAGATTTATGTTTTATTGGGGGAAATATTTAGGATTCCAAACCCAGGAGACAGCCTCCCAAGTTACCTTGAGAAAATTGCTCAAAGAAGGATAGTGGGTGGTCTAGGGTAGATAGAATGTTTTGCAATGAAGGGCAGGTAGTAGGAATAAGAATTTACAGTTAAGAAAAGTTTCTAATTTATCACTTTTCTTTGTATGGGGATGTGCAAGAATCTGGGCTCACTGAAACCATTCCTTTGACATCCTTCTCAGCTATTTGGGGCCAATATCATGCGTTTTCAAACTCTGAGTGTCCTCAGGGATTGCCATCTGTGGCGGCTGCAGTCTGACGACTGCTAGCGTTATAGTGTCAGTCACTCGGTCATGTCCAGCTCTTTGCGACCCCATGGACTGTAGCTCGCCAGGCTCCTCTGTCCAAGGAATTCTCCAGGCGAGAATACTGGAAGGGGGTGCCATGCCCTTCTCCAGGGATCTTCCCTGCCCAGGGATCAAACCCCGGTCTCCCACATTTCAGGCAGATTCTTTACAGTTTGATCTACCCGGCAAGCCCTCTAGATGTCAGATATTCTTTGTTTCCTTCCTGACTTCCCTCAGGGCTCACTGGCTCACCTTTGTAGGACTGCAAATCACCAGTGACAGTGACATCCTTGGTTTACTGATGGGGTATGTGGTATTTTATTTCTCAAAATCAAAGTATATTTGGATCCACTTCCATTTAATCATAGGAGTCCATGTTCTAAATCCATATCTAATGAGGAACAGGATGCTGTAGGGTGGGTTTGAGGATTAAACAAGTGAATATTTATAAAGCACTGAGATCAAGGTATCTTATAGGCCAAGTTCTGATCTAAGCATGTTTAAATAATACTTCATTTAACTCTCAAACCAACTATTAGTATTCTGTCCATCAGAAAAACATCCAGTATTATAGTTCTCAGGTTTAGTACAGAAGGAAACAATGTATGTGCCATAGAAATGACTGGTAAAAACATGGGCTGTGGAGTCAACTTGTTTAATTCCCATTCTGGCATTAGCAATTTTGATCCAAGCACTCAGGGCACTGTTTCTTAATATTTATAGGCTTCATCTTTTTTTTCCCCTCAAAATGGATTACTTATATGAGTAGGGTTATTTTGAGGATTATACAATATAAAGTATGCTATATGGAAAATATTGTTCTCCATACATGTCTGTGTATGTGTGCATACTCAGTCATTTCTGACAATTTGTACCTCCATGGATTGGCTAGTCCTCAATAAATGGTAGCTATAAGTCATTAAATAAAGAATCATAGAAAATGGCATTCAATATATTTCAATTTCCTTATCATCCACCTAAATGACTTAATGCACTTTATAAATAATAGTACCTAAAATAGTAAATATCCACACTTTTCTGGCCATTGGCATTTCCATTTTCCATCTTGTCTTTTATGAATCATTAAGTCTAGTTTTCTAGTTTTGGTAATGCACATGATTGTCCATATAAGAAAGTAGAGTTTTGATGGTTATAAATAAATGTATAATACAGAAGTCTACATACCTATGGAGGAAGAGCCATCTTTAGAAAGAATATCAATGTCATGGCTCTTCTGCCGAATAATGCTGGCTGAACTTATATTATTTGTAGATTGATAACATATCCCTAAGAGATTACACATATAGGTGAGCATTAAGTAATTACTTTGTTAGATAATGTTTTTCCCTAAATGAGTTCTCTGGAGAAATAACAACTGGGTACAATGCAGATTTGCCATGGGACCCAACTACTTTCTAGTGTTTTCTTTTGTTTTTTTAGATTCAGTGTCAATATTTTTCTTCATTCATTGGGAAGCCTACATCATAATATTGATGTCTGCCATCGATACTCATGCCATATTTTGTTACCTGTAATATTTGCTTAATCCAATTTAGCACAATTTTTTCCACACAGTTATCATAACTTTGTGCCACAATCTATTACCATCTCACTTTGGGTTATGGGTTGAACAGTTTATTTAATATCTATCGAAATCTTGACTCCCAGTACTTCTGAATATGATTGAATTTGTAGACATAGTTTTCAAAAAGGAAATTAAGTCGTGATGGGTTCAGATGAGTGCATCCTAACCCAAGATGACTGGTATCTTTTTTAAGAAAGGAGATTAGAACACAAAAATACACACAGGAAAGACTGTGAGAGACACAGAAGATGGTGGGCGTCTATAAGCCAGACAGAAGTTTCAGAATGAAACTGACCCCACTAACACTTCAATCTTGAATTACCATTCTCCAGACTGGAAGGAAATCAGTTTCTTTTGTTTAAACCACCCAGTCCATGGTACTTAGTTAGAGCGGCCCTCGCAAACTACATTCTTCCTTCTGTAGACAAAGAGACTGCTTTAATATTCAAAGGAAGCTTTACTTCTTTGAAGAGTAGTAGCATGTTTAATATATTTTAAACCATTATAGTACACATTCAAAATGTGCACAAAACATAAGTTTACAGCTTATTGAATTTTTACAAAGCAAAAATGCCTTTATGACCAAACCTCTAAACCAAGTAGAAGACCAACACTACATCAGACAAACTTCTCATCTCCTGTGTCAGTATCCTTCAAGTTAGATGAATCTTTATTTTTAGCACTCTACATAGTTTGTGTCTTTTTCTGAATTTTACATAAGTGGAATCAAACAGAACATATTCTTTCATGTATAGCCTTTTGGTGAAAATTCTGTTGATATCTGAACATTATGTTGATTATTGTTTTAGCTTGTTTGGACTGTTATAGTAATTATAACATAAGCAAATGATTTATAAACACCTGGCATTTATTTATCACTGCTCTGAAAGCTGGAAGTCTAAGATTGGATTGGGTTCTGATGAAAGCATTCTTTCTGGCTCGTAGATGGCTATCTTTTGTTGTGCATCATATAGGTCTTTTTATTGTACATTACATGGGGCAAGGGAGTGCCCCGGGCTCTTTTATGGGGGCACTAATTCAGTTCATAGGCTTCCCTAGTGGCTCAGAAAATAAAGAATCTTCCTGCAATGCAGGAGACCTGAGCTTTATCCTTGGATAGTGAATGTCCCCTGGATAAGGAAATGACAACCCACTCCAGTATTCTTGCCTGGAGAACCACATGGACAGAGGAGCCTGGTGGGTTACAGTCCATGGGGTCACAGAGTTGGACATGACTAAACATGCGCAGGCACTAATCCAGTTCATTAGGGCAAAGCCAAGCCTCAGTGACCTAATCACTTCCCTAAAGCCTGCACATCTAAACAGTAATGGTCCTTGTATTACTACTCTAAGTGTAGAGATCAAATTGACAACATTCATTGAATCATGGAAAAAGCAAAAGTGTTCCAAAAAAACATCTACTTCTGCTTCACTGACTACACTAAAACCTTTGACTGAGGATCACAATAAACTGCAGAAAATCTTAAAGAAATGGGAGTACCAGACCACCTTACCTGTTTTCTGAGAAACCTGTATGTCTGTCAAGAAGCAACAGTTAAAACTGGAAATGGAGTAACAGTCTGGTTCAAAATTGGGAAATGAGTGTGTCAAGGCTGTATATTGTCAACCTGTTTATTTAACTTATATGCAGAATACATCATAAGAAATGCTGAGCTGGATGAATCACAAGCTGGAATCAAGATTGCTAGGAGACATATTAACAACCTCAAATATGCAGATGATGTCTCTCTTACGGCAGAAAGTGAAGAGGAGCTAAAGAGCATCTTGATTAGGGTGAAAGAAGAGAGTGAAAAAGCTAGTTTAAAACTCAATATTCAAACACTAAGATCATGACATCAGTCCCATTGTTCATGCATGCTCAGTCACTTCAGTCATGTCCTACTTCTTGTGACCACATGGACTGTGGCATGCCAGGCTTCTCTGTCTATGGCAATTCTCCTGGCAAGAATACTGGAGTGGGTTGCCATGCCCTCTTCCAAGAGATCTTCTTGACCTGGGGATTGAGCCAGCATCTTTTATATCTTTTATGTCTCCTGCATTGGCAGGCAGGTAGTTTACCACTAGTGCTACATGGGAAGTCCCATCACTTCATGGCAAATAGAAGGCGAAAAAGTGGAAGGAGTGATATTTTATTTTCTTGGGCTTCAAAATCACCATGGATGGTGACCGCAGTCATGAAATTAAAAGAGACTTGCTCCTTGGAAGGAAAGCTATGACAAATCTAGCTAGCATATTAAAAAACAGAGACATCACTTTTCTGACAAAGGTCTGTATAGTTAAAGCTATGTTGTTGTTGTTTTTTCCTCTTTTTGTTTGTTTTGTTTTTGTAGTAGTAATGTATGGATGTGAGAATTGGACTATAAAGAAGGCTGAGCACCAAAGAACTGATGCTTTCAAACTGTGGTGCTGAGTCTTTTGAACTGCAAGGCCATCTAACCAGTCAATCCTAGGGGAAATCAACCCTGAATATTCACTGAAAGGACTGTTGCTAAAACTGAAGCTCCAATACTTTGACCACCCATCTCCTACTCAACAGACATGAATTTGAGCAAACTCCAGGAGATAGTGAAGGACAGGGAAGCCTGGCGTGATGCAGTCCATGGGTCACAAAGAATCACACACTACTGAGTGACTGAACAACAGCATCATAGTATCCATTACATGACTGTACCTAGATTTATGTATTCTGCCTATTTTTGAGAAATGTCTTGAGTGTTTCCTGATATGGCTATTACAAAATACATTCTTGCTCCTGTCTCTATATGAATATATCCCTGCACTTCTGTTTGTTAGAATTTTGGGTAGAATTGATGGTTTACAGATTAGGTATATATTCTGCATAAACCAATACTGTCAAATAGTTTCACAAACTGGTTATATGAATTACATACCCATTAATGGTATATAAGTAGTTTTGTTCCATGGTCTCACCAATATTAACATTACAAGGTGTTTTTAAAAATTTTTCTATGCTAGGTTTGTGTGTAGCTCAGTCGGTAAAGAATCGGCCTGCAGTACAGGAGACCCGGGTTCAATCCCTGGGTTGGTAAGATCCCCTGGAGAAGGAAATGGCAACCCACTCCAGTATCCTTGCCTGGAAAATCTCATGGACAGAGGAGCCTGGTGGGCTGCAGTCCATGGGGTCACAAAGAGTCAGGCACGACTGAGCAACTAACACTTACTTACTTACAAATATGTTATAGTTATAGTTTTAATTTGCCTTTCTCTAAATGAGATACCCCACATCAAAGGTAAGAGAAACTCAAGTAAGACGGTAGGTGTTGCGAGAGGGCATCAGAGGGCAGACACACTAAAACCATAATCACAGAAAACTAGCCAACTTGATCACAGGACCACAGTCTTGTCTAACTCAATGGAACTAAGCCATGCCGTGTGGGGCCACCCAAGAAAGTCGGGTCATGGTGGAGAGGTCTGATAAAATGTGGCCAACTGGAGAAGGGAATGGCAAACCACTTCAGTATTCTTGCCTTGAGAACCCCATGAACCATATGAAAAGGCAAAATGATAGGATACTGAGAGAGGAACTCCCCAGGTCGGTAGGTGCCCAATATGCTACTGGAGATCAGTGGAGAAATAACTCCAGAAAGAATGAAGGGATGGAGCCAAAGCAAAAGCAATACCCAGTTGTGGATGCGACTGGTGATAGAAGCACGATCCAATGCTGTAAAGAGCAATATTGCATAGGAACCTGGAATGTTAGCTCCATGCATCAAGGCAAATTGGAAGTGGTCAAACAGGAGATGGCAAGAGTGAATGTTGACATGCTAGGAATCAGCAAACTAAAAAGGACTGGAATGGGTGACTTTAATTCAGATGACCATTATATTTACTACTGTGGGCAGGAATCCCTTAAAAGAAATGGAGTAGCCATCACAGTCAACAAAAGAGTCCGAAACGCAGTACTTGGATTCAATCTCAAAAACGACAGAATGATCTCTGTTCGTTTCCAAGGCAAACCATTCAATACCACGGTAATCCAAGCCTATGCCCCAACCAGTAACGCTGAAGAAGCTGAGGTTGAACGGTTCTATGAAGACCTACAAGACGTTTTAGAACTAACACCCAAAAAAGATGTCCTTTTCATTATAGGGGACACGAATGCAAAAGTAGGAAGTCAAGAAACACCTGGAGTAATAGGCAAATTTGGCCTTGGAGTACAGAATGAAGCAGGGCAAAGGCTAATAGAGTTTTGCCAAGAGAATGCACTGGTCATAGCAAACATCCTCTTCCAGCAACACAAGAGAAGACTCTACCCATGGACATCACCAGATGGGCAACACCAAAATCAGATTGATTATATTCTTTGCAGCCAAAGATGGAGAAGCTCTATACACTCAGCAAAAACAAGACCTGGAGCTGACTGTGGCTCAGATCATGAACTCCTTATTGCCAAATTCAGACTTAAACTGAAGAGAGTAGGGTTAACCACTAGACCATTCAGGTATGACCTAAATCAAATCCCTTATGAATATACAGTGGAAGTGAGAAATAGATTTAAGGGACTAGATCTGATAGAGAGCCTGATGAACTATGGACAGAGGTTCGTGACATTGTACAGGAGACAGGGATCAAGACCATCACCACGGAAAAGAAATGCAAAAAGGCAAAATGGTTGTCTGAGGAGGCCTTACAAATAGCTGTGAAAAGAAGAGAAACAAAAAGCCAAGGAGAAAAGGAAAGATATTCCCTTTTGAATGCAGAGTTCCAAAGAATAGCCAGGAGAGATAAGAAAGCCTTCTTCAGCAATCAATGCAAAGAAATAGAGGAAAACAACAGAATGGGAAAGACTAGAGATCTCCTCAAGAAAATTAGAGATACCAAGGGAATATTTCATGCAAAAATGGGCTCTATAAAGGATAGAAATGGTATGAACCAAACAGAAGCAGAAGATATTAAGAAGAGGTGGCAAGAATACACAGAAGAACTGTACAAAAAAGATCTTCATGACCCAGATAATCACAATGGTGTGATCACTCACCTAGAGCCAGACATCTTGGAATGTTAAGTCAAGTGGGCCTTAGAAAGCATCACTACGAACAAAGCTAGTGGATGTGATGGAATTCCAGTTGAGGTATTTCAAATCCTGAAAGATGATGCTGTGAAAGTGCTGCACTCAATATGCCAGCAAATTTGGAAAACTCAGCAGTGGCCACAGGACTGGAAAACGTCCCTTTTCATTCCAATCCCAAAGAAAGGCAATCCCAAAGATTGTTCAAAATACCGCACAATTGCACTCATCTCACATGCTAGTAAAGTAATGCTCAAAATTCTCCAAGCTAGGCTTCAGCAATACATGAACTGAGAACTTCCAAATGTCCAAGCTGGTTTTAGAAAAGGCAGAGGAACCAGAGATCAAATTGCCAATATCCTCTGGATCATCAAAGAAGCAAGAGAGTTCCAGAAAACATCCATTTCTGCTTTATTGACTACACCAAAGCCTTTGACTGAGTGGATCACAATAAACTGTGGAAAATTTTGAAAGAGATGGGAATACCAGACCACCTGACCTGCCCCTTGAGAAACCTATATGCAGGTCAGGAAGCAACAGTTAGAACTGGACATGGAACAACAGACTGGTTCTAAATAGGAAAAGGAGTACATCAAGGCTGTATATTGTCACCCTGCTTATTTAACTTATATGCAGAGTACATCATGAGAAACGCTGGGCTTGAAGAAACACAAGCTGGAATCAAGATTGCTGGGAGAAATATCAATAACCTCAGATATGCAGATGACACCACCCTTATGGCAGAAACTGAAGAGGAACTAAAAAGACTTTTGTTGAAAGTGAAAGAGGAGAGTGAAAATGTTGGCTTAAAGCTCAACATTCAGAAAACTAAGATCATGGCATCTGGTCCCATCACCTCGTGGGAAATAGATGGGGAGACAGTAGAAACAGTGTCAGACTTTATTTTTTGGGGTTCCAAAATCACTGCAGATGGTGACTGCAACCATGAAATTAAAAGACGCTTACTCTTTGGAAGGAAAGTTATGACCAACCTAGATAGCATATTAAAAAGCAGAGACATTACTTTGCCAACAGAGGTCTGTCTGGTCAAGGCTATGGTTTTTCCAGCAGTCATGTATGGATGTGGGAGTTGGACTGTGAAGAAAGCTGAGCACTGAAAAATTGATGCTTTTGAACTGTGGTGTTGGAGAAGACTCTTGAGAGTCCCTTGGACTGCAAGGGGATTGAACGAGTCCATCCTGAAGGATATAAGTCCTGGGTGTTCACTGGAAGGACTGATGCTGAAGCTGAAACTCAATACTTTGGCAACCTCATGTGAACAGTTGACTCATTGGAAAAGACCCTGATGCTGGGAGGGATTGGGGGCAGGAGGAGAAGGGGACAACAGAGGATGAGATGGCTGGCTGGCATCCCCTACCCTATGGGCATGAGTTTGAGTAAACCTCAGATGTTTGTGATGGACAGGGAGGCCTGGCGTGCTGCGATTCATGGGGTCACAAAGAGTCGGACACGACTGAGTGACTGAACTGAACTGAACTGAAATAATCACCATTGAATTTGAGAATATGTGTCATGTTACTTGTCGAGGAACTGATTCTTTTGAACTGTGGTGTTGGAGAAGACTCTTGAGTGTCCCTTGGACTGCAAGGAGGTCCAATCAGTCCATCCTAAAGGAAATCAGTCCTGAGTATTCATTGGAAGACCTGATGCTGAAGATGAAGCTCCAATACTTTGGTCACCTGATGCAAAGAACAGACTCATTTTAAAAGATCCTGATGCTGGAAAAGATTGAAGCCAGGAGGAGAATGGACATGAGTTTGAGTAAGCTCCAGGAGTTGTTGATGGACAGGGAAGCCTGGCATGCTGCAGTCCATGGGGTCGCAAAAAGTCAGAAACAACTGAGCAACTAAACTGAAATGAACTGACATGTTACTTGGTTTCTTGAATATATCTTTGATGAGAACCTGTCCATGATTTGCTTTTTTTCATTCACTTCCATTAATTATTTGGGTAATATTCTAACATTCTATAATGAACTAGACTTAAATCACATTAATATTTCCCGCTCTGACACTTAATATCTGTAACCTGTGGCAAGTCATTTAATAAATGCTTGTTTCAGATTTTCCCAAGTACAAATCAGAGACAATAACATCACCTGTCTCAGTTGTTTCAATGACCATTGACATAATATCTATGAATATCTGGGGAAAATATCTGTAAAATATATGTTGATGATTCTTTGGCATATAAGCAACACTATACATGGATTGACTATTAATATATCTTCTAATGTTTTTGCAAACTATACTATGTTTGTTCTTTCACTAGTATCATTTGTTATTCTAACACCCACACTAAGCTTAATAAACTCTGAAGACATACAGTGTTTGTTCTGCTTTAAAAATGCAGAATAAAGAACGTTTAGTTATCATCTCTTCCTCTGTCTTTATAATTTGTTATTATTTTCAGTAAATCAGTTCTTTCTCTGAGCTAGCCACATTTATACTGTTGTTCCATATGGTCTGTATTTATGTATATTTAGTCACAAGTTTGGAGAAGGAAATGTCAACCCACTCCAGTGTCCTTGCCTGGAGAATCGTGTGGACAGAAGGCCTGGGTGGCCTGCCGTCTATAGGGTCACACGGAGTCAGACACAACTGAAGCAATTTAGCAGCAGCAGCAGCAGTCACAAGCAGTCACAAGTTTGTTCTCATTCATGGATTTTGTTTTCCTTGTGCTAAATGTTAATCTCTCAGTCATATCTGACTCTTTGTGACCCTATGGACTGTAGCTCACCAGGCTCTTCTGTCTATGGACTTCTCCAGCAAGGATATGGGAGTGGGTTACCATTTCCTTCGCTAGGGGATCTTCCCAACCCAGGGACTGAACCTGGGTCTCTTGCATTGTAAGCAGATTCTTTGCCTTCTGAGTCACCAGGAAAACCCTTGTTTACCCTGTAATCAGTTGTAATTAAGAAGTTTCTTCATAAGTTCTAGTTGTCCATTTTAATCTTTATAGTGCCATGGCTTTAATGTTAACCTTTGTTTCTTTCAAATATTAAATGCATTTTTAAAAATAACTCGTATAATGTAAATTCAATATCTGAAGTTGAGCAACCTTCTTTTTTTTTCTTTCTATTTTTCTGGAAATTCACATGAACAAGGACTTTATCTATGGAAGTTCCTTCATATTTGAATGGTTGATAATTCTTTTCTCTGGCCAATATTTTTTAGTCCCACAAAGCTTTTTCTAAACTAGGAACACCTTAAATTGATTTCAAATGAATTTGACAGTTCATGAAGGCATTTTTTTTCCATTTATTTTTATTAATTGGAGGCTAATTACTTTACAATATTGTAGTGGGTTTTGTCATATATTGACATGAATCAGCCATGGAGTTACATGTATGCCCCATGCCAATCCCCCCTCCCACCTCCCTCTCCAGCCGATTCCTCTGGGTCTTCCCAGTGCACCAGGCCCGAGCACTTGTCTCATGCATCCAACCTGGGCTGGTGATCTGTTTCACTATAGATATTATATATGTTTTGATGTTGTTCTTTTGAAACATCCCACCCTCACCTTCTCCCACAGAGTCCAAAAGTCTGTTCTGTACATCTGTGTCCCTTTTTCTGTTTGCATATAGGGTTATCATTACCATCTTTCTAAATTCCATATATATGTGTTAGTATGCTATAATGTGCTTTATCTTTCTGGCTTACTCCACTGTATAATGGCATCCAGTTTCATCCATCTCATTAGAACTGATTCAAATGAATTCTTTTTAATGGCTGAGTAATATTCCATGGTGTATATGTACCACAGCTTCCTCATCCATTCGTCTGCTCATGGGCATCTAGGTTGCTTCTATGGCCTGGCTATTATAAACAGTGCTGTGATGAACACTGGGGTGCATGTGTCTCTTTCAGATCTGGTTTCCTCGGTGTGTATGCCCAGAAGTGGGATTGCTGGGTCATATGGCAGTTCTATTTCTAGTTTTTCAAGAAATCTCCACACTGTTCTCCGTGGTGGCTGTACTAGTTTGCATTCCCACCAACAGTGTAAGAGGGTTCCCTTTTCTCCACACCCTCTCCAGCATTTATTGCTTGTAGACTTTTGGATAGCAGCCATCCTGACTGGCGTGTAACGGTACCTCATTGTGGTTTTGATTTGCATTTCTCTGATAATGAGTGATGTTGAGCATCTTTTCACGTGTTTGTTAGCCATCTGTATGCCTTCTTTGGAGTAATGTCTGTTTAAATCTTTGGCCCATTTTTTGATTGGGTCATTTATTTTTCTGGAGTTGAGCTGGAGGAGTTGCTTGTATATTTTTGAGATTAATCCTGTCTGTTGCTTCATTTGCTATTATTTTCTCCCATTCTGAGGGCTGTCTTTTCACCTTGCTTATAGTTTCCTTTGTTGTGCAAAAGCTTTTAAGCTTCATTCGGTCCCATTTGTTTATTTTTGCTTTTATTTCCAATATTCTAGGAGGTGGGTCATAGAGGATCCTCCTGTGATTCATGTTGGAGAGTGTTTTACCTATGTTCTCCTTTAGGAGTTTTATAGTTTCTGGTCTTACATTTAGATTTTTAATACATTTTGAGTTTATTTTTGTGTATGGTGTTAGAAAGTGTTCTAGTTTCATTCTTTGACAGGTGGTTGGCCAGTTTTCACAGCACCACTTGTTAAAGAGGTTGTCTTTTTTCCATTGTATATCCTTGCCTCCTTTGTCGAAGATAGGGTGACCATAGGTTCGTGTATTTATCTCTGGGTTTTCTATTCTGTTCCATTGATCTATATTTCTGTCTTTGTGGCAGTACCATACTGTCTTGATGACTGTGGCTTTGTAGTATAGTCTGAAGTCAGGCAGGTTGATTCCTCCAGTTCCATTCTTCTTTCTCAAGGTTACTTTGGCTATTTGAGGTTTTTTGTATTTCCATACAAATTGTGAAATTATTTGTTCTAGTTCTAGGAAAAATCCCATTGGTAGCTTGATAGGGATTGCATTGAATCTATAGATTGCTTTGAGTAGTATAGCCATTTTGACAATATTTATTCTTCCAATACATGAACATAGTATGTTTCTCCATCTGTTTGTGTCCTCTTTGGTTTCTTTCATCAGTGATTTATAGTTTTCCATGTATACATCTTTTGTTTCTTCAGGTAGATATACTCCTAAGTATTTTATTCTTTTTGTTGCAATGGTGAATGGTATTGTTTCCTTAATTTCTCTTTCTGTTTTCTCATTGTTAGTGTATAGGAATGCAAGGGATTTCTGTCTGGTAATTTTATATCCTACAACTTTACTATATTCATGGATTAGCTCTAGTAATTTTCTGGTAGAGTCTTTAGGGTTTTCTATGTAGAGGATCATGTCATCTGCAAACAGCCAGAGTTTTACTTCTTCTTTTCCTATCTGGATTGCTTTTACTTCTTTTTCTGCCCTGATTGCTGTGGCCAACACTTCCAAAACTATGTTGAATAGTAGTGGTGAGAGTGGGCACCCTTGTCTTGTTCCTGATTTTAGGGGAAATGCTTTCAATTTTTCACCATTGAGGGTGATGCTTGCTGTGGATTTGTCATATATAGCTTTTATTATGTTGAGGTATGTTCCTTCTATTCCTGCTTTCTGGAGAGTTTTAATCATAAATGGGTATTGAATTTTGTCAAAGGCTTTTTCTGCATCTATTGAGATAATCATATGGTTTTTATCTTTCAATTTGTTAATGTGGTGTATTACATTGATTGATCTGTGGATATTAAAGAATCCTTGCATTCCTGGGATAAAGCCCACTTGGTCATGGTGTATGATTTTTTTAATATGTTGTTGGATTCTGTTTGCTAGAATTTTGTTAAGGATTTTTGCATCTATGTTCATCAGTGATATTGGCCTGTAGTTTTCTTTTTTTTTTGTCGCATCTTTGTCTGGTTTTGGAATTAGGGTGATGATGGCTTCATGGAATGAGTTTGGACGTTTACCTTCTTCTGCAATTTTCTGGAAGAGTTTGAGTAAGATAGGTGTTAGCTCTTCTCTAAATTTTTGGTAGAATTCAGCTGTGAAGCCATCTGGTCCTGGGCTTTTGTTTACTGGAAGATTTCTGATTACAGTTTCGATTTCCTTGCTTGTGATGGGTCTGTTAAGATCTTCTATTTCTTCCTGGTTCAGTTTTGGAAAGTTATAATTTTCTAAGAATTTGTCCATTTCTTCCAAGTTGCCCATTTTATTAGCAGAGAGCTGCTGGTAGTAGTCTCTCATGATTCTTTGTATTTTAGTGTTGTCTGTTGTGATCTCTCCATTTTCATTTCTAATTCTCTTAATTTGGTTCTTCTCCCTTTGTTTCTTAATGAGTATTGCTAATGGTTTGTCAATTTTGTTTATTTTTTCAAAGAACCAGCTTTTAGCTTTGTTGATTTTTGCTATGGTCTCTTTAGTTTCTTTTGCATTTATTTCTGCCCTAATTTTTAAGATTTCTTTCTTTCTACTAACCCTGGGGTTCTTCATTTCTTCCTTCTCTAGTTGCTTTAGGTGTAGAGTTAGGTTATTTATTTGACTTTTTTCTTGTTTCTTGAGGTAAGCCTGTAATGCTATGAAGCTTCCCCTTAGCACTGCGTTTACAGTGTCCCATGGATTTTGGGTTGTTGTGTTTTCATTTTCATTCATTTCTATGCATATTTTGATTTCTTTTTTGATATCTTCTATGATTTGTTGGTTATTCAGAAGCGTGTTATTTAGCCTCCACATGTTTGAATTTTTAACAAATTTTTTCCTATCATTGAGATCTAATCTTATTGCACTGTGGTTAGAAGAGATGACTAGAATGATTTCATTTTTTTTTTTTTTGAGTTTTCCAAGACTAGATTTATGGCCCAGGATGTGATCTATTCTGGAGAAGATTCCGTGTGCACTTGAGAAAAAGTTGAAGTTGCTTGTTTTGGGGTGAAATGTCCTATAGATGTTAATTAGGTCTAGCTGGTCCATTGTGTCATTTAAATTTTGTGTTTCCTCGTTAATTTTCTGTTTAGTTGATCTATCCATAGCTGTGAGTGGGATATTAAAGTCTCCCACTATTATTGTGTTACTATTAATTTCCTCTTTCATACTCATTAGCGTTTGCCTTACATATTTTGGTGCTCCTATTTTGGGTGCATATATATTTATAATTGTTATATCTTCTTCTTGGATTGATCCTTTGATCATTATGTAGTGTCCTTCTTTGTCTCTTTTCACAGCCTTTATTTGAAAGTCTATTTTATCCGATATGGGTATTGCAACTCCTGCTTTCTTTTGGTCTCTGTTTGTGTGAAATATTTTTTTCCAGCCCTTCACTTTTAGTCTGTATGTGTCTCTTGTTTTGAGGTGGGTCTCTTGTAGATAGCATATTTAGGGGTCTTCTTTCTGTATCCATTCAGCCAGTCTTTGTCTTTTGGTTGGGGCATTCAACCCATTTACATTTAAGGTAATTATTGATAGGTGTGGTCCTGTTGCCATTTACTTTGTTGTTTTGGGTTCACGTTTATACAGCCTTTCTGTGTTTCCTGTCTAAAGAAGATCCTTTAGCATTTGTTGAAGAGCTGGTTTGGTGGTGCTGAATTCTCTCAGCTTTTGCTTGTCTGTAAAGCTTTTGAATTCTTCTTCATATCTGAATGAGATCCTTGCTGGGAACAGTAATCTAGGTTGTAGGTTATTCTCTTTCATTACTTTAAGTATGCCCAACCATTCCTTTCTGGCTTGAAGGGTTTCTATTGATAGATCAGCTGTTATCCTTATGGGAATCCCTTTGTGTGTTATTTGTTGTTTCTCCCTTGCTGCTTTTAATATTTGTTCTTTGGGTTTGATCTTTGTTAATTTGATTAATATGTGTCTTGGGGTGTTTCGCCTTGGGTTTATCCTGTTTGGGACTCTCTGGGATTCTTTGACTTGGGTGGCTATTTCCTTCCCCATTTTAGGGAAATTTTCAGCTATTATCTCCTCGAGTATTTTCTCATTGCCTTTCTTTTTGTCTTCTTCTTCTGGGACTCCTATGATTCGCAAGTTGAGACATTTCACATTGTCCCAGAGGTCCCTGAACTTTTCCTCATTTCTTTTGATTCTTTTTTCTTTTTTCCTCTCTGTTTCATTTATTTCCACCATTTTATCTTCTATCTCACTTATCCTATCTTCTGTCTCTGTTATTCTACTCTTGGTTCCCTCCAGAGTGTTTCTGATCTCATTTATTGCATTATTCATTTTTAATTGACTCTTTTTTTATTTCTTCTAGGTCTTTATTAAACATTTCTTGCATCTTCTCAATCTTTGTCTCCAGGCTATTTATCTGTAACTCCATTTTGTTTTCAAGATGTTGGGTCATTTTTATTATCATTATTCTAAATTCTTTTTCTTTTATTATCATTATTCTAAATTCTTTTTTCCTATCTCCTCCTCTTTTGTTTGACTTGGTGGGCATTTTTCATGTTTCTTTACCTGTTGGGTATTTCTCTGCCTTTTCATCTTGTTTAGATTGCTGTGTCTGGAGTGGGCTTTCTGTATTCTGGAGGTCTGTGGTTCCTTTTTATTGTGGAGGTTTCACCCAGTGGGTGGGGTTGGATGATTGGCTTGTCAAGGTTTCCTGGTTAGGGAAGCTTGTGTCAGTGTTCTGGTGCGTGGAAATGGATTTCTTCTCTCTGGAGTGCAATGGGTTGTCCAGTAGTGAGTTTTGAGATGGGTCGATGTGTTAGGTGTGACTTTGGGCAGCCTGCATGTTGACACTCAGAGTTATGTTCCTGCGTTGCTAGAGAATTTGCGTGGTATGTCTTGCTCTGAAACTTACTGGCTCTTGTGCGGTGGTTGGTTTCAGTGTAGGTATGGAGGCTTTTAGACAGTCTCATATTACTTAATGTTCCATGTAGTCGGGAGTTTTCTGGTGTTCTCAGGTTTTAGGCTTTAGTCTCCTGCCTCTGGATTTCAGTTTTATTCTTCCAGTAGTCTCAAGACTTCTCCAACTATCCACCACTGATAATAAAAACTTCTAGGTTAATGGTGAAAAGATTCTCCACTGTGAGAGACACCCAGAGAGGTTCACAGAATCACATGAAGAAGAGGAGAGGGAGGAGGGAGATAGAGATGAGCAGGAGGAGAAAAAGGGGGACTCAAGAGGAGAGAGACAGATCTACGCAGCTGTCTGTTCCGAAAGTGTTCTCCGTAGCCCAGAAACCCACAGAGATTCACAGAATTGGATTGGGAAGAGAAGGGGAAAGGAGGAAATAAGAGGTGTTCTGAGGTAGAAAACGGAGAGTCAAAATTGGGAGAGAGTAATCAACACTCCTGAATAAAAATGGGAGCTGAATATTGGGTTCTTAAGTGTCCAAAATTTATATCACATACTGAAAAACAAAGATTAAAAATCTAGAGTAGAGGTTAGACTCTTAAAAATACAATATAAAAAACAAAAACACAAAAAGTTTTAGAAATATATATGAATTTTGGTTTAAAAATAGGGCTTCTCTCTCTCGCTCTTTTTTTTTTTTTCTTTGCAAGGTTATAGTGAAATGAAAATGAAAATTAAGGAGTAGTACAGGAGTAATAGAGAACTTTAAAAGGACTTTAAAAGATAAAAAGAAAAGAAAAGGAAAAAAAAAAAAACAAGAAAAAAAATTTTTCCTGATTAAAAAAATTGGAAAATTCTATGAAAATGAAAGTTAAGGAGTAATGGGGGAGTAATAGGGAATTTTAAAAGAAAATAAAAGAGAAAAAAGAAAAAAGAAAAGAAAAGAAAAAAAGATTTTTTTTTTTAATTTAAAAAAACAGAAGTAAAAATATATCTAGGAATTTCTCTGGAGCTGTTGCGGTCAGTGTGGGTTCGGTTCAGCTTCAGATAGCTCCTCGTTCCAGCTTACACTTCTCAATATCTACAGGCCCCTTCCAGTGTAGTCGCTGTTACCTACAGGGGTTTTATTTTATTTTTTTTCTCCATTTATTTTTATTAGTTGGAGGCTAATTACTTTACATCATTGCAGTGGTTTTTGTCATACATTGAAATGAATTAGTCATGGATTTACATATATTCCCCATCCCTGTCCCCCCTCCCACCTCCCTGTCCACCCGATTCCTCTGGTTCTTCCCAGTGCACCAGGCCCGAGCACTTGTCTCATGCACCCAACCTGGGCTGGTGATCTGTTTCACCCTAGATAATATACATATTTCGATGCTGTTCTCTTGAAACATCCCACCCTCGCCTTCTCCCACAGAGTCCACAAGTCTGTTCTATACATCTGAGTCTCTTTATCTGTTTTGCATATAGGGTTATCGTTACCATCTTTCTAAAGTCCATATATATGTGTTAGTATACTGTAATGGTCTTTATCTTTCTGGCTTACTTCGCTCTGTATAATGGGCTCCAATTTCATCCATCTCATTAGAACTGATTCAAATGAATTCTTTTTAATGGCTGAGTAATATTCCATGGTGTATATGTACCACAGCTTTCTCATCCATTCGTCTGCTGATGGGCATCTAGGTTGCTTCCATGTCCTGGCTATTATAAACAGTGATGTGATGAACACTGGGGTGCACGTGTCTCTTTCAGATCTGGTTTCCTCAGTGTGTATTCCCAGAAGTGGGATTGCTGGGTCATATGGCAGTTCTATTTCCAGCTTTTTAAGAGATCTCCAGACTGTTTTCCATAGTGGCTGTACTAATTTGCATTCCCACCAACAGTGTAAGAGGGTTCCCTTTTCTCCACACCCTCTCAGAATTTATTGTTTGTAGACTTTTCAGATAGAAAATTACTAGAGCTAATCACCGAATACAGTAAAGATGCAGGATATAAAATTAACACACAGAAATCTCTTGCATTCCTATACACTAACAATGAGAAAACAGAAAGAGAAATTAAGGAAACAATACCATTCACCATTGCAACAAAAAGAATAAAATACTTAGGAGTATATCTACCTAAAGAAACAAAAGACCTATACATAGAAAACTACAAAACACTGATGAAAGAAATCAAAGAGGACACAAACAGATGGAGAAATATACCATGTTCATGGATTGGAAGAATCAATATTGTCAAAATGGCTATACTACCCAAAGCAATCTATAGATTCAATGCAATCCCTATCAAACTACCAACGGTATTTTTCACAGAACTAGAACAAATGATTTCACAGTTTGTATGGAAATACAAAAAACCTCAAATAGCCAAAGTAACCTTGAGAAAGAAGAATGGAACTGGAGCAATCAACCTGCCTGACTTCAGACTATACTACAAAGCCACAGTCATCAAGACAGTATGGTACTGCCACAAAGACAGAAATATAGATCAATGGAACAGAATAGAAAACCCAGAGATAAATACACGAACCTATGGTCACCCTATCTTCGACAAAGGAGGCAAGGATATACAATGGAAAAAAGACAACCTCTTTAACAAGTGGTGCTGTGAAAACTGGCCAACCACCTGTCAAAGAATGAAACTAGAACACTTTCTAACACCATACACAAAAATAAACTCAAAATGTATTAAAAATCTAAATGTAAGACCAGAAACTATAAAACTCCTAAAGGAGAACATAGGTAAAACACTCTCCAACATGAATCACAGGAGGATCCTCTATGACCCACCTCCTAGAATATTGGAAATAAAAGCAAAAATAAACAAATGGGACCGAATGAAGCTTAAAAGCTTTTGCACAACAAAGGAAACTATAAGCAAGGTGAAAAGACAGCCCTCAGATTGGGAGAAAATAGTAGCAAACGAAGCAACAGACAAAGGATTAATCTCAAAAATATACAAGCAACTCCTCCAGCTCAACTCCAGAAAAATAAATGACCCAATCAAAAAATGGGCCAAAGAACTAAACAGACATTTCTCCAAGGAAGACATACAGATGGCAAAAAAAAAACACATGAAAAGATGCTCAACATCACTCACTATCAGAGAAATGCAAATCAAAACCACAATGAGGTACCGTTACACTCCAGTCAGGATGGCTGCTATCCAAAAACCTACGGGGGTTTTAATCTCTGCACCGGTCCCTTCTGAAGCGGTTCCCTTTGTTTATTTGGCTTCTGTTTGCCGGTCTCTTCAGTGCCTAATTTCCGCCCTGACACTGCCAGGCGGAGGTGGTCTCCTGTTCAGGTTCGCTAGTTTCGTCGTGCTGCAGGGAGGGGCTGGCGCTGCTTTCCTCTCTACGCTGCTCAGGCTCCTGGCTGCTCTATATGGAGAGTGTCCTGCGCTGCGCGCGGTTCCAGCCATTGGGTGTTCCACAAAAGCGTGGAACAAAAAGCTGCGCCTGTGTTTTGTGCCTTCCCCGTCAGAGCGGCTCAGGCAGCCAGGAGCTTGACGGGTGCACTCTCCCCAGGTGTAGTACGCCTTCTCCCCTCCGCGTCCCCAGCCCCAGTCCCCGCCCTCCCCGGTCGGGTGCCTGCGCCCTGTGTCTAGTTGCGACCCTCCTGGCGGATGTCGACCATCCGGAATCTCAGGAGGTCTTTGATTAGAAACTGGAGACCTGTTTGCAGTGCGGTAGGGGATGCAGTCCTTGGGGCCGAGCCTGCCCCTTTCCCCTCCCCACTGCGTACAGTCTCAGGCGGGGCTGGGCCGGTCCGCAGCCAGCTAGCTCCTCCGAACTTGCTCAGACCCTTTGTTCTGTCAACGACCGGCAGTGTGTTCGGGCCGGTTAATTTTCTCTCTCTCTCTTTTGCTGTCCCACAGTTTAAGTTGGTAACTCACAAAAGCTCCCTCCGATTGCCCTCAGGGCACTCAGGCCTGGTCCTTACCCTAAGCAGTGCCGCCCGCTCCTCTCCGTTCCGCCCCTACTTGCTGGTGGCAGATGTGGGCGTCTGGGGTACTTTTCTGCTGGGAGTTGCTTTTAAGCATGTAATCTGTGGGTTTTATTTATTTTTCCCTTCCAGTTAGGTTGCCCTCCAAGATTCAAAAACTTCCCCCAGACCCGCCAGTGTGAGGGTTTCCTGGTGTTTGGAAACTTCCTCTATTAAGAATCCCTTCCTGGGATGGGTCTCTGTCCCTAGCTCTTTTGTCTCACTTTTTGTCTTTTATATTTTGTCCTACCTCCTTTTGAAGACAATGGGATGCTTTTCTGGGCGCCTGATGACCTCAGCTAGCGATCAGAAGTTGTTTTGTGAAGTTTACTCTGCGTTCAATTGTTCTTTTGATGAATTTGTGGGGGAGAAAGTGGTCTCCCTGTCCTATTCCTCCGCCATCTTGGCTCTTCTTCCCATCAAGGCATTTTAAATCTAAACCCAAAATGAAAAATGAATTGACATATTTTTTGGGGCGGGGGATTTTCAAAATAGATTATCTTTAGTTTGTCCATTAGTCAAAGCCTAAGTAAATTACTTTGATTTTGGTGTTGCTGTTGTTATTATTGACTCTATATCTCTGTAGAGGTTATAGTCCTACAGCAATCTTAATTTCCTCAATTTAATGTCTATTCTAGCTCCTTGCTTTTTGTGAACGTTATAACTGGCCTCTTATATTCCATCAGATGATATATTTAAAGTCTAGGTTACCTTAAGGCAACCTGTTGACCTCAACATGTATAAAACACAAGTCTACATGATTGGAAGAGGTAGTGCTCGATTTGACTATCTCTCATCACTTTGAGATTTGAATTGCAGTATCTTTGTCTCTAAACAGGAAAAATAATGTCAGTTCCATGGAGTTTCCATTGAAAATAAGTATTTTCTACTCTTAATATTCTGTGAAACAAAGTGAGATAAGGTAAAGGACTGTGTGGTTTGCTTCCCTTGTAGCTCAGTAGGTAAAGAATCTGCCTGCAATGCAGGAGACCTGGATTTGACTCCTGGGTCATGAAGATCCCCTGGAGAAGGAAATGGCAACCCTCTCCAGTCCTCTTGCCTGGAGAATCCCATGGACAGAGGAGCCTGGGTGGCTACAGTCCATGGGGTCGCAAGAGTTGGACATGACTTAGTGACTAAACCACCACCACCACCATTCAAATGTGAAGTATTATTATTGTTATATTATATATAATAAATTATGTTATTATATTATATTATTATAGCTATGCTTTTTGCGACATTGGTTGATCTAACAGTTTTAGACATGTGTATTATCAAGAAAACTGAACGCCAAAGAATTGATGCTTTTGAACTGTGGTGTTGGAGAAGACTCCTGAGAGTCCCTTGGACTGAAAGAAGATCCAACCAGTCCATCCTAAAGGAGATCAGTCCTGAAAAGTCATTGGAAGGACATGCTGAAACTGAAACTCCAATACTTTGGCCACCTGATGCAAAGAGCTGATTCATCTGAAAAGACCCTGATGCTGGGAATGATTGAATGCGGGAGGAGAAGGGGACAATAGAGGATGAGATGGTTGGATGGCGTCACTGACTTGATACACATGAGTCTGAGCAAGCTCTGGGAGTTGGTGATGGACAGGGAAGCCTGGTGTGCTGCAGACCATGGGGTCACAAAAAGTCAGACACGACTGAGTGACTAAACTGAACTGATTATCAAGTCACATTTTATCTCTTTGTGTGTGTGAGTTACTTCCTCAGCCATGCCCCACTTCTTTGTGATCCCATGGACTGTAGCTCACCAAGGGTCCTCTGTCCATGAAATTCTCCAGGCAAAAATACTGGAGTGGATTGGCATTTCCTTATCGGGAGTTTCTGTAGGAGAAATTAGAATTGGACGCCTCAAGTCCAAGGGAGCTATACATATCTACGTATATTTCTTTACATAGAATTTTAGGTAACACTCGACCAATTAATCTTGTTGCCCGCTCCCCCTAAAAGTCCCAAGGCAGGGGTGGGGGTGAGCCAGATATAGATCATGGGAGAAAAGTGTGATTTTCTGAAGACTATGTCTCTTGTGTGTTTCAGGCTAAAGAGAGTGCTAATGGAAGCAGGGTATAGTACTGAGCTGATGGATAAGTGTAAAGGACTGAGACATACTGTTGACTGAATGAGTTCATGGAGGCTCAGAAAAGGTCACAGTAAGATAAACTGCAATGGCTTGTTGATTATCTTGAATTAAGTTTACTTGAGAAACACCTATTGAAAAATAATAAAAACACATTCTAGCCCTCCACTTTTCCTCAAAGGTGGAAAATAAATCTCACCTGTGAGGGTACCTTCTGAATACCAAGAAAATAGAAATCATCCTTATCACCAGAGTTAGAGAATTCAAGTTAAAAAAACTAAACCAACTGTGACTTTCATTAGATCACAACCCCAAGCAGGAGTCCCTTTGTTTTGTAAAATATTCATAAATAATTGTCTTTGTTTGGAACTGATAAACAATTTGCTTTTGTCACTTTGGGTGAGGCCTCTGCACGTATGATTTTTTTGTTTTTTTTTTCTCCTCTTTATATATCTGTGTAAACTTAATCATAGACCAGTCAAAAGAGCTCAAGCAAGGTTAGGAGGGCATTTTCCCCTTTTTGAAAGTTCAAGTGTTCATTTCCAGTGGTAAGGAAGGCATGCTTATTTAGTAAAGTTGAGCAGAAATAAATTTTGAAAGTTATCACCTACATTTTATAGTAAATCACCCCATTTAGAGATAGTCTAAAACAACGACCAATTCCTTCCTAAAAGAAAATACTATTCTATGATTAATATTTTTATTCTCCAAGATATAAATTAACTTTTTCACTGACATTGATTCCTCAATGTATGAGTTCTTACTTTTGGGTCTGGGCAAGCAAAGGTTTCTTGGAGAATTCAAAATTCTTGTCTATTGACATGGATACTCAAATATATTTTAGCAAGATTTTCTCCATGGAAATTTCCCCCATCTCTTCAAGAAGTGGATGTATATTTGGACAAATTACTGAACTAAGCAATAGGAAGAAGTTATTGTCTATAGAAAATAAAAAGTCTTAAGAACAGTAGCATTGAATTCATTTATTAATAGAAAGCAGTTTCCTGCTGAACAGTTCTTTGATCAAAGCTTCTTTCACATCCTTGTTCCTCAGACTGTAGATGACGGGGTTCAACATGGGATCACTGTGGTGTACAACACAGCCACCATTTTCCCCTGCTGCAGACTCTTCTGAAGGGGGTCTAAGATACATGAAGAAAAGAGTTGTATAGAAGATGGTGACAGCTGTCAGATGGGAGCCACAGGTAGAGAAAGCTTTGTGCCTGCCTTCTGTGGAACGAATCCTCAACGTGGCAGGAAAAATGTAGATGTAAGAAATGAGGATGATGAAGAGAGAACAAGTGAAGTTAAAACCAGCCACAACAAACATGGACAATTCTTTGTTATAGGTGTTGGAACAAGCCAGCTTAATCAGCGGTGGGTCAGCACAGTAGAAGTGATTAATTTCTTTGCGACCACAGAAGGCTAGGTTGTAGGTCCACATGGTCTCCATCAGCCCAGTGAGCGCTCCATATACATAAGGCACCGTGATGAGGGATGTGCACACACTCTTAGACATTTTGCTGCCATAAAGCAGGGGGTTGCATATGGCCATGTACCAATCAAAGGCCATGACAGCCAGGGTGTAGATCTCTACATGGACCAAGGCAATAAAAAAGTAACACTGAACCATGCAAGCTGTATAAGAAATGGTTTTCCTCTCTGATAAGAAAATTCCCAACATCTTTGGAGTCACAATGGAAGAGAAACACAGATCCATGAAGGATAAGTGGCTCAGGAAAAAGTACATGGGCATGTGGAGGTGGGCATTGACCCTGATGAGGACAATTATGCCAAGATTTCCTGCCACTGTGACCATATAAATGGTGAAAAATAAGCAAAGAAGAAAATCTGCAATTCCTGGGTACTAGATAGTCCAAGGAGAATGAACTCAGTCACTAATGTGAAGTTTCTTCTCATAATTTCCTTCATGAGATATTGACCTTTACATTTATATTGGATTACAATAAAGTGGAAAAATTAATATTACTATGTCACTAATGACTTTCTCACCAATTTTTTTTCCTTCTCTTTCTTTTTCATTATGCCATTTCAACTGTTGCTCATTCTCACTAAGCACAATCTCAGTCTGGCACTGAAATCTTGTTGTATTCAAAGAATCTCTTCCATTTTTGATATGGTCCTCCATTATTTTTTATTTCCATATTTTTCACTTCCCTTCTAATTGTGCTTCTCTCACTTGTTTCTTTATCCACTTTCTCCTTCTCTTTCTCTGCCCTAGTCTTTCTGTTTGAAAAATCTGTTTTATGTGATAACCATCCTCAGATATCACAGTCAGGTCTGTTTATCTTTATATCTAACTATATGAACAGGTGAGAAAGAGTTTAAAAAGAGAAAATAATATGGTATCAATGGACAATATTTTCCTAAAAGACCTAATTCTTTTTGGATAATTTTCACATAATCAGTTGCTTACTGGAGAATACAAACTAATTAAGTTGGGCAAGTTTTATGCTTTCCAACTTATTCAGACTCAATAGAATAAGAACTTTCTAGGTGAATAGCTGGAATTTTCCTTCACTTTGTTCAAAAATATATACATAATTGTATTCTGACAGTTGGCCAGCTTTTAAATTCTCCAGCCATTTGCATCCTGTTAGGATATTTTATAGAGAGTTTCCCACTGCTTGGAGTTGGCAGTGATAAAAATTCTCAGTTCCTGGTCTCAGTTCTGGTTTCACTGTGAAATCTGAGGGCCAAGATTCTGTGTTCAAAGAAGAATATGCAGAAATCACATGCTGTCCTGCAGATATCTTACATGAGTCAGTTAGTGACTTAAGGTGCTCACTTGAATGAAAACTATTTTTGCATTAAATTGATCACAGTGTGAACCTGCAAAGGAAGACTGACTCTATGAAGTCTGAGTTGACTGATCTCCAGACTCCTTGGGTTTTTCCTTTATGCCTGGTATTCTGGCTACATATTGATCTGCAAGGCCATGTGTTTCCAAAACAGTTTAGTTTTTGCTCGAGGAAGCTAGAGCTGACTTCTGTTTTGGCAAGAAATAGAAGAAGGAAAAAAAAAAAACTCATGCTAACAATAACTAAAATATTAGTGTCTGCTTCTCTATGTAGACTTCATCTATATTCACTAAAATTCTGCACTTTTCTGGTCATTGGCATTTATTTTTTTTCCATCTAGTTATTTATAAATCATAAGTCTAATGTTGGTATCATACATGATTGAACAAATAAGTAGATTTAGATGGTTCTAAATACACGTAGAATAAAGAAATCTACCTACCAATGGGGGAAGAACTGTCTTCAGAAAGAATATCAATGGCTCTTCTGAGGAATGAAGAAGGCAGAATTTATATCATTTGTAGGTTGACACTGTTTTCCTAAGAGATTGTACAAACAAATGAGGGTAAAATAATTACTTTTTAAGATAATTATTCTTCAATACGTGAGTTCTCTGGAGAAATAACAACTGGGCCCAATGCAGATTTACCATGGGACCCAACCTTCAGTCTCAGTATTTTCCTCCTTACATTGGGAAATCCACACCGTAGTATTGATGTCTGCCATGGATGTTCATACTACATTGTATTTGCCATAATATTAGCTTAATGTAATTTCTTCCACACCATTATCATAACTTTCTGTCACAATGTGTTACCACCTTACTCAGTCTTATGGGTTGAATTGTGTTCCTTTATAATCCACATATTAAAATCTCTACTGTCAGTACTTCAGAATATGTCTGAGTTTGGAGATAGTGCCTTTAAAGAGGAAACTAAAGTGTCATGAGTTCATATGAGTGGGTCCCAACACAAGATGACTGCTGTCTTTATTATTTTTTTGAAAAAAAAAAGGAGATTAGTACATAGAAACTCACAGAGGATGGAGAATGGGACAAGTGCTCAGGGCTGGTGCACTGGGAAGACCCAGAGGGATGAGATGGGGAGGGAGCCGGGAGGGGGGATCGGGATGGGGAACGCATGTAAATCCATGGCTGATTCATGTCAATGTATGGCAAAAACCACTACAATATTGTAAATTAATTAGCCTCCAGCTAATAAAAATAAATGAAAAAAAAAATCTCTATCAGTTGCGGTGTGAAATAAGAGGAAACTTTCCCTCAAAATAGTCCTGCCTAGGTAAACAAGTTTCCATTAAGGTAATTAAATAGAGGAATTTTTCTAGGAAAAATCCATTTTTTGTAATAGTTTACTCAACCCAAGATCATCAAAAGAAACAATAATTTTGACTATGATGCAATTTCCAAGTCTATGACTACTTTTACATGCATTCTGAATTTTGAAGCTCAATAATGAGTATCATATTTCTTTAATACTCAGGAAAATTTATTCAACAATTAAATTTCCATTGAACATCCACTTGTAGAATGTGAGATAGATGAGTTTTAAAGTAAGGAATCAAGGCTTCATAGCCAAAGCTTTTAAATAAATCACTGATATAAATAGTACTCTTGACTCTGGATTGAATATTCTTAAACATTTTATAATATTTTATTGTATTATTCATATAAAACAAACTAAAATCATGTTAACAATATCCCATAGTAAAAAGATAATTAAATATGAGCCATTCAAATTTTTCAGGTAGTGATTCTTCATGCTTATGAATAAAGAAAAATATGCGGTAATTAAACTTTGGTATTCTTTATATTCTTTGTATTTATTTGGCAGTTCAAATGAAGAATCACAAACATGTAAGAGAGACACTACTTCAATTTTACTATTCATTCTTCCAAGGAAGTACCATATTCATAAGAGGATTAAAAAGCAGGGATATTTTTCTGGTTTTCAAATATTAAAAAGATGGAAAATTCATTTGAAAAAATGTAAATTTTTGAGATTACCATATATTCTTATTCATATTTTGGAGTTCCAATATTATCTATGATAAATAGCAATTTCATTTCATCTTAGTAGTTACAAAGTGGCAAGACACCATAATGTTGGTCCATACCCCCAGCTCTGCAGAAAACAACTGGTTCTGTATGCAAATCTATGCAAAATCACATATACAGGCAATGGTAGCCACATAAGTGTGCATTTTGGACTTAACTAATGACAAATACATGAAACTACATGAAAAGTAGGTAATCATATGGATGTAATGGTCACAGAGAGCAGCAGGAAGGAAACCTTGAGTTACCAGAAATGTAATCATATTATACTCTTCAAATAAGTTGGACAAGAAAATGACCTTTTTAAACAAAATGTTAACCAGAATGTGTGAGATTGGCAGACTGGCAAAGTGGCAGTATGAGGGTGTGAATCTCAAAGTTAGGTCTAAGTTTTCAACAAGAAAGAGAATACAGGGAAATAGGAATAAGATGAAGAAGACAAGTTGCAAAACTGAACAACTGGTCAGTTTCAGGAGGCTAAAATCCTTCTTTCTTGTCTGATTTATTCTGAACATTTCCAGTTGAATTCTTCTGTTTAAGGAAATAAAAACAGATTTATTACACATGAATAAATTATACACATTTATGATACCATCAGTATGTTAACATGATGTCTAATTCTCTTCACATTATAAGACTTAAATTGTAGTTTCCACTTTGTAAGAGAGTTCTCTATACTTCTATCTATCTTCTATCTAACACATACCTATGTTTTAGGAAACCCTGACTATGTACCAGGCTAAGTAATGGAGAAATAATTGCTTTCAAACATTATATATGACCTTAAGGCACTTACTTAAAAAGGATTTCTAGGTGGCTCAGACAGTAAGGAGTCTGCCTGCAATGCAGGAGACCCAGGTTTGATCCCTGTGTTGGGAAGATCCCTTGGAGAAGAAAATGGCAACCCACTCCATTATTCTTGCCTGGAAAATCCCATGAACAGAGGAACCTGGCAGCTTACAGTCCATGGGGTCGCAAAGAGTCAGACGCAACTAAAGGAGTTCACTTTTCACTTTTTTAAAAACAGTTTATAGTGTCACAGGAAACATAAGTTTTACTTAAATAACCAAAATTGTAAGGGTATTATATCTAAACAGTAATAAATGTAATAATGGAAAAATAAAGAAAGCTATGAGAAGAAAGGGTCTCAAACAAGTGAGCAATTTTCTATTTAATAATAAAAAAATGAGTTAATTTTTTTGAGGGAGTGCAAATTATGTAACAAACACAGTGCTAAATATTTTAGGTATTACTCCATTTCCTCTACACAGCTTCCCTCTGACAAAGCACTGTATGTTAATCTCACAGATGCGAAAACTGGGGCAGGGAGAGTTTGAGGAACCTGCTCAGTGAATCTGATTCCAGAGTTCATGCTTTTAACTGTTAATTTAGTTGACAAATGATGGAGTCAGGATCTGATTATCAATCTTACTTTATTAAACATGTTGAATTTGTTACAGATAATAAATAGAATGTCTTCTCATAGTAGGCTATATGATTCAGCGTCCAGCAACTGTTAAATACCTGATCAAATACCTGATTAATAACATTATTGGAAGACCAAAAATGATAGCTTTATTCATTGTGTGGTTTTTGTCTTCAACAAACTATAGTGAAAAAAGGATGGTTTAGTTGAGTAAAAAAAAAAAAGCAATAAACTTGGAAGTCAAACATATTTGAAATAGTCTTCTAGGTTATGCGATTTTATGTGAGTAATCTGTCGTCTCTGTATGCTCATCTCTAAAACAGGAACTATAATACTGAAATAATAGTATTTGTTATCACAAATTTGTTATCACATTAAGTGGAACAACAGATATTAAGTTGGCCAGAAAGATTCGTTCAGGCTTTCTGCCACATCTGATGGAAGAACTCGAATGAACATTTTGGCCAAGCCAATATTAAAACAGTGCTTGATCTTTGAAAAGTATGATTATTTCTTTCTCTCTCCTCCATGTGTACATGTGTGAATGTGAAAGTCTAAATATTCTTCAGATATCTACTACTCCAAAGAAAATATGTATGAATAAAAATATTCGACTTATAGCATTATTGTTCCCTGGAATATGCAAATATTTGTTTAAATACACCAGGACTGGTTTGCACTAAAGAAAACTATCAGTTACAGCCACGGATCTTTCTGATAGGTGGTAAGGACACTATAGCTATGTTACCATAGTTATTGCTCCTTAGGAAAGTGAATCAGATATGCAGATAATACCACTCTAGTGGCGGAAAGTGAAGAGGAACTAAAGAGCCTCTTGATGAGGGTGAAAGAGAAGAGTGAAAAAGCTGGCTTGATTTGAGAGATTAGCCTTTAAACATGTATATTATCATATGTGAAACAGATCGCCAGCCCAGGTGTGATGCATGAGACAGGTGCTCAGGGCTGGTACACTGGAATGACTCAGAGAGATGGGATGGGATGGGAGGTGGGAGGGGGTTCAGGATGGGGGTCACAGGTACACCCATGGAGGATTCATGTCAATGTATGGCAAAAACCACCACAATATTGTGAAGTAATTAACCTCCAATTAAAATAAAAAAAAAAAAAAGGCTGGCTTGAAACTCAACATTCAGAGAACTAAAATCACAACATCCAGTCCTCTCACTTATGGCAAATAGAATTTGAAAATAAGTGACAGACTTTATATTTTGGGGATCTAAAATCACTGTAGATGGTGACTGCATCCATGAAATTAAAAGATACTTGCTCCTTGGAAGGAAAGCTATGACCAATATAAACAACATGTTAAAAAGCAAAGACATCACTTTTATGATGAAGGTTCATATAGTCAAAGCTATGGCTTTTCCAGTAGTCAGGTATGGATATGAGAGTTGGATCATAGAGAAGGCTGCATGTCAAAGAATTGATGCTTTTGAATTGTGGTGCTGGAGGAGATTCTTGAGAGTTCCTTGGATAGCAAGGAGATCAAGCCAGTGCATCCTAAAGGAAATCAGTCCTGAATATTCATTGGAAGGACTGATGCTGAAGCTGAAGCTCCAAAAATTTAGCCACCTGATGCAAAGAGCAGACTCTTTGGAAAAGACCCTGATGCTGGGAAAAACTGAAGGCAGCAGAAGGGGCCGATAGAGGATGAGATGGTTGGATGGCATGAGTTTGAGCAAGCTCTGGGAGATGGTAAAGGACAGGGAAGCCTGGCGTGCTGCAGTCCACGGGTTAGCAGAAGGAGAAGAGGGTGGCAGAGGATGAGATGATTAGATAGCACAACAACAGTTGATGAAAGTAGTGGGTGAAATCCTCTTATGTCTTAAACTTTTGTGAATAAGGGCATAAATATGAGCACCATATTGCTAGTGATATAAACATCAATGGCAATGTGGGTCACCTGAATTTCTGAACAGTACTATTGGCTTAAAAATGTTTCCTCAGAGTCACTTGGTCCTTCCAAAAACTTTCTTATATATGTAAAAATGGAGAGGTACTTTGTTCACTTTCAAAATGGGCATTTTTTTTAATGCTGCAATCATTACTGAACCTTTATTTAGTGTCAAGCCGTCTAGATTGTAAAGACATGGACCCTTCAATCACAACATTTGAAATAATAAAAGGACTAGTTTTACACAACTGAAAGTGTTTGTTTGCTTAAAAACAATAGACCTCTAGATATTTAAGTAGAATTCTACAAACTATAAATTGAAATTGAATGTTATGTTAAAAGTTAAAAGAATAGTTATTTGTATGCATGTTTTAACAGAATTTATAGGCAATCTAACTTTCAAATTAAACTTATTTCAAAATGATATCTAGTAATGAAAAGATTTAAATAATTGTACAGGATAGCATAGAATTAAAGACTATAAAAACATTACTCTGCAAGAAATATTGAGCAAAAATAAGGTCTAAAGTGAAAAGGATGCTTTGAAATACAATTGAGAAAAAAAGGTGTCAGTTGAGGGGTAATAAAATTTGTGTCATCCTTTTCCTTTGAAAGTAACATTTGACACTGATTTTGTTCAGACCCTGCCTGGTGTGACATAATACTGAACTGGGACTTATGTGTACATTTTGACAGGTGTACAAAAGATTAACAAGTTCCTGTTTTGTGCAATTATAAGACTCACTGAAGTTTACTCAGAATAAATGGATTCTTTTTATAGCATCAGTCCTTTCATTTTCTTTATTATTTCTTTATTATAACACTTAGCAAAAATTTTTTGATTTGTATCTTTATGGTTTCATAAAACTGCAACACTAGTGTTTCTTGCAGTTTCACTGGCACATGAAGCAGTTCTTGGCTCACTGTAGATACCCACTAAACATTCATCAACTTTGCCTGGGGTATGGAACTTCAACTAGCATTAATATTTGCATCTTTAACATTAAAATACTTACAGGTAAGTCACCATAATTAATTATCAGATTGGATATATAAGAATTGATTGTGACAAAGGACAATTGTGGGTAAAGCTTGAACTATGGTATTGACAGAAAATATCTGTCACATCCTGAAAAAATAGATTAGAGAGGAAAGAAAATAGACTAGAAAGGAGAGAAAGCATAAAAACCGTAGGAGGCTGGAATGACTTTGATAAACTCTAGAGATGGTACAATTCCTCCAGAGGCAAACCCTCAATCTTTGTATGAACCTTTCTTTGTTTCAGGAGTTATTACATAAAAATAAATTGTTTGGAAATTTTTACTTTCCATTATGGCCTAAGGAGGAAAATGTCTGATTGAAAATGACTGTCACAGGTGGAGAAAAATAAATGGATGTCATTCATGGACATGAGGGTGCCACCACACGTTGTCACCCTGAGTTAACAGCAAGTCTTATCAGCACTTGTGATCACATTTTCTAAACCATGTGTTCAAAGCACTGGAATGGTAAGTACCACAAAATTATAAACTACTAGAACTTAGCTCACCATAGTCAACATGTGTTATTAGCATTTTCTTATACATGGCCATGCCATACATTGATTTGTGGATATAGACAAATATTCTGGAAATATAAAGAATTATTAATAATGGTAAATTTAAGAAGTGAGAATGGAAGATCAGAGTGGGGCAAAGAGAAGGGAATCTTTTACTTTATATTCTCTTATATATTAAATGTTTTACTGAGAATGTATAACTTTTTAATATAAATTTAATGCATATATATTCAGATATAAACGTAAAAGTGAAATACCTACAAAGATGCCCCACCTTTGACACGATTCCTTGGTGGCTCAGACTGTAAAGAGTCTGCCTGGAATGTGGGAGACTCAGGTTCAATCTCTGGGTTGGGAAGATCCCCTGGAGAAGGAAATGGCAACCCACGCCAGTATTCTTGCCTGAAAAATCCCATGGATGGAGGAGCCTGGGGGGCTACAGTCCATGGGGTCACAAATAGTCGGACATGAATGAGCGACTTCATTCACTTTACACACAATGCACTCATGTGTCACATGTGAAATTATAAGCTGAGTCTTTAACTATTCTGTCATAGCTTACAGCTTTTAATCATGAATTTAAAATTGACATTTCAGGAATGCACTAAAACTTGGATCCAGTTCCCATAAATATAACTTTTATTTAATATGTAAAGAAAAAGACACTGCAATTTTAGTTCAAAAGTACCTTTCTTCTGATCAGTTTCAAAAGGCTTGTTTCACATCCTTGTTCCTCAAACTATAAATGATGGGGTTCAACATAGGGCTTACAAAAGTGTAGAAAACAGCAATGATTTTGGACTGCTCCACTGACTGGTCTGTGGGAGGTGTAACATACATACAGAATAGGGTCCCATAAAACACAATCACTGCCGCCAGATGGGACCCACAGGTGGAAAAAGCTTTGTGCCTGCCTTCAGCAGAGCTGCATCCTCAGGATGGCAGTGAGAATGAAGATGTAGGAGATGAGGATTATGAGAAGAGAGTTGGAGAGGTTAAATCCTGCCACCACAAACATGGATGTCTCCTTAATGTAAGTGTCAGAGCAGGAGAGTCGAATGAGGGGTGGGTCAGCACAATAGAAGTGATTAATGACATTGGAGCCACAGAAGGTCAAGTGGTATGTCCACATGGTTTCCATCAGGCCACTAAGGAACCCGTAGGTATATGGACCAGCAATCAGGCGAATGCAGACCCCTTTGGACATCTTGCTGCTATAAATCAAAGGATTACAGATGGCCATGTACCTATCATAAGCCATCACAGCTAGCATGTAATATTCAGTAATCACCATGGCAATGAAAAAATAGCACTGGATTAAACAAGCAGTGTAGGAAATGGTTTTTTTCTCTGATAAGAAGTTCACCAACATCTTGGGAGTCACGTTAGTGGAATAGCACAAATCCACGCAGGACAAACTGGCAAGAAAGAAGTACATAGGGGTGTGGAGGCACGGGTCTATCCTGATCAATAGCAACATCCCAAGGTTCCCTCCCATGGTGATCAGATAGATCCCCAGGAACAGCACAAAGAGGATGGGCTGAAGATCTGGACGATCTGTTAATCCCAAGAGAACAAATTCAGTCACCAAGGTGGAATTTCCTCTGCCCATTTTCTTAGGTGCCAGCATTGTTCACTTAGATAGATTAAAATAAGAAGTGAATGAGAAGTCCATCATACATTTCTTCTCTCTCTTTCTTGTATTCCCTTTCTCTCTTTTTCTTCTACCCTCAGTTACCCTCACACATAGCTATTATCAGACATAGTCTAAGACTGTAGGAGGTAAGACTTTTAATAAGGTCATAACCCCTAATAACTAGGTATACAATGTGCAGATGATTCCCAAACAGAATGGCTCCTGTGTCTCCACCTTATTTTGGAATGAAGGAATTATGACCCAAAGTTTATCTTAAAATGACTTCAACCACCAACTGTTACTTACAGATTGCTATAAAATTGTAGATTCATCATTGGTCCCAGGGATGATTCTGGACAAAATGGTGAACATGTTTGGAAACACTTTTGCAGTCTTTAATAGTATGTGCATATTTATTTGTTTATTAGTCATGCCACATGCAGGATCTTAGTTACCTGACCAGGGGTCAGGGACCTAGCCTGCGCCCCCTGCAGTGGAAGCACAGAGTCTTAACCACTGGACCAACATGGAAGCTTCCCAGTATGTGCATTCTTAGAAATTCAAACTTTGAGAATTGTATTCCCACTTACTGTACTGTTGTTGTTTAGCTGCTAAGTCATGCTCAACTCTTTTGTGACCCCATGGGCTATAGCCTACCAGGCTTCTCTGTCCATAGGATTTCCCTGGCAAGAATACTGGAGTGGGTTGCCATTTCCTTCTTAAGAGGATATTTCTGTCCCAGGGATTGAAACTGTGACTCCTGCATTGGCCAGTGGATTCTATACCACTGAGTATTAGAGAGTCCCACATAATAGGAATTTGAAGAAAAATTACTGAGGCCTATTTTACTGATCACTCATCTCTAACTCTTTGCTAACCCATGAACTACAGTCTGCCAGCCTCCTCTGTTCATGGAAATCTCCAGGCAAGCATAGTAGTCTGAGTAGTCATTCTCCTCTCCAGGGGATCTTCCAAACCCAGGAATCAAACCTGAGTCTTCCACATTGCAGCCAGAGTCTTTACAGTCTCAGCCACCAGGGATGTCCCATTTTACTAGTATATCCCTTCAATACAGGAGGATGTAGCACTCCTATGTGAATAGACCAAAGGCAAAGACTCCAGATTTGGAAATAACAAAGTCCTGTATGAATTAGAGGAAGAGTTTTTCATTCAGAAGAGTTTATATGAATAAAACAAGAGAGACTTAGATAGGGGAAAAGAGAAGTGGCAAAAACTTAGATCACAGTTTTGTTTGCTTACCCATTGATTTATTCGTTTTTCATTTACCCAAGATAGCACATAAGGAGTTTATAGCATACAAAATTTGGTAATTTTGTGCTATTAGTGGAACAGAAATTTGACTCTAACCTTCCTAGTAGCATATAGTTCAATCAATTCAATATAGGTCAATTTGTTTAATAAATAGTTCAATTATCTTCTTTACAGACTTACAATGTCCAGAAGTTAAACAACAACAAAAAAACAAAACACTAATCAACAGAGATAGAATCATTCTTAATGCAGAGTTTACATGATACTAATTATAATGAAAGGATTATACTTTCAGGAAAAGATTATCAGTTCAGACAATATAGATGATAATGAAAGAACAAAATGAGGAATTCTTGTTCCAGACTTCTCATTACAGATTCAAGATATTTTGATTGTGGATTCTCAATGTTGTCATATGTTTTTTTATAAGCTATATACTACATAAGAAGCAAAAACTAAAATTCCTGTGGGAGCCATTTTGATAATAAGGGTGAGTATGTGCCTGTGTGCCAAGTAGCTTTAGTCATATCTGACTCTTTGTGAGTCAGACCCCATGGACTACAGCCCAGCAGGCTCTGTCATGGAATATTCCAGTCCAGGATACTGGAGTGTGTGGCCATGCCCTCCTCCAGGGGATCTTCTTGACCCAAGGAAGGAAGCCGTGTCTGTTAAATTTCCTGCTTTGGCAGATAGGTTCTTTACCCCTTGAACCACCTGGGAAGCCAGTCAGAGAGATTATAAGAATGAACTTAAGTGAGCTAGGTGGTGGTTCCCAAGATAAATGGTCAGCAGCCGACTCACGATAGTCTAATTTTAACTGGTCATTCCAAGTTGTGTGTTCTAAGATCTTGTGTGTGTGTGTATGTGTGTGTGTGCATGTTAATCTCTCAGTTGTGTCACTCTTTGCATCCTCAAGGACTGTAGCCCACCGTCCTCCTCTGCCATGGAATTCTCTGGGCAAGAATAGTGGAGTGGGTTGC